>NW_027527449.1:2303831-2495575 GCF_008692635.1 Crocuta crocuta | reverse complement strand
AGCCTAGTACTCTTGCGAGGAAGCTTTTATAAAGATAATTTTCCTAAGTCTATTCAGAATTAGTCGCTTCCCTATGATTGTTTAGAAAAATTTACAGTGACCATTACCTCCAGTCTTAATTTTCATTGTGAGCAAATGGGTCGGGAATTGGGGGAAAGATCGGTAAGGCCTGGGTGACTTCTCAGGTTTTGCATTTTTAATTAACAGATGGGGGAGACTAATTCTAAATCTATGAAACAACTATGGGCATTATATAGGCATTAATGTAGACTCTAGAAATAAAACTTGAGCATGAGATTTGCTTTTTTTCTTTAATATTTATTTATTTTTGAGAGACCATGAGTGGCGGAGGGAGAGAGAGACAGGGGGACACAGAATCTGAAGCAGGCTCTAGGCTCCAAGGTGTTAGCACAGAGCCTGATGTGGGGCTGGAACTCATAGACTGCGAGATCATGACCTGAGCCAAAGTCACATGCTCAAATGACACTCAACTGACTGAGCCATCCAGGTGCCCCACGATTTGCTTTTTTTTTTTTTAAACTATATTCTTCTTTTAAAGTTTTAAAGATGTTTTCATTTATTTTTGAGAGAAAAGGAGAGAGAGAGCGCGCATGTGAGAGAGAGCATGAGTGGGGGAGGGAGAGAGAGGGAAGGAGATACAGAATATGAAGCAGGCTCCAGCCTCTGAGCTGTCAGTACAGAGCCCGACATGGGGCTCAAACCCACAAACCACAAGATCATGACCTGACCTGAAGTCAGACGCTTAAGCAACTGAGCCACCCAGGCACTCCAAGATTTGCTTTTTTTTAACCATTTACTAGCTCCCTATATCAGCTGATAAATGTGTGTAAGCATTTCTTTATTCTTATGGCTACAAGAAACTGAATTCAATTTATACCCATTTATCCTATTAAAATATTCTGCACATGATTAATAGAAGCATAGTAGTCTCTATTTTTTACCCTTGTGAATCAAATTTGCCCAATGACATACTTAATATTCTTCTCACCAGTACAGTATATTTGGGAATATTCCTAGAAGCTGGAATAAATTATCAGAGGATTGAAGGCAGATCAGTGGTACTGCTTAAATTTTTCCAACTTTAGTTACCATAAAACTGTGTCGCCCTGAGCAGTTAGGTATTAGGAGAGTGAGTGCTCACTTTTCCTTTAATAAGTCTGGCTCAGAAAAGAAGTTGGAGAAGTGAATTTTTTTTCTTTCCAAAACTTGAGAGTTTGTGAATCTCGGGAAAAGTGTGATATACTAGAAATATTGAAAGCTGGCAGGTTTGTCTGAACCCAAACTTTTCGTCTTTTGGGTGGCATCAGTTAAATCCATCAGTTAAGAGAGCTTGACCCATTTAGCCATGCAACAGCTAAACCCTTAATCCTAACAGATTCATTTTACAGTTCAGATTTTGCCACTGATACCACACTAATTCAGATTCAAAGGTCAACATGTTAGAGTGAAAAGGGCTTTTTTTTTTCCCTTCCCCTCCCAAGAACTTTAGAAGCAAAGACTTCCCATCAAAACAGGTGTAAATATCTCTGAAATCTCATTATTTTCTACTCCATTTATTGACTTCACATTGCTGGAACTTTATATAAACTGTTTTCCAAACACACAAAGAGATGTGTAACATGTAAAGCAGAAAATGGTAATACCGCTCAGCATTTTCATTGCTTCAGTCTTTATAGTCTTTAAAAATATGAATGAGTTAATAAAAAAGTGGAAATAAAGGAAACAGATTGTAGAATCACCAGTAGGTCTCTGAACCAAAAACACTTGCAGAAAATATTTATTTTGTGGTTCAAAAAACTTGGCTGTTAAACCAAGAAATATTTGTTCTTTTCTAACGGAATGAAAATTTTCAATAAAAGATATGTACTATATTTTTTAAGACCTTGTGAATCAAATTTGCCCAATGACATACTTAATACTTCCCTATGAATATAGATCAATTATTCTAAAAGTATGTTCATAAACACGGTCTCATTCCCACAACATATTCATATCTATTGCCTCTGTGCCTAAACTCATGGTGATACCTAGTCAACAACTCTTGGGAAAATTTATAATCATCTTGCAGGTAATGAATTTTCCAAAGTCACAAGGTCATAGGTGTTGTACATGGGATTTGAACTCCGTGTTTCTGATCCAAACCAGAATGCTCACTACACTTCATGTACAATAACAGCATTATGAGTTAGGGCAAATTATTTTATTCTATGTAAACACATGGATATAGTTAGACATAAGAACTTTGGGATGGATTATATAGGAGATTTCTTTTGACTTGATGATCCTTTTTTATATTCACCATTTCCTCTGTCTTCTCGGAATAAATCATAAATGTATGTGACAAAGTTTCCTTATAACACATTATTCATTTATTTTTAAAAAGTTAAGATTTTATTTTTCAGTTATCTATACACTTGATGCGGGGCTTGAACTCAACAATCCTGAGATCGAGAGTTGAACGCTCTACTGACGGAGCTGGCCAGGTGCCCCAAAACACTATTCGTTTAGAATAGAGCGTCACTCTTTCCTTTTTCTTCTAGTGTTTGTGTATTTCAAAACTCTTTACCTCCCAGTTATGTATAAGCCACTGAAACAAGGGCCTAAGGGGGATATAAATATAAAAATCAACTGAACACGGAACTTGGCTTTCCTTTCAACTCAGAGGCAGAGTTAAGAATACACACTAATAATAACTATAATATAAAGCTGAATGTGACATGTAATGAGGAAGTTTCGGACAAATCACTGCGGTAATTCAGAGGTGTGTGAAACTATTTCCAGGTGGTCAGGGCAGGTGTTGATGAAAAAGGTGGCATTCAAGCCAGGCTGTGAAAGACAAGTAGATTTTGATAAACACAGATGTGGGGACTATATTTTTCTATCATATGGCCAAAAAGTAGTAAGAAAGAGACAAAAAAAGACCAAAAGAATGATTGAAAGGATCCAATTTTTGATGAGGGTGTGTGTTAATATGGGCATTTTTATGCACAGTTGATGTGAGTGTAAATTGATATAGTCTTTTGGAGAGAAATTGAGTTGATAAATGCTAAAATACATACAGTCTTTGCCTCAGCAATTTATTTCTTGGAATATTTTCTAGAAGTATATCCAAATGTATATATGAAGTGTTTATCATTTATAAAGGTAAAGTACAAAAACAACCTAATGTTCTCTATATAGGTGACAGGTAAACTGAATTATTACAAAGAATGCCTATGTACCACATGGAACTATCTTTAAGATAAACAAGAAAAAGCCTGATCTATAGAATAAGGGCTCATTAGTATACATAAAAAGCTATCACACAGACAAAACAACAATAACAAAATATGTATATATCATCTGGAGTGTGTGGGTGTGTGTGCAAGTGTGTGCACATGTGCAGATGTAGAGGTAGGTATAAGAAAAAATTCTTGACATTCACCATCTAAACTGGCTGCGCTGGTTACCTTTGGGAACAAGGCAAGAACTTCGATTTTGTCTGTTTTGGAATTTTCTTCCCTGATATTATGTATGTACTTTGTAGGTAATTAAAAATATATAGGATAAAATGTCAGTGCTCAGTCGATGTGAGAACAGAACTTGAACTACTTTGTTTCACGGGGCTGCTCGATTCCACTCTACCTCTGTCTCTGTTCCTACCACTCCCTTCGTAAGGAGTTTAGGATAAGTCATCTAATTATGGAAGCTATACAGGAGAAATCTTGGGCAATCTGAACTAAAATTCAGAAGAGCAGGACCAGACTACAGAAAGGTGATTCAGCTACAATTGTAGTTTAGGCCCTTACCCTTTAAATATTCTCAGGCCAACTTACCATGTGAATGAGGAAAGAAAAGCCTTCCCAACCGTAATACCATTCCTACGTCCCCAAATGCTCTAGGCTGCCATTTTGGTCTTCAGAAGAAAAGGGAAATCTTCCCTGTTTACTGTTCTCCATGCTGTTCAGAATTATCTTAGTTCTCTCTTCCGCATGAGTCTCAGGCAGTTTTGCCCATTTTTTTCTGGGAATATTTACTGCCTGTTAAGGTGAGCTCAATCAGCCCATTCTTAACTCCTAATTTTAAATTTAGTTGCCTTCTATACCTTATACATCCTCCCAAAGCGCTAAGTTGCTTATCTTTCACTATTCAAACAAGGCATTCAATTTCTCCTTCTCAAAATTATCGCCTTCCAAAACTGGAAGTGAAATGGTAATTTCCCTCTGATTTAATCACATTAAGGCTGTTATCAGTAGGGGAATAAATGCAAAAGCTCTCTTACCAACGATATATTATGTCAAATCAATGACAGTGTTTTCCCTGAGACGCTAACATGTTTCAGTCATCCGACAAATAAATGGGCTGTTTAAACCAAGGGTTCCATGAGGAATTTTGCAGTCAGGGTTTTGTTTTGGATGGGAGAGAAAGGAGAGAAGCCAACGCTTGAATCTAGATGTTGGAAAGAGGTGGGAGGAATGCCAAGATAGTATCTGTCCTGTCCCGGGACCCAGATTCTATCCGCAAACCTTTAGGAGGGTGGGCTTTTGGCTTTTGGGCAAGCAGTTGCTAACGTGAGGGTCACTGTGAAGCATGGAATACAAAGGACAGTGCAGCGGTGAGTGGGGAACACTGTCGCTACTTCAGAGAAGAACGTGATGGATGGAGTATGTCCTTGACCATCAGCCTGTCCAGCCAGTCACAGGACACAGTTGAAGACTAACTTTATATCCTCCCCTGTCTTGAAACAAGTGGGGCGTGGGCAGTAGACAGAACTGGACAAAGTTCTGTATATTGGTCAGGTTTATTGGTGAGGATAAGAGAAACACAGCTTGAGATGCTCACACACTTGAGGAGCGTTTTATAGGAGGCTGAGGTTCTGTGTGATGAACTAATAGTTATGGTTTTTGTTATCCTATCTGTAGCCTCAGACTGTCAGCTCTGGAGAAACCTGTGTATTAAATAACTGAATAATTGGGCTGATGGCCCTGATGAAGTATCAGCTGATCAGGCTATGATAAAGTGGAACCATAGCTGAATCTTGATTTTAAAGCTTTTATGTATTTGTTCATTTGTTCTTACAATGTATAAAACAGTAGTGTTCAATGTTTAACTCCAGATCCTGGGCAGGCAAAGAGTTATTGCAAGAAATCTCCAGAATCCACTTATCTACCAAAGATATACATTAAATAAATAGATTTAATTAATAATGGCTTGCATACACCACTATTTTTCAAATACATATTGAATTTACACTGAAGTGAAAATTCATCTACCACAAGTACTGAATTCATAGTAAATTTTTGTCCTAAGGGTTTTCATAACTAATTAATGCTAGGAGAATAATCTTTGGAGCCAGAGGCAATTTTTGACAAAATTTGGACTCTCCAAATGAACCTAATCTCTTGCTCTCATCTTTGCTCACAATGTGATTGGCTAACAGGCTGGAAATAAATGACAGGTAGGGACAATCTAGGACAGATCACTTTTTTTCAATTATATATTTATAATATATATATTTCAATTATATATTTATATATATATAAATGATTCACATAATCAAGTTGATTGGCATATCCATCACCTCACACAGTTATTTTTTAAAGCTTATTTATTTATTTTTGAGAGAGGGAGAGATACAGCATGAGTGAGGAAGGGGCCAAGAGAGAGGGAGACACAGAATTTGAAGCAGGCTCCAGGCTCCGAGCTGTCAGCACAGAGTCTGACACGGGACTGAACTCATGAACAGTGAGATCATGACAAGAGCCGAGGTCAGACGCTTGACCAACTGAGCCACCCAGGCGCCCCTCACATAGTGATTTTTTTATGAGAATGTTTACTATCTACTCTCAGCAAATTTCAAGTATATAATACAACAGTATTAACTATAGTCACCATAATATACATTAGAGCCTCAAAACTTATAACTGAAAATTTCTATGGGACAAGTCCTTTAAAGTGGTTTCTAAGACAAGGAAAATGCAATATTGCCCACCTCTAGGTATAACTGATAACCTTCTCATTAATCTTTATATATTTTATGCTTAAATACACAGTGTTGGGCATTTTACTCAAGATTCAGGGAGTGTAACACGTTTAGTATGTAAAACTCCTGCACTCCAAAACCCTTACTTTGATCTAAAAATTATATTTGTTGACTTCGAGCAAAACCTTATTCAAAAGAGGTTTTACTTTAAAAATTTTGGAATGACCATTCTTAAAACTGTAACCTGTGTGATTCTTTGAACATACCAAGATTGTCTTCATAATTTCTAGAAAATAAGCACCAATATCAACATTATTAGTTTATTTTCAAAGGTATGGATTTAACAATTTTTAATTGCAATTAAATTTTAAAGTGCCTGGAACTAATTAAAATTAAGCAACTATAAAATACCTTCACAATGTGTGTTTTATTTTGCACTGGAATGAGTACATAAAATTGACTTTCCGTCTTAAAAAGTTTTTTCCCATTCTATCTTATTTCATGAAACAAAGCAGTCTAAATACACTTTTAAAACAGCTCCGTGTATTTTTGTTTTTTATTATTATTTTTTTTACTATTTATTTATTTTTGAGAGAGACACAAGGCATGAGCAGGTGAGGTACAGAGAGAGAGGGAGACACAGAATCCGAAGCAGGCTCCAGGCTCTGAGCTGTCAGCACAGAGCCTGATGCAGGGCTCGAACTCAATGAACCACAAGATCATGACCTGAGCCGAAGATGGACGCTTAACGTACTGAGCCACACAGGTGCCCAAACTCCATGTAGTTTTAAATAATTTAATGACCAAATATTTTCCCAAGTCTTCTATACACTTGGGGTAGCATTTTTCCTTTGAGGTCTTTATATAATTGCAATAAATGACAGTGTGAGTTATGAGAAGAGAATAAGAGAATACACTATATGCTCTCTGTTATTTGGCTGATGCACATCCATATAACTGTACTGGTGGTTAGAATACTGAGAGTCTTGGGTATTGCTTGGTAATACCTTCCCTCAGGATCCCAGGCTCCCCTGCAATTCAGACATTATAGAGGCTTGATGTGCTCATGCTTCACGTACTCAGGAGAACTGAGGTTTATGTGTTATATGGACGGTAAAAGATGAATTATGTTGAGCAACTTCTAGCTCCAAATGGTTTGGAATTTTGGATAAAAGTTAACCCAAACTTCAAAACATAAGTCACATATAACTCAAAAGAAAGAACAGGGAATTTCCAGATTATTTAAAAAAAAAAAAAATTGGTGGAGGGCACTTGTTGGGATGAGAACTGGGTGTTGTATGTAAACCAACTTGACAATAAACTATTTAAGGAAAAAAAAGAGAAAAGAAAAAGAAAAAGAGGTCCACAATTTTGGATACCACACGCCAAAGTACTCTGGGGAGTATCAGGTGCACATTGGCATTTAGTGACTAAGTTTGAGGGTCCATTGAAGGTCATGGCTTCTATATGATTAGTGTCCTCAGACTGAATGGGGAAGGGAACTGAGATCAGTACCCAAAGCAGGCCACTGGAAAGACTGTCCCTTTGTGGAAGACAGTCTAGAAGAATGCTTCCCATTCTCCCAGAAGGGGCATGCAAGTCTGTGGCCTTTCTGGGTTTCTGGTGGGAAAGTCTCCCGTGTGGAGTTTTAACTCCAAATCCTCAAGGTGCAGGTTTCGGGGGCAGATGAAAAATACTTACTCAGGGTATGGAAATTCCAATTGCGGTCCATGAGCCATGAACTAAAAGACTCATCCCCAGGGCTGTGAAGCCAGTGGAAGCTTAAGTGATATAAAGGCTATGCCAAATCTAGAGAATCATTTCCATCATCCAGGGATGAGGGACAACTCTACTCCTGATAGCCTCACAACAGTGACAACAATAAAACTATAAATAGTTACAGGGGATCATTCACAATGAAAGGGAGTGGTCAGAGGTAAAGGAAAGGAAAATGAGCACCTCAGGCAATTGAGAATAACAGAATACTGAAGGAAATCATTTCGGTTAGAATAACCGAAGTGATAAAGCAAATGACAGAAAGAATGGGTGGGTCTAAAACACCAAATAACACCTTGATAAATGAAAACAATAGTCACTGAAATAAAAAAGTCAGTGAGCATAATAGCAGACCAGGCAACAGGTAGAGAGAAGAGTAATTCAAAAGACATATTTAAGGAAGTCATCCAGAATGCAGTGCAGAGAAATAAAGAAGTGATAAAATAGAAAATAAAGCTTAATAGATACAGACACCTCTAATAAAAGTTGTGGGAAGAGAGAATAGAGAATGAGGGGGAGGTGCTATTTGAGTGATAATGGTTATGGATATTTTAGAATTTAAAGATACGATTTCGCATATCATAGAAATTAGTACTGATGTAGGGATGTACATAATGCATGGTCTTACACGTGCCTGGTAGGAGTGTACAGTTTTTCACACTCCTTTTAGAGGCTATTTGCAATGTCTAAACTTCTGATTCTGCCTCCCACTGCCAATTATGCTGTCTTTCAATGCTGGGCAATGGTAAGTCCATCCTTCCGGTTCTTCAGGCCAATGACCATGGTGTCATACCTGATTTCTCTCTTTCTGACACCCCATATACATCCAATCCGTGTGGAAATTTGGATGGGTCTATCTTCAAAACATATCGAGAGTCTGACAAGTTCCTATTGCCGATGCTGCTACTTTCCCTGTTTGGAGACCTCATCAGCTCTTTCCTGGATTACTATAATTCCCTCCACACAGATTTCTCTAATTCTGCCTTATTCTTTTTCTTTTATGCTTATTTGGTTTTGAGAGAGAGAGAGGGGCTGGTTACCACAGGGCCTTTGCACTGTTTCCTCTGTTATCAGCATGGCTCACTCCTTCACTTCCTTTGTGGCTTGGCACAAATGTCACTTTTTCAATGAGGCCACCATATATAAAATTGCAGCCTTACCCCAATGTCCTGCCATGCTATTCCCAATTCCCTATACCATGTTTTATTTTTATAGCCACTTACCTTATTCTAATATAGTATATAATTCATTCCTTATGATCATTATTTATTATCTATTTCCTATCAGAATGNTACTCAATACATAATAAACACTCATTAGATTAACTGATTGAATCAATAATCATGAAGAAGCTGAATATATGTACACCCAACAACGCCGTTTAGAGGACATCTGTATTTTCCCATATGTTTGAAATATTTCACTAGTAAAGTTAATTTAAATTGCATAAGTTTAAAAAAATATTAATATTCAGATCTTGGGGAAAAAGGGAACCGGATATTTTATATTCCTACAAGGAACACGTCAACTCCACATTATAAAAACCAAACAACTTGTGCATTCAGGGACATTATATTTTAACTGGGTATGTTTCAAAATTATTAATAATATTACTTTTGTATTGTTAATAATATTATTTTATTTTGAAAGGCTTCCTTTCAAAACAGTGCAACAAAAAATGTGTAAGAAATTACAGCTGGAACATAAAGACATCTATGTGAGTGTGCAACTCTGCTCAAATCCCTGCAGATTTCAATGGATGTCTACTTGGTCAATTGCTTGCTGCTGTATTTTCAAAGTGTTTCCTGTTGAGGTCAGGGAAAAAGGAGGGAATCTTTGGAAGATGACTGGAAGCACTGATATGAAATTTTGGTTGGTGAAGAACATTAGCTTTAATAAATTAACGAAGTAATTCAAGACCTTCAAAGATACATCATGGGGGAAGCTGTTGGTGCCTCTCTGCCTTGGGTTCCCCAACGAAGCTGAGTATCCCATTCACCCTGATCCAGCCACGCTCTGGACTCCCTCTCTCTTCACTTACTCTCTCGCCCAAGAATAGACAACTTCCCTGTTCTCTTAGCTCAAATGAAAAGGGAGGAGCTCTTATAAGCTTGGGAAAGAAAATGGACAAACAGGCAGACGTATGTGAGAAGTAGAAAACAACTTTCCTTTTAGAGTATACATTTCTTTCTTTAAAAAAATTTTTTTACATTTATTTATTTTTGAGAGATAGTGAGACAGAGCGTGAGTGGGGGAGGGGCAGAGAGAGAGGGAGACACAATCTGAAGCAGGCTCTAGGCTCTATGCAAGAGGTCAGCACAGAGCCCGACATGGGGCTCGAACCCACAAACCATGAGATCATGACCTCATCAACCGACTGAGACACCCAGGTGCCTCTAGAGTAAATGTTTCTAATCATACCATTTTGACTCTCTTCTTGGCTTAGAAAGGCACTCCTGACTTTAAGAAAACACTGAACGATGAACATGGTCATAGCTCTTACTCTGAGGTGCTTATTTACCTCCTCCCGGCCCTTCCCCAAGGACAACAGTACTTCATAACCTCTAGGAGCTTTTCTTAGGAACACTACATTCTTTTTGGTGAACACACAGGCTCCATGTCTGCTCCAGAGCACACTCAAGTGGCTGATACCAGAAATGAGGTGCCTGAGCCCTTTTCCAGGGACATCTGACTTCCCTCTCACAGGATTAGGGTTATAACTATCTTGGTATAATAAAGTAAATGAAACAGTAGTAACGATAGAAGGTTTTTTTTTTTATTCGCAGAAACGTAAGATTTCTTTTTTACATGTTAAGTGTGGAAGTGCACAAGACTGTTATTATAATTATTATTATCTTCATTTACTCCATGCCATCTCTTTTTCTGATGTTATGTATTAACCCCTAGAAAATAGAGCTGTCTGTATAGCGTATTCTAAAAATGCAGGCTGAGGCAAAAGAAAAAAATCAACAACTCTGTTCTTTAGTACTAACATACAATTTCCAGAAGAAAAAAAAACAACTAGGACAATGCACCATTTATGTTTTATATGGCAGTAGGACTTTAAGCCTTTTCCAACAGCTCTTTCACAAAATTGATAGATTATTCTTCCTATTAAAAGAGTCTTTTATTCTGGGTGCCAGACCTGGTTCTTAGGGTGAAATACTGCTTTCGCTTCTTTGCTACCACAGTGGCATTTCACCGCTGAATAAAATTACAAATTGTGTACCCAATTCTCCAGGGCACAGAGACATCTCAAAGGGCTTGAAATGTGCGTGATGAGGGATATGTTTGTTTGTTATTCCTAAAGAGACCTGAGAAGAATCCATGAACACATGAAAATTTCTGTCTGATTGTATGTTGCATACAGAAAGACGCGTAATGTTGTGAAACGTGGGTTCTAGGCTATCAATGGCCAAGTGGCCCTGTCACTTTGGTAACAGATGAGGGCAAGAACATAAAATGATAATTACCATTTATTGAGTGCTTATAAATGTTTGATGTATACTGCACCCAACTGACCTCCCAACTATTCTTCAAAGTAGGAAGGATTATCTGTTTTAAAATGAGGACGTTGAAGCAGAGTGTAGACATTAATACATTTTTCCAGCTAATAGGAGATGTGGTTAGAGGTAGAATTCAGAGTTAGAATCACAAAAGGTGAGACTGTGTTGTATGTGACCTAGCTCCTATGTGCAGTGGTTCTGCCACATATAGAAGCGACTTCAGGAGCCCTATCTGGAATATGGAGGCGATAATTCAAAGGTGTCCCTGCAAGTTCACCTGAGAACCATGTCTTAAATGGGGTCACAGTCTTTTCCCGGGGGGTGGAGGCAGCTTGAAGAGGCTCCTTTAAATCTCCACTTTGGGAGAAAGGTGACAAGGATAACTGAGAAGCCAGTTCAAGGCTGAAGGTGACTTTGACATCAGAGTTCATAATCCTTCTCTTCCAAGCTTACTTTAAGGTCTTAAGAGCTAAATTTACAGTAAGGAATCCAAGAAAACTCTCTTCCCTTGTGGTAGGGCTAAGATATAAACTCCAGACCCAAAGAGGCCCAGTGAGAGGAGTTAGCAAAAATGATCACAGCCGTGCCTCAGCTCTTTAGGGTTCTTCTAACCATCCCTCAGTCCAATCCACATCTGCTCAAAGTCCTCCTCATGTGTGTGTGCGAATCCTCCACTTTTATCTCTACTGTTCCCACCCCCATCTAAGTAACCATCATCCAGATGTCCTGCTTCTATTCATCCTGTCTCATCCTGCAGAAAGCAAAGTAACTCTTGAAAATATAAGCTGGGTCATGCCTCTCTCTGGCTGAAAGAGCACTGATGCTTTCCCAGTACACTCAGAATACAAGATGAACCCTTTTCCTTGACTTATGAGGTCCTCCGCGGTGTGGGAGTCCGCCTTCCTAACCTCATCTCCGGGCATCTTTTCAACCACATTGGTCTTCTTTCTGTTGTTGGAAGAGTTCCAGTTTTCCCCACCATCAGAGCTTTGCACAGGCCGGCCCTCTGCTTAGAAAGAAGCTCTCACGTCTGCTTTTACCCTAGTTGTATCTTTCTCATCCTATATATCTCTGGTTAAATGGCACCTGTTCAGAAATGTGTATCCAGGCCACCCTATGCAGTTAGACATCACTCCTTCACATGTTACCTCTTTATAACAGCAACCTGCTTGCTTCTTGTTTTCTTTAGTGCACTTACTGCGACTTGTTTTATTATTTATGAGTTCTGTGGGAGCAGAGACTTTTTTTTCTCCTTTCGTTTCTTCTCACCTTTGTTTGTGGAGACTAATATGAGCCCAGTAATTATCTTGGCCTGTTTCCTTGCCCTTCTGTTGGGCTCGCCCTGTGCTTTCTTTGGGTTTTGGTTCAAAAATCATTTCCTCAGAGAGCACTTCCCTTACCCCAGACCAAGTCAGATTCCCGTTATGTGTTTCCATAATTCCCTGGACAGTGGCTGCTATAATGGTCATCACATTTCCCTGTCATGACTGCTGTCCTTGGGCCCTTGCAGTCCTCCGAGAGTATTATCAGTAGACACGTTTACCCCAAGATCATGGGTACCAATGTCATGTCTGACACACGTTAAAAAAAATCAGGTAATGATTATTAGAAATGGTCCAAGAGAGAGAATGTGGAGGTAGCAAAAGAGATCAAGTTTTCACAGTGTTTTTAAAATAATTGACTAACTCACTCACCTACTAATTAATTCAAACTTTCCCTGCTGATGGCCACTTTCATACCCTGATTCTTAGTTGTGCAAGATCACAGCACTTAATACCAAGCAACATTTAATCACCCAACAGATGCACATGCATTGAGTACCTATTAGGCACCAGGCCTGAGTTATGCCAGAGAATCTGACAGAGTAGGGAGAAAAGATACATTTATGAATATTTATGCTAAGAAACGAAGAGAACACGTGGCATATGAATGGCATAAAACACATGTATTTAGGACCCAGAGCAGATATAAAAAGGGGCTGTCACGGAAATGGCTTTTGTTGCAATCTTGAAGGATCAGAAAACTTCTGTAAAGCCAGATGTAGGTAGAGTGTATTCCAAGAAAATGTAAAGGTACCAGTGCAGAGGAGGCAAGATCAGAGCAGGGCAGTGAGGGTTGGCTGGGATGTGGGGAGTTAGCACACCACAGGGGGTAAGCGTGTAAGGGAAGGCAATGGCGCCAGATGTTGAGTGTCCTGAGTGCTGAGCATGTGGGATTGTACTCAGCAGAGAGAAGAACCTTTGAGCAGGTTTGAGGTTGAGGGTGGCCTGTCTGTGGGTGGGCTGGGAGGCAAATACAGTGGTAGAGCTGGGCAGAGGAAGACAAGACTTCATATGAGAGGCTAACTGTTGAGACATGAGGTATCAAGGGCATGCTCCAGAAAGAAGCAACCAGAATGCAAAAGAAAGGGACAATGAGAGAGATTCTGCAAAGAAAGAATCGACAAGCGACGGTACTTCCTAGTTCTTGGTAGAGAGCTTGGAGCTAGAGGGAGAGATCAAATGAATACAGTAATAATATACCTAACGTTTATGTGAAAGCACTATTCTGTGGGCTTGCCTGTATTATTCTAACTCAGGCTAAATTTATGCAGTGGGTACTATTATTATCCCTACTTTCACTACTTCTCTACTTTCCAACTGATGGGGAAATTGAAGCACATAAAGGTTTAGTTACTTGCCCAAGGTCACAGAGCTTTCTAGTTACACATTTGTCCAGGAGAAAATCTGGTGTAATATCTCGTTCTGGTTTTCCCCCTCCGCTTATCTACCATGCAGAGAACTCATAATCGTAATAGTTCTATCACTTCCTTCTTATTTATAAAATGACACTAATAAATCCACAAATTTCTTTTCTGGGAATAGTATCACCTTTTAAAAACAATGATAAATTCTTGTAGTTCCACAGAGACACAGGTGTTATTATTAATAAATTGTCTTCTGATTTATCTTCATTTTGCATATCTTGAAAAATTCCCATAAAATAAATGGGAAATGAAATGTGAAGAAAATGACTGTGAGTCTCTTAATTCACTGAGTAACACTCATGGGCAATTGAGAAGTTTTCCCCAAAGATAAAGGAAGTCCTTTCACAGATTTCTTGGAGAGAAAGCAGAACCCAATAAAGCTTTTTTTGTTTCATCAAAATGTAGAATATAAGCAAATTAAATTGATTTCATCTAGCATCACATCAACCTTAAATGGATGGGTTTCTAACATTTTGTAAATCAACCTATTATATCTGATATTTATTCTTCTTCAAAGTAAAATAAATATAAATTACAATGCAAAACTTAGTTCCTTCTGAGGCTTAAACATCAAGATCTTAGTGACTTTTGAAAACAAAGGTCCCACTAGCCTGAGATCATTGGAGACCTCTTTACTTCTGTATCTTTAGTGTTCAAAAACAAATATACAAACAAACAAACAAACAAAAAAACAAGGAAGAATATACCTTATAGAACCTCTTTCTGATAAATTATTTTAAAATTTGAAGTGATGCTAAAAATCATTTTTCTAACCTTAGTCCATCTTTTATTTACTGTATTTTACAGTAGACAAATCATTTATTTCCTCACTCAACTGCCATCCATAACAATAATTTAAAACCAGCTAATAAACATTACGGTTTGTTAGAACTGCTACCGATTAAATCTTAAGTGTCTAATACATACAAATATAAACAGAATGTAATTAGAGCTATTTAAAGAACCCATTTTTAACTTAGATTAACCATACTTTCCATTTGCTGAGGATAAACACTCATAAATGAAACCCATTGCTGAGCAAGAAGCAATTACTTGAGTTTAAAATATTAATATGCACCGCCTTTTAAAAAGCCATGGAAAATCATTTATGTACTGAACTGTACAGGCTCAAGTTATACCCAAAAGGAAGAATGGGGTAGCATTCTGTGTCATAATTGAGAAGCAATCAGCTGAGGTATGGCGTGTCCTTATCCTTTATAAGGCCCATTAAATTGTTTGCTTCAATTAGTGCAGACTTCCAACGTCATATTCCTATATGTGTTTAAGTATGATTTAAAACCACGCATATACATACTAGGAAAGAAAGGGGAATTTTACTATATCAACTGAATCAACCTGTTTCTGGGAGTAAGTGAGACACATTTATAATCAACAGTAATAACTGACTTGAGCATATTGAAGACAGACAGTCTGGAAGAGAAGGAAATGCAGACAGCCCACAAATCTTAATTGTACATTTCTTGCCTAAAAACACACACACACACAAAATATATTGAGTCTGATTAAATGCAACTAGCTAATCAATTCCACAGTATATTTTGTGACATCAGGAGGCTGACATACAAAGCTTGGTCTGGGCCAGAATTCTATTTAGTGTGGTTAAATGCATGCATTTTTAGTTGCTGCTATGAGTTAACCATGGGTCAAATCCAGTTACAATGGGCACCATTATCACAAAATGCTTCCAAGCTGGTCCCCAAAGTCCTCAGAATAGGGCTTTGTTGATTTCACCACAGTGACACCACTAATGGAAAAGCCTAGACAGACCTATTAACCCTTAGGTGCTTGCAATGACCACAATCATTGGAATCTTTGGTTAGGTCTCTGAATATAAAATGGCGCTGGATGGGGATGTGGACATTTTCAATACAGGCAGACAAAAATTCCCAGAATAGACTTGTCCCATTAACGGTTCATATCTGCTGATGGCTATACATGTAGCTCAAGTACTATGCTAAAAAGGGGGCCCATTTTATTCATTAGAACCAAATTTCAATGCAGATGAATAGAGAGGATGATTGGCAGTTTTAGTGATATGGCTTGAAATGTCAATGACATTTATGACTTTAGCACTTTATCTTTTGATTCAATTTACAAAATTATAGCCAATTATTTTTATTCTGAGTTATGGAAAGCTCCATGTTCATTAAAGATATGAAAGCACAACAATGGCAAGAGCTGGGGTACTAATAATAAAAAAATCTTAGCAGGAAGATTTTAAGGTTGGCCTTAGGCAAAATTGCCAAGTAAGGGACATTTGTTTTTGATGCCAGTCTCAATTCCTCCCAATGATCTATCCTCTCTTGGTACGTAGACACTTCACAGGGCTCTTTGGGCTCCTAAGTGTGTCACACATCTATCATACGTGCTCCTTTTATCACTGTGCCTAGGCTGCTGCCCTCAACAGAATGCTCTGCTATTGTTCTACTCTTCTTTGTTTTCTGACTTAGTACTGTCTCTGTCTCTTACCTCTTCTGCCTGATACTACCTCATCTAAGAAATGAATTCCTATGAATTCAGTCATAATAACGAATGATGAATGTTTCATCCATGCTACAGAGCATATTTGCACTTATAGGAACTTTCTGGGTAAATGCCTAACTCAGAGCCCTGTTTCTAATATTAGAGATGTCAGCTTGGTTCAGAGGAGATATTGAAGTTTGAAGACCTTTCAAAACACATTGGACAGGTGGCTGCATATTTTATGGAACATTTATATCCAGTCATGTGTCTTTCATTAGTCATCTTTAAGTAAGATGGCCAAGTCATGTGACTTTGGCTTTATAGGTATTTCATGCCAAAACAAGGCTTTTAAGAAACGTGCAACAAAAATTCAAAATAGTGATTTTTCTGGACAACCACATGATCCTTCCCAATTTCCAGGAATCAAGTAGATTCAACTGACTGATCTTTTCCACTGTTTATCTTGCAGAGTAGAGTAACTTAAAAACAGTAAAAGGAGTAGGCAAGCTCCTTTTGAAATATTGTGATAGGTGTGTATCCTGACCTCCTCTCTGGTGCGATCCATTCCAACACAAAAGGAGACAGTAAATGTGCTGTTTTCCTAAATATAATGTAGATCAGAGTGATGCTAAGATGAATTTGAAACAGATACTTATCAATGTCAGTGCCTTAAGGTCATACTCCATAACTGTATAAAATCTTATAACTGGCCAACTTAAATTGCCTAAATTAGTGACTTTATTGTTTGGTAAATGCTTGATAGCCAATAGATTTAATACATTGTTAATTATCCTACTCTCCTTAAAATAGTATTTTCATTTTTATATCCAAAGAATATTTAGAGGCTAATTAGAAATCCAGTAATGCAAATTGTAAATTATGTGTAATTACAATAAAACTACTGAAGAATAACACACATTACTTATAAATTGTAACACTGTGATAAATTAAAGCAATTACAGGTAAACCAATAATGTTCTTTAATTAAGTAGTTATGAATGAGAATTGGTGCTTTGCATTTACAATAACCTATAAGGTTGGGGATTGCATTTATAGCTTATGCAGAAATCGATTGCACTCTGCTATGATACTCTGCTAAGAATAACTTCTAAGTTCATTACTGTCACTATGCCATTATCACGTAAAAACACCCAGGATTGTTAAATGTAAAGTATGCTGACAGCCAATCAACCGTGTTTCTTAATATAATTATAATTATGTCACTATCTCTTCTTATGTCCTTATGAATCAGAGAAAAAGTTCGTATTTCCACAACTCTTCAATACTGGTTGCAAAGGAATAGAAGATGCTTTAAGTTTACTGAAAAATACTATTGTGTTTGATGTTAATAAGGCCATTCATCCTCATAATTATCTTACTACAGCCTGCCGTTTATAAGACTACAGGAATAGCTTTTATATCGCCACATCTGTTTATTATGTTATAGATTGCTTTCATGTTGAGGTAGCTCCTTTACATTACAAGCTGCAATCAATGTTATAGAATGGGTAGAGATCAACAGATCATCTTTCTGTCTTTAACTCAAGTCATGTGTATTTGGGTGGGGGCATGTGAGCAGTTCTCTGGAGGGGAAAGAGTGAATGTAAGTTGGTGAAACCGGCGGGGGGCGGGGGGAGGTGGTGCTGGAAAGTTCAGATGATAAGAACTTGCTGATCTAAATTTAGAATATCTTGGAGCTTACTTAAAAGACGAATATTTAAAGGATGGGTCCTGGATCACCTCGGTGTCTCATTTGGTTGAGCAACCAGACTCTTGATTTCAGCTCTGATCATTATCTCGCGGTTTGTGGGGTTGAGCTCCACATAGGGCTCTGTGCTGACAATACATAGCCTACTTGGGATTCTCTCTCCTTCTCTCCCTGACCCTCCTCTATCTGCACTCTCTGTGTCTCTCAAAATAAATAAATAAACATTAAAAAATAATAAAGGATGAGCACTACAGAACCAAACAAGTAAAAAGAGGATTTTGACTTACTTAGGTAAATACACGTGATGAATTTATTTGAGGCATTAACAGTTACGTTTTTCCAAAAATTAAGGACAGCTTAGATTAGCAACATAAGAGCATTCTAAATACAGTATTTTGAATAGCTCTGAATGATATACCCAACCAGGGAAAGCCAGTAGAGACTACACATTAGTGACGTTTGTTAGGTCAGAGATTTTGCCCTACTTGTAAGCTAGTAAATTTGCCTGTTCACATTTCACAGAAGTTGGCAGAAGACATAAGACCCCTGTGTCATTGACTCTGTCACTGAAAGTACCGCAAGCACCCTGGGGATCATGTTTGTGCTGGTTTACTCATCCTTGGGTGGGTAATGTGGAAGGGGCCACACAGAAGACGCACACCCAGTGGGTTTGCCCTGCCGCCTGGGAACACTGTCCCTGGCGAATGCATCATTTTTATAGCAAGCAGTAAGCAAACTTGCTCTTGGTTTCAGAAGCAGACATTACATCATCTCTTAAGGATGTTCTTTGTAAACATGACCTTGAGACACGGCCCCGGTAGAGAGCACTCAGGGCTTTGCTTCACGGACAGACTCAGTCACTATGTAGGAGCCCAGGAGACCTATAGAAGACTGTCTTTCTCCACGATCAGGATAAATGTATTCCGGAGCTTGCTGTACAACTAGGTAGAAAGACAGCCTTCATTGACTGGTTTCAAGTTCAATACTCTGTTCCCAGGACCATGGTTACCTCCATGTGTTTAGTTACATATTCAAAGTGACACAAGAACCCCTGGAAAGCCCTTGTTTGGCATACCTCTTCTCTGTATTACCCTTCATGTGACTGGCTCATAGTCTATGGTTACTCTTAAACTATCTACTCACACCTTTTCTTCTCCCTGCTTCAGTTTACTTCTCCTTATCAAATTTCACTCTTACTGAAGCAGTGGTTTAATAGGTTTCTTCCCATGTTGATTTTCTTCGGATGTGTAATTGTGGGGGCTGATAAGGGAGTTGGGTAGGCCATTTTATCCATATTTTTTAAAAAGTTGATGTATGTACTATTGACAGAGAGAGAGAGAGAGAGAGAGAGAACATGCACACACGAGTGGGGAAGCAGCAGAGAGAGAGGTAGACAGAGGATCCCAAGGCAGGTCCTGAGCTGTCAGCACAGAGCCTGATGTGAGGCTTGAACTCATAAACCGTGAGATCATAACCTGAGCTGAAGTTAGAAGCTTAACCAACTGAGCCACCCAGGCGCCCCTCCATATTTCTTAAAGAGAAAGCAAAACACATGAAGCCATTATATATTTTTATTCTCATATGCAAAGACAGTCTCCAGCTTTTAGTGAGTTATGCAAAGTGATGAAATATTTAGACAATGGGTGGCAATTTGATATGCCTCCAGAATTCCTATGTCCACAGTCTACAGTGATCTGTAATCAGTGCCCAGCTGATTCTGAATCCAATTCTCCACCCTCTTTCATGAAAATTTTGTCACCCTCTGCAGTACATGCTCACTATTTTGCTTTGAGCTAATTTTCTATACTCCACAACGAACAGCCTTGATGGTCCCCTGGGCCACATCTCATGCTGTACAACCTCACTGGGTGAGTGGGACGAGGCAGGGCACCGAAAGAAAATAGCTTTACTTTTTCCCTCTCTGGCCACCTTTCAACAAGGTGTATTTCTACGACTTGGCCTGAAATTTCAAGTAATTTCGAACCTTTTATGATGAATCTCGGGCCATAAAGAAACAGTCCCTTAGATGAGGCTTTGACTTTTTAAGTCAAATGCAGTGTAAAATCAAAACCTCAGATCTATCTAATTTATTCTTCCCAACACTGGTGGGCGCGCACACACACACACACACACACACACCTCTGGGACTGTTTTAAGTCACAGAATCTAAAGTAGGGGTGTGTGTGTGTGGGGGGGGTTAAACTTGGGAGGAACCTTCCTCCTTTCTCACCAAATCTCCTCCAGGCCCCCTGCTTCTGGGCTGGCCCCTGTTAAAGGGCACACAGGTCACCTCCCAGTCAGCTTTTTCTGTCTGAGTGGGCCACTTGGTTGGTCACTCCTATAGCCCGTACTCTTGGACCTCTCCTGGAAAATGTCAGACATCAGTCCCCTGGGTCCTCAAACTCCAGGAGACACACACTAAACGCTTCGAGTGACTACCTTTAAGTTCCCCTCAATTGGATTCATTTTATGAGAAGCTCTCCCCTCCTGAGTATCATGATACCACAGCTCACCAACTTCCTCAGGGATTCTTACCCTAATTCAGTATTTCTTCAACTTCTCTTTTATACCCTCCAAAAAAGTTCCATGTCTCTTGCAATGATTTCAGGGTTTTTTGGGGGGACAAAAGAGGGTTAATCTGAAACTTCAGTACAAGCAGAGGAAATACATTTATTAACTTATTAAAACTGTTTTTTGTCTTTACTTATTTTTTAAAACATTTTTAATCTTTATTTTTGAAAGACAGACAGGTGAACAGGGGAGGGGCAGAGAGAGAGGGAGACACAGAATCCAAAGCAGGCTCCAGGCTCCGAGCTGTCCGCACAGAGCCCAAAGCAGGGCTCGAACTCGAACTCACAAACTGGGAGATCATGACCTGAGCCCAAGTGGGACGTTTAAATACCTGAGCCACCCAGGTGCTCCTGTCTTTACTTATTTTGTAAAGGTTATTATTTATTTCTTATTATGTTGCAAGCTTTTTGAAAGTAGGGAACACTGCTTATCCTTTTTTTCTGGATCAATGGATTGGATTTGCCAATTTATATGCCTTTAGAGACAGAGGGGTGATACAAATATGTGAATAAATGAAGCAGCCAGAAATGAGGGAATGAGAAGTCCTGAAGTTCCTTTTAGTTTATAAAGAGAAGCCAGGAATCTAGAATTGTCTGGAATTGATCAATTCATTAATTGAAAACATATAGACACCGTAAGGTCGTGTCTGCACAAAACCAAAACAGTGAGTACATTTACTTTATTATGAAAAAAAAAATCACTCCCCTACTGAGAATAAGGAAAACAATAAAGAAACGTTTCACTTTTAAACTTGTTGTGGTGAAGCTTTAATTAATTAAAATAATGGGAATTTACTTAACAATTTTTTTCAGCTGAAAAACTAATATTCCTGTGGACTAGGGCTGTATATGGCAGAGGGTGACAACATTTTCATGAAAGGGGATAGATGAAGGGATTAATTTATTCTTGTCTTACTGTTTAAACTATGAACAAATTTAAAAAATATGTTTACCTTCTGTTTCAAGAAAGTCAGTTTCTAAGTAAACAGTTTCTCAACGGTTTGAACTGTTCCAACTGTTCTCCGAAAGTTGAGGAATAAAAGCTATTAAATATTTATCATTTTATATTGTGTTATTTACTGTTACGATGAATATGCAAATTTTATTAATGCTATTCAGAAAGCCATGAAAAAAATTATAATTCATGAATGAAAAATGAAATGTAACAAGCTAGTTGGAAAATAATAAAACAAAAAACCAAGAAAACAAAAAACAGGAACCTACATTTGGGATACGCTGTCCAGTACTTTCGTGTGAGAAAGGATTTAGAGACAAGGAGCTGATGGAAACCAGAAGTAGAAGAGCAGCCTGAGAAAACATGTATTATGTTCAGTATCGCAAAATAAAGGAATCATCCAGAAGAGTTGGAAAAGGCGCTGAGATGCTAAGTAGGGGGAGGTGCTGCGAGCACAGCTATTAAGGAAGGCGAGGAGGGGTGGGGCAGGGATGGTGCTGACCGCTCCCTCCGGCTCCGGCTCTGGGGCAGGCTGACCTGGAAGGAAGCTTTCTTCCTACTGCAGCCACATCTCGCTCCCTCCCTGCCTTTGAGGATGTTATCTCCAGGCAAAAATGAGAAAAAGAACAATTATATTTTATCGAATACCTACAATTGGAAGGTTTCTGGATTTTATTAAAAGCAAAACAATAAAACAGAGATGCTAAAGTTAGTATGTGTTAGGTGCTATAGATAACTAGGGCCATGGCACCGGGCTATCTGTATCGATGCCACCTTACCTCGTTTTACTTTGCCCAGAAATACCTTCAAATAGATGAAATCCTACACTCATATATACTGTTTTCTCTTTATTTTCTGCAAAATAATGTAAGCTTCATGAATGTAAGGATCTTTGCTTTGTTCACTGATATTCGAGCACCCAGAAGAGTGCCTGTCATCGGTTCTCAATAAATACATGTAGAAAATTTTATAAAAGGTATGCAGGAAAAAAGGAATTGGACTATTCAGAGATCTTGCAGATCTGAGAAAGGGTTTCTTCAAAATCAGCAAGTTGAGAAAATAATGGAACTTAAATATCATCCTGAAAAAATAATATTAATATTATATTAAAGATTAAATATGTATTATTAANTTATAGGGCCTCTCAAATTATTGAGACATTACCCATCCAATTAGTCCCCGGGCCCTGCTGCTTCGACTCTTAAAACACCTTGCAGGCATACCTCTCTTTTTCCATATGTATCACATTTCCAACAACCCTTCTTCCGGACATTTCAAAGATGTCCTTTTTTTTTTTTGCCTCTAGTCCTTATATCAAATAAATCATCTCTAATGATCTACCGTCTTGAACCGATTTCTGTATTTCTTTTTTGTGCCAGATCTGAGTGTGTGACATGGTCCCTGCTTTCATAATTCATAATTCTTAATTTAATTCTGGATACAGGCATTAAACAAGTAATGACAGACATATCTATAGAATTACTATTGTAATTTGCTGTTGGAAAAGATAGTTTGCCATCCTGTATCAACAGGGGATCTATTATAGCCTGGAATCTCAGAGAAGAAGCTCTTCCTGAGAAAGTGAGGGGTGAGATTTGAGAGAGAGACAGAGAGATTCAGAGGGAACAGAATAGGCTAAACTCTGAGGTAGACGTGGTAAAGCACCGTGATTTATACCCGGATAGGTGGAAACCAGACGGTGTATGACTGAGGGTCCTGACATAGATTTTTACCTTTACCCTAACCCCAAGGAGAAATGGTTGTAGGGTTTCAGCAGGTGAAGAAACTTGATCCAATCTGTAAAATTACACTGGCTCCTGTTGGACTTTTCTTTAAGTCTCAGTGGCTCTCTATTGCCTGCTGAGTTCAGATCTCAGTAACATCTTAGCTGTAATTAAAAACTGTACCCCCTGGTCCTCGTCATTAATCTTAGCCTTTTCCTGTGATACACGTTGGACGAGCTCCGGCTCCCAGAACTACCTGCTGGCCCCCCTCAAGTCTTTGTCTCATAATTTCTTTCTTCCTCCCTCCTCACCACCCCCCCTTACCCTTTTCTTCCCTTCTTTCTTATGGAATCCCTCTGCTTCTCAATCGCATAGGTCCCACAGAAAATTTTAGGCTCAGGTCAATTAGGGTGTCGATTTCATTTGCGTTTGAATCCCTCCTTTCTGTTCTGGCCTCTGTGTTATTACCTAGGCTCACTGTCCCTATGTCCTTTTCATTCCTTGATTCCTTGGCCACTGCTTCTTGCTCTTGACCCACTGGGATGGTCTCTTTTCTTAGCCTTTCTGTGTTACCCTGCATATATATTCTCCTACCCTCATCCCTGTTTTCAAGTATCATTTATCAGCAGAGCAAAATCAATTCCAAACATACGGTTCCAGCCACTTTACTGAGTTTGAGCTCCATTTATGTATTTCCATAGGTCTGCTGGGTATTTCTGCAGAGATGCCCCACTAACTTAGCTACTTCGACATGTAAATCTCCTTCAAACTCAGGTTTCCTGGTGTCTTTCTCTAACACCTTATTCACCAAGTTGACGTTCCAAACCACGTTTTGAGCCATACCCCTTATTTTTCTTCTCATTCTCTCTCTCACCAACCTTGAAAGTCTCATGTTGCCTTTTCCTGAGCAACAGTCCTTTGAGCACTCCATTCCATCCCACCCCTACTGCTACTGTTCGGCCTCAGACCTTTGTTACCTGGGTTATTATACTAGGCTTGCTTCAGAACTCTCTCTTTCCAAACCACTTCATAATCATTGCAAGAGTAATCCTCCAAAAGCACCATTATAACCTCATTGTTTCCCTGATCAAAATACCAAATGACTCTGTCTTCTAAGTAAAATATAAATTCCTTAGCCTGACAGCCCCAAATCCTTCACAGTCTGATTTCTTACTATATTTCTTACACATTAGACAGTTTGGCGTACTCTTTGTCTCCTAATATGTCCGGAACTATTTTATTTCTATAGCTCTGCTTATGTTCTCTACTTTTCCTCTCAAACATCATTACTATCTGTCAAAAACCTTAGTACACTTCAGGGCTCAACTGAACACACCTTGCAACAAGACTGTCTACAACCTCCTCGGGGAAAAGTCTATTCCCTCACCGTTGTCTGCCCTGCAGTCATTACTCTATGGCCTCATGTCCTTACAGGTTGCTTCCTTTTAGGGAAATTGGTGCATGTGCATCAGACCCATGTCTAGATTTGAAGCGCCATGAGGAAAGCATTTATTGGGCCTCAATCCAGATTTCTAGTGAAGTTCGGAGGACCATCGTATTAGAATCCTCTCATGTCAATTTTTCCAACCAAGTGCTCTCTTTCTCATGACTTTTCCTCTTTGTGTGTATCCCCAGAAGCTCTGATGTGGGACTTGAGTGGTTATCTCTGGGGCTCAAAATCACCATAGTTTATGTCAGAGCTTTCCAAAAGACAGCTTTTGTGACTAAATGACCTTGGTGCTTGGCCTTGGCCCACCTCCATCTCTGTTCTCATTATAGTACTAAGTTGCTTTGCTTTGTAGACAGCCTCTCTGGTGTGTGATTCTGAAATATAGTTGAGGTACAAAGACTCTGTGTCCCTTTTGGGTTTCAGCAAAATGCTTTATTCGTGGTAGGCCATTACTATTTGCTGAACAACTAGCAATTTATCTAATCCGATTTCTGCGCTACTGGTATTTGTATGTTATTTGTATATTTTAATATACATAATTATTGGAACATTAGCAAGTCTTTTCTGCCCATTTTAATGGCTCATTACCTGCTATAGCATGTTATATCCCAGTTTATATAAGAACAGCTGTGTCTAATATATTCCTGTAAATCATCCCTGTTCATTTTCATAAGGATATTAGACTCAGCAAATATGTGTCATGTGGATTTTTATGTGCCAGACTCTGAACATCACAAAAACTTCCCAGCGCCAGAGATAACTGCACTGAATCAGCTGTTCCCAAGTTTACTTTTAACCATTGCTCAAATTAGATATCTATGAGCTCCCCTTAGAGTCCAATCCCAGGCTACCAGCTGTTGCAGATGTAAGAAGCTTTTATAGCCTTCAAACACATTTTATCTGTCATCATTTTCATCAACAGGAATATCTTTCTCTCTATTCTCTTTCATAAAACCTGGTAAACAAGGAAAGAGGAAAGCTTGGCTTTATTGTAACTCCAAAGAGGTCCGTGTGGGAGAAAAAAAGCACAGTGTGGCTTTCTCTGCGTTTCTTTCTACGCATTTCTTCAAAGGCCTACCAGACATCACCTTAATCCATCTGTTGAAGATGTCCGATTTTTCAAGTGACCTTTTCTTTGGAATCCATTGAAAATTCAGCTTGAGATGCTAGAAAGAGCCGAAGAACCTAGGGAGGGATGTGCTCTGATTTTGTCTCTACGCTTGCTAATCAAGTGTTTGCACTGAATTAATTCCCCACTTTTTCTCATCCATAAAATGGACATTGATTCTGAGAGGATTAGAGATTACAAATGATTATAAAGCATCTTTTTAAATCAACTAAATTGCAAATGAATGCCCCTGGAGCCCAATCACAGAGCTAGGGTGTGCTCATCCAAGATTGCCAAGATGGAAGTCAAATGATACTCCTTGCAGTACTGTTTGTAACAACAGCTGGAAACAAGGAAGGGGCCTATTAGAAAGGTAATGGATGGAAACTGTGGAATGTCCATACAGTGGAATGTGACACAGTCAGGTGGATTTGCATGGCTTATCAGGAAATATTTCCAAGTGGAATTAAGAGTTAAAAAAAAAAAGTGAGGTAGAGGGGTGCCTGGGTGGCTTAGGTGGTTAATGTCTGACTCTGGCTGAGGTCACGATATCACAGTTTGTGGGTTTGAGCCCAGCATTGGGCTCTGTGCTGACGGCTCAGAGCCTGGAGCCTGTTTCGGATTCTGAGTCTCTTTCTCTGCCTCTCCCCTGCTCATGCTCTGTCTCTTTCTCCTTTAACAATAAACATTAAAATAAACTTAAAAAAAGTAAGGTAGAGAGAGAGCGACCTTATGTAGCATATTACACACTGTAAAAAAATACCTGTGTACATATGCTGATTTTGCATAGACATTCTGAAACAAAACATAAAGCTGAGAAAATGACCCATTTGGGGTGGAATAGCCGAGATGAAGGAGGTGTCATTCCTGTATATTTTACATTTTTACTCCTGTTTGTGTTTTATTTTCTTTATAAAATAGTGACTGTTAGATCATTAATATAACGGGATTTTTAAATTTTCTTTATATATGTTTAAGAAACTAATACCTATTATCTAAAGATAAATGTGAGATTTTATAAAATTTCAGTGGGTATATTGACACAAAAATTGCACCATCAAAATTCAGTAAGAGACTCAAAAATGAAGTCTAGGAGAGATGTTGCTTATAAAATCATGGCAATGGACAGGTTAATGCTATCGGGGATTGGACAATGAAGAGAATAGTCATGTAATTCGTTTTTATTGGCACTATTTCTTTTCCCTTTGCCCTCAAAAGCCTACCTTTTAGGCTCAAAAGGCATAACCTTGCTCTCTGCATTATACTGGTGTTTAAAATCTGGAAAAAAAATGGCTACCTGCTAATATATGAATAAATACAGCAGAATACGGGAACATTCTCCGTAGGTAAAATGAAATAATTCGGGACCGATAACAGGACTCTGTAAGCTGAAAGAGGCCTCTGAGTCTATCCCTTGAGGCTTTTGATAGAGTAGATCGACCTAGGGATTTTTCATGATTTCTCAAGGTCAACTAGATGAGCTGAATGTGTACTACATCTCTGATTGTTCTATTTCAGTATAATGCCTTATCCTTGTGATATATATTCTGCCTTTGAGTCACTAGCAGGCTTTGGGTAAGTTAAGTTTTGAGTTACAAGCAAACAACAAACAAAGTTAAGTAAGTTTGGAGTTGCATCATTAAAAAGTGACTCTCTTCCTTAACGAGCTATGACATGAACTATATGTCTGGCATTGTGATAACCTACCTGCCTGATTTCATCCTTACGATAACTGTATATGGTATTCATTTCACGAGTAAAAAACTCAAGAGATTAAATAATTTGCACCAAGACACCATTTATAGATAGCACAACTGAAATTTAAATTCAAGTCTGACTCACCGTGTTGTTTATGGTCTCAACAATGCGAACAAAGATATAGACGTGGGGATGAAAAAGGTGTACAGAAAAAATGGTCAGTGGAGCCTTGTTACAGGAACAGAGATAAACTCTCCTAGTTACTAGTAGTAAGGTAGAGAGAAATGAATTCAGAAGGGAAAGGCAGAAGTCAAGTTATAAAACCAAACAGATGAAAATTCCCTGCATATGCTGTTGAGCTAGCTTACAGATGTCATGCCCAAATATGCCAATACGGATAACTAAATAGTGGGAGTATTAACCCAAACCTTTACATCTGCTTGTACATCCTTCCACCCAGTTCAAATCTATAATCCATTTTAAGGTTAACAGCTCTGTTTTTGAAGTATAGTTTGTTCACCTTTTAAGGGTCACACAAGAAACTGTGGTAACCTAATTTATCACCTATACTGGGTAACACTTTTTCTCTAAAGTGAAAACTAAAGTCTCTGTAAACCTCAGAAGTGCATATCAAAATACATGCAGGATGAAAAAGCATTTTTCGCATCATGACGGGTTTAATTTTGTTTATCCCGTTAGCATTTGCTCTTGAAAACCAGGCCCTGAAATTTCCTATTTATGCTCCTAAATTCAGAATAGTCTAAAATGTCATTTTTATTATTCCTTATATTAGAGCCCTTAAAATTAAAAACATTCATCAGAAAATGGTTGTCTTCAAAATATATTGTCCAATATGGAATGTAAATATTAAATTTAAATATTTTAAAATTAAATTATTATTTAATTTATAATTGCTGGAGCACAGTGTACTTAGGCTATGTGGGTGGACAGATCTGCTCACAGGCAGAATATATGTGCCCTAATGTCACTTTAAAAGCCACAAACCAAAAACCTTCCGCTATCGGACTGAGGATAGAAAGGTTACTGAAAGCCAGGGAGAGACCGTTATTGCTGGACGTTTCAAATCAGTTCCTAATCACTAGAAGTGACGTCCAAAAAATGGGCACACTGAATTTTCAAAGCTATCTCCACGTCAGTAACGAAATAAGAATCAACTTAGGTTTTCAACATAAAGTCTGTAAATAAATGAAAGGAAAAAAGCGGGATAAAGCAGCTACAGTCACCTGTACCCCCAGGTGTGAAATATAAACATATACAGATTTTATTTAAAAGTCAAACTTACGTGGCTTAATGCCCTAATCTAAAATGCAGTTATCATTGAGAACCTCACATACACATAAAAAATACACATTATCTTACTAAGATGGCAACAGAATCTTTCTGTGCATTAATTTGATTTTATGTAAATTTTAAAGTATTTTATACGATGCCTGTTCTCACTTGTAATTAAAGATTCTCTCGATGTCTAAGTGCCGCATGGTTTTCAGAGCATTACATGTAACTCGCTGTTTTATCCGATCCCTGCCACGCTGACGTAATTATCTTTCCACACAAAGCATCTTTCGGGGTCTGGTTAGATTCCCCTTGTTATGTGATTCTACCTCTGATCGCCTCAGATGGGAGCAATTCCCCTTCCTAAAGTTTCTGGAGTTGATTATCGCATACGGCATTGGCATTACCCTCTGTTAGCTTTTCCCTCCTTACAATCGATCTCTGATTGTGTCCTCTCCCCATCCCTATCCCTGCCTCTCACACCTCGGCTATAATACCAGGCATAGAACTTCGGTCAGCATTTACAGCCAGGGCATCTGTGGGCTGCACATGGCCCACAGATAGGCTTTGCATGGTCTCTCGTGCTTAATAGTGTCCAGCTGACATGTAGAACGATGGGAAATTTCATTTAAAAATTCGAGTTTCTACTTTCTTTGGAGGAAGTGAAGAATCTGGTCTGTGTATATTCCTTCATGCGACAACTGGCTCAGGCCAAGCGGTGACTTACCACTTCTAGATGTGCTGTCCTCCTCACTTGCTGTTGAAGCTTACTTTGAAGCATCATCCTGAATTCATGACTGTTTGTTCTACCCCCTCCCTGCCCACCCCCCTCACCGCAGAGGAATATTTATCCATGCCCACATCTCTATCAAAAGTGACTCGACAAAGGAAAGCAAGAAGACCACTGGATGGTTTCCACTGTGGATTGCCCTCTGTAGGCATTTGAGTCTGGGCTTTTTGTTAAAGTATGAAACTCAAGCACACAGTCTGTGTAACCTTGGGTAGTCTCTGGATTCTACACCCATTTTACCACTTATTAACTGTGAAGCCCATACTTCTGGTCTCTTATCTCAAAAGTAGGAGTAATCCCAGGTAGTTCCCTTTTGAGGATTAAGTAAGGCAAATAAATAATAAACACTTTGCACATTATCTGTAGCATAGCAAGCACAGAGTAAAAACAGCTGTTACTATCCTTACCATGTTTAGAGTTGAGAAACTCTTTTGAACTGAGCTCTCACATAAGTGATCTTAACCAGCAGCAAAGATTAGATTTGCCCGGCTGGCTGGAACTCATGAATTAATACTGTGAGTCATTCATTTAATACATATTTAATAGACAACGACTATGTACCTGGTATTATTCTAGACATTTGGTATTTATACTGTAAACAAAGCAGACCTATCCCCTGTTCTAATGGAGCTTACACATTGGAGGAGGTGATAATAAATACTGGAAAAATAAATATGTATTATAATCATTTTTTAAAATTCTTAAACATTTCTATTCATTTTTGAGACAGAGAGAGAGAGAGACAGAGCATGAGCAGGGGAGGGGCAGAGAGAAAGGGAGACATAGAATCCAAGGCAGGCTCCAGGCTCTGAGCTGTCAGCACAGAGCCTGATGCAGAGCTCGAACCCACAAACCGCAAGATCATGACTGGAGCCGAAGCTGGATGCTTAACCACAGAGCCACCCAGGTGCCCCCCAAAATAAATATATATTATTATGCCAGGAACGGTATGTGCACTAAAATGTAAGGCAAGGCAAAGGGACAGAGAAAAACCGGAGGCATGTACTATTTTATATAGTGGGCTACAGAGGTGGTTTCAAGCAAGGACATGAATGAAGTGTGGGCGAGAGCCACAGAGACACTTGAGGGGAGGGCATTACTGGCAGCAGGGGCAGAGTCCCCAGAGTGGAGTGTGCTGGGTGTTATGATCAATTCCAAGGAGACCGCTAAGTGAGGGACCGATAGCTGGAGACTTTTCTAGGAGCCATATTATGTTGTAGGCCTTATGTGAATACTTTGGTTATTATAATTGCTATCAGAAAACTCTGGAATATATATACACTATTTTTAAAGTTTATTTCTATATTTTGGGAGAGAGAGAGAGAAAGTACAAGTCAGGGAGGGGCAGAGAGAGAGAATCCCAAGCAGGCTTTGCACTGTAAGCACAGAGCCCAATGTGGGGCTCGAACTCACAAACCATGAGATCATGACCTGAGCCAAAATCAAGAGTCAGACATTTAACAGCCTGAGCCACCCAGGCTCCCCGACTCTGGAATACTTGAGTTGGATAATCTACAAGATCTGTTTTGTCCTAAAAGCCCACTATGAGAATCATAGGCTGTGGGGAAATATGAGATCACTCAGGACGGTGTTGCCATAGGCCTGGTGAGGAATCATGGTGGCCTGAGCCAGAGAAGGGTATGAGGTGGTCAGACCCTGAAGGCAGCAGCTTTGCTGGTGGATATGGGGTCTACGCAGACAAAAAGAGCAACTGAGGACTCTTAGGTGTAAGAAACTGGCTGGATGGTGGAAAGATTTATTGAGATTGAGAACCCTGCAAGAGTGCCAAGTGTTTGAAGAGTGAACGTGGATATCAGGAGTTCAGTTCAGACACACTACGTTTTACATCCCCAAAGAACACCTGAGAGGAAACGCTGGATAGACAGTTATATAGAAGTATGGAGTTCCAGGGACAGGTTAGGGCTGGAGACATAAATCTGAAAATAATGGCCTTTAAAACCATGGACTTGGTTGAAATCCTCTAAAATGGAAAAGAAGAGGCATGAGACTTGAGCATTTTGTGATCAGGCCTCAAATGAAAATGTATCAAATGAGATGAGAAGGAGTGGCTGGTGCACTTAGGAGGAAACCGCGGAGTCCGGCCATCAGTTGGGCCACACAGGCTGTGTTCATATCCTCATGTGGGAGGAAGACAAGCTTGTTCTCCGTGGTCTTGTAATTTTCCACCAACAGCATTTTCCGTATGAAAGGACCCCTAGCAGTAAGATTTTGCAAGTCTGACACTTCCGACAAGTTGGAAATGAGACATGGGGAGGTTAATTACCCAAAGTCTTGTCGTAATTGGTTTTAGTTAGTTAGGGACCATGCTTTCAGCAGGAGTGTAAAGTACCTGGCCAGGGGCAAGATCCCATAATGAAGCTGGAGCTGTTATCAGTCACTCCCATCTCTGGGAAGAAGGCAGGGGGGCAGGACCGGAAACAGTCACAGGCATCTGATGTTGATCCTTTTCCTCAGAAACACTCCTTCCCAATAATTAGCCACAGCAAATTTTATAAAGCCCTTTCAGTAGCCTGATACAATCCAGACAGTGGAAAGCTGTTGAATTAGAAGATAAATGTTCTCATCTCCAAGGTTTTTACTCTTCTAATTGGTAGAAGGAAGAGCTGAACAATCTATAGCAAACATACGTTTTCACGTAAAAACTAATTTAGAAGTTAGGTTTGTCAAAGTCAAGGTGTGCCTGAGTGGCTCAATTGGTTAAGGGTCTCACTCTTGATCTTGGCTCAGGTTGTGATCTTGTGGTTGTGGGATAGAGCCCCGTGTTGGGCTCTGTGCTGAGTGTGGAGCCTGCTTGGGATTCTCTCTCTCTCCCTCTCTCTCTCTCTGCCTCTCACCTGCTTGTGCTCTCTTTCTCACTCTCTCTCTTACAATAAATAAACAAATTTCAAAAAAAAAGTTCACAAAGTAGAGCCTAAAGTAAGCAATGTGGATGCTTCCTTAGGAGAGTTCAGTGAGTAGTTTCACTAGCAAGGGATCTGCCATCCAATTAATATTTACTGAGAAAATTAATGCCTTCTGCTTGTTCCCAGTAAGGGACTGTTAATGGGATAAAGCAACCTAACTGTGAAAGGACATAAGGATTTTCCCAAGAATTTCAAATCATATTTATGCAGGTGATGCTGAGATTAATACCTAATTAATACCAGAATTTTCTTAAATATTCTATGATAAATGACTACTTTCAGTTAAGCTTCATTCTGTCACACCATATCACATGAAAATCCTTCTGTCCTGGAGCACATACTTTAAATATCTAAATGTGGGTGTTCCAATGACACAGACAGAAACTGAGTATGACTATATTTGGGGGTTATTTTTTACTATTCTAGTGAATTTTTTTTTGCTCTCTCTCTTTTGGTTTGTTTTCATTTTTCTTTGCTTGTTTTCATTTACTTGTTTTGTTTTATTTTATTTTATTTGGCCGTAGTTGCTCTTTACATTGAAGTCCATTCAATTTAGTGCCTTTGTGCCATGCCTTTTCTCTTGCGTTGGAGAATGACTTTCAAAATGTAGCTAAAAAAATCTATGTTAGTCCTGAACATCAAACAGATCTAAATTGTCAAAAATGAAGGAATGAAGCATCTGAGATTTTGAAAAATGATAGGACTTCCAAATTATATGTGTGTGTATGTGTGTATGCACACGTACTCACTCACATGCACACACTAAGTGACCTCTTTATCTAGAACATATGGACTTAGTCTTTTATGCCAAGCCATACGTTTTGGTATGGCATCACATGGCTCAAATACGATTAAAACCATACAGTACTGTGGCGTGCTTCTTTGTTACATGTTATCTAAATCATGTGAGAATTCCCATTAGAGCACTGGTTAAAAAAAAAAAAAGACTGCTATAATGATCCTTTTGCAGTTTGCTTTAGGGAAGTGGAGAACGAGAAAACATGATGGAAACATAAAAATCCACTTTATAATAATAATTGGATGATTCTTACATAACCAGTAGTTTTGGTGGCATTTTATACGTTAATTCATGACTTTACACTAAACAAGATCCAAAAGTGGGAAAACATCGTGGTAAAATTCTATGATTTTAAATATAGCGGGCAGCTGGAAAGGGTGTAAATGCGTGTGATTCTCGGAGGGGTGTGTAAGGAGCTTTCAGCTGTGAATATTTTTGGTAACTATCTGCAAATCATATAGAGAACATACCCTGGTAGAAAGATCATGAAGCTTATAGACTCTCAGCATCTCATGGGCAAATTCCATGGAACATCTCTCAAATATTTCTTGTAGACGGGATAAGAGGCTCACCTACAGAACATTTTTGGCCAACCTGGATTCCTTTCTCTTTCATGTGGGAGTTCAGATACTGAATTTAGGGACTTCAGGTACTGAATTTAGCCTCCAAAGGGAATCACATCCTCAGTGGCCCCAGGGGAACAGCTGAAGAGGTGTTGTGGTGGTGGTGGTGGTGGTGGTGGTGGTGGTTGTGGTTTTCTTGGCAGCAAAGGAACTAAGATTTGTTCCCAGATTCATACTAGCGTGGTGCACGGAGCAGATGTGGTCACTCCATGAATAAACTCACCAGTTCCCTTCTGCCATGGGATTCCTCCCTTGTCATGACTGGGAAGGTGTCCTACAAGTCAGCATCCTGGGTCTCCTCTTTGTACTTCAAAATTGAACCCCAGTCTTGACTGGGCCCTCACACAAGTGTTGTTGCCCAGTTGTCCTGGCAGAATATCGCTCTCTGAACTACTGTTAGTGTACACCCGGCAGTGCACTTCTCATGGGCTACCTCTCTGCCATTTTGAAATAATTTGAGTGGATGTCCAGAGAGTTGCACTCTACTATATGGAATATAAATGATTCTGATGGCATTGTGGTTCACACATACTAAATAAATATGGGCAAACCATGATATTGTCATTGCAAACTTATTCAAATTGGTTTTCTACCACTCTATGGAGTGATAATGACATATGGAAAATGTCTAATGATCAGACTAAAAATGTCAGCCCTCGTGTTGCTTTGAGGGAGTCTGATGCCTTTAGTTTTTACTCTTCTCTCTACTTTCTTCCAACTTGTCATCTTATATAGAGGGTTTTCACAAATTAATGAAAGTGACTCTTCAATGTGCTGACATATTAAGAATGTTTTGACTGAATCTCCATGACCATAGAAGTGAGAAATAACTTGGGATTCCTGTAAGAAGGGAATGACTTGAAAGAAAATTAAAAACAGGAAAGCCTCCTTGCCACTGCGGATCTGATGGGGATGAGAGTGTGTGCATATGTGTGCAGGTGCACAGAAACTGAGGTGGGAATAGACGCGCACTCCATGAGGTGATCTGCCACTTGAGGGAGAATAAAGAAACTAGCAATATCCAGATGTTTACTTCTGTTTCCAATGATACTAGTGGCAGCTTTCCTTCTCCCGGGAAAGCAAGGGAGCACACTTCGCCTGTGCTGAAATTATGGACAAGGACCGAAGCTTTTTCTTTGTTGTACTTCACACTGAGTGCTTTACACACAGCAGAAGCCCAATTAATGCTTGTGGAATTGAATGTACTGAATTGCACTGGAGGGAAAAGAGGACTCAGGGGATTTGGGGGCTTCAAGAGTATATTGCCAGAGGATCAGTTTCAGGTAGAGACTGAAACTGTAAATCTCTGGATTTGTCTGTTCGGAACTGGAGATATATGTCTCGAAACAAATAACAAATCTACATATTGGAACTGCTGACATCTGGTATCTTCCATGATAGAACACGGGCCCACTTATACATGTTACATGAAAAATACACAAAGTTCTCACTGAAACATTATTGTAGTACAGTTTGAGCTGCTATTTATTTTTTGTATATTTTTATGAATTTTTGACAGATGAAAACCAAGTAAAGCGATGAAAAATGGGCATATTTTTCAGCTAGTGAATGTAAAAAGCCTATTCACTATATTTGAAGTTTCAGTTAAGCGATATTCAAACTTGAATTAATCTAAACAGCCAAAATATTTTCAGCATTGACAATAAGGCTTCTTTAAAATTTTCTCAGAAATCAATTAAGAATTAAGGTCTTCCTCAAAATTTGAAGATAAACTCATATTTGGGTTGTGATGAAGCATCAAAAAATTTAACATGGAAGTTGTTGTTTTCAGGAAATTATGAGTGTCTGAGAACATCTCTCTGCTAAATTCACTAGAACAATAACTACTGCAACCAGTATAAAATGAAGTGTTGGAACATTTGTTCTAAAATGAAAAAAGAATTTAAAAAAGCTCAGTGGGAAACGATGAGGTTTTATTTCAACAGTAAAATATGCAGGGCAGTTGAGGAGAAACTGTGGGAATCCTATATTAAGAAAGAACTAGATAAAATTTGTTTACACAGTTGTGTTGGTTTCCTTTTATTTTTGTGGATACTATACCAAGTATTTTTCTTTCTGTGTTTCACTAATTCTTGCAGCTCTTAATTACCCTTTTAGTTTTTTGCAGCTGTAAGCAAATAACTACAAAAAACAAAAACAAAAACAAACCCCAACAACAGAGTAGGTCTACCTAAGTCTTAAGGACACAATGATAATATATTTCTCAATAATTTGATTTCTTGCTTCTCAGATATCATGGGGACCCAGGATTAATCTTTCATTAAATCTAGTAACTTTAGTTGAAAAAACAGAACAATACAAATAAAAGTTGTTGTGAACTAAAGAGAGAGAGTATCAAAAGGAACTTACGAAAACTTCACAAGATTCCTAATCAATTTCTCTGGGGAAAAATTTAAAAAAAAATCTAGCCTGATAACTTGTGTGATTTTAATATCAAATCTTCAAAAATATTTAGCATGAATATTTAAATATGTAGAACACTAAAGGCTCCATTAAAACGCATGATACACTGAAGTAAAAATATCTCTGTATCCTTTTTTAATAAATTGTCCCCAGAGATGAGTTTTTCAATTAAAAAAATAAAACAAATGTCAAATGATACAGTAAATATTATTTGACAATTTTGTGATGGCTTCATCCTTTCAGCTGAATGTTCTTGCCTTTGAATCAAGAAGCAATAAAATAATTGTGTGGCAATAGTTTAAAAACCCTACTTTTACAGAAAACAAGAGTGGATGAAATATATTTAGGTGTGACTGGCTTGAAATATTCTGACAAGCTGAAAGTTTGGGCACTTGGAAATGGATCTGCATCATGGATGAAAAATATGAAAGGAGGCTTATTTCCCCAAAAGAAATTTAGGAAGGGATCTGGCCCACTGTCATTCTGGTTAAATGGCGGCCTTATGTGACTTCATGAAGAAGAAGAACGCCAGAAATCTTAAGGAGTTGGAAGAGTTTGAATTTGCTGAGTAGAAACACAGCAATGTAGATTTCAGCAGATTTCAGTGGGATTAGAAAATATTGTATGGAGTATGAAAACTTGCTTTAGCAAAGATGATAGTGATGTGGGAAGCAAAAGCAGAGGGAAATGGCAGAAAAAATTAAATTTCCTTATAACCTGCAGCCCACTGACAAATAACTTGAGGTGGGCAGAGTACAACTTGTCTCCAGGAACTCCTACTGCCTTAATGTTAATGCTTCACTTGAGGAAAAAACAACCTTAGCTTGACAATAGCTAGGCCTCCAGGATCCGGTGTATTCTTCAGCATATGAAAAACCCTTTGGAAACTTCCCCTAGAGTTTAGCTCCCCCGTCTCTCAAGTATATAATCAGTCTCTCCTTCCTGGTCCTGGGGCGATTCTTCCTGCCCAAGGGTCCTGTACTCCTGCTTTAATAAAATTACCTTTTTTGCACCCAAGATGTCTCAAGAATTCTTTCTTCACTGTTGGCTTCGAACCCCCATCACTCCAAAACCTCATTTAAAAACATTTTTAAAATGTTTATTCATTTTTGAGAGACACAGAGAGACAGAGCGCAAGGGGCAGAGGGGCAGAGAGAGAGGGAGACACAGAATCTGAAGCAGGCTCCAGGCTCTGTCTGAGCTGTCAGTGCAGAGTCCAGTGGGGCTTGAACCCACGAGCCATGAGATCATGACCTGAACTGAAATCAGACACCTAGCCCACTGAGCCTCCCAGGCGCCCCTCCAAAACCTCATTAATATGTCTTATACCCTTCACTTTTCTTGTTAACAATAAGAGGAGGTTTAAGCAATGGACCAGTAAACCATCAACAGATGTTAGATAAAAATAGAGCAGTGACGAGCAAAAATGTTGAACAAAACAGTGAAAAGCCTGAAATAAAACAGGAATGGGTAACTATTATATTATCTGTTGCTAAAACTAACACAAGCGAGTGCGTGTGTGTGCATGCGCACGTGTGCGTGTGTTTAACCACAGACGTATTGGCTTATCCACGACTGCTTTTCCAAAGATTATATTTAAAAACAAGTGATGAAGTATCACTAAACTATTTTTAGTCTGAACTGATCCTTTTCCATCTTCTCTTCTCAATGAAGTTGGATTGCATGAACTGAATAAGGCTGCTTTACTTGATCTTATCAGACTACAGCAGATGAAGTGAGAATTTCTAATGGCACTTACACTGACTACAGTTCTTAGAGAAGTAAAATTGCTGATGAGTCATATGGCTACTAACTTGCTTTAATACAATGTCAGCTTCGATAGTTATTTTGAAGCTAAAAGTGCATAATGATAGAACAAGTTTTTTAAGCTTTCCCCCACCCCCACTTTCATACTTTTTTTCATTTTAGACAGAAAGAGAGTTTGCCAGCATGTGAGAAGGGGAAGAGGGAGAAGGAGAGAGAGAATCTTAAGCAGGGTCCATGCCCAGTGCATGGAACCCAACATGGGGCTCAATCCCACGGCCTGGGATCATGAACGGAGCCAAAATCAAGAGTTGGATACTTAATTGACTAAGCCACCCAGGTGCCTCTAAGCCCATTTTTGATGGAGGCATAAGCACATACCTACTGAATAAGGTAAAAGGGAAAAAAAGGAGTATATTTCATGGTTAGTATAATACTGAAATTTAGAAGGTGCCAACATCAATATAATTATTAAATTCGGTCTTTACACAAATCCCTCAGTACCACTGGACAGCACAGAGGGTTTCATCCCCTGAGAGTGATTCTGCAAACACCTGAAGTCGAAAGAAGACAAGGCTCAGTATTTCCAGTGACCTCCAATATTTCCAGATGTAGATAAGACATTTTTTGAATCAAAGTCCTTGATCAAAATTATGAATTTTGCTCTTGAAGAACAAGCAAAGCTTTGGGAGATACTACAAATGCTTCTGAAGTTTAACACAGAGTCAGCATCAGAGGAACATCTAGTTCAAAGGTGGAAGGGTACATGATTCCTATGAAATTGGTTCAGAAGAAACTGATCGAATGTAGTTGCTTGCAAATATGTTCCTGGAGACACTTAGCCAGGAAGAATGATAGAGAAGCTCTTCTCTTGACTAATAACACATTTCGTGGTCTTCAGTATGTCTTTACCTTTGTGTCAAAGCTGACAGAAATGAGCTTTGGATAAAAAATAGGGTGAATACTGGCATATGCCAGGAAGAACCATTCCACTTAAAAATTACACTTGCAGCAAAATAATGAGTTTGAAACGTTGAGTTCACACATTGCAATTCTAGGTTAGAGATGTGGGGACAAAACTAATGAAAAAAAAAATAGTCAGCCAGCTTTGAAACTAGAAGCTGAAAGACAGAAGGAACAATGAGCCTATTTGGGACTTTTTAGGAAGGGGATATCAGATGACAAGGAGAGACCTTTCCTAGCCTGTGAGGAATAGTAAAGCTGCCCAAGGCAGGGAATAGGAATTTACATTTTGGAAAGATGGCTTTTAAGAAGAGGGTTTCCCTCGTGTGGAGATGTACCTTGGGCTTTCTTATACTGGTCTTTATCACTTGGAACTCATCCTGCAACCGGCCTGTGACTCGACAAATTATTACCATCAGGCAGGATGAATCAACACCCAGATGCAGGAAGGGGAAGAGATGTAACATCCAGGCTGAGGCAAGCATTAGAGTCTGGTGAGCACACCTTCAGAAAACCTGACCCAGCTGGTGTGGCCACAAAAAAAAAGAGGCTGGAAACCATAAGCCCTGTAACGTGAAATACATCCTACCATCCAATAAACGTGTCCACTTTTAAAGAGACAGCACCGGCATCTGTGACCCTTTGTAACAATCTTCACTCTTCGTGCGTGTGTATTTAGCATGTTCCACAGCTCCAGAATGTTCACACTTAAATTTTCCCATCTGGGTTTGAGAGACATCTGGGAAAAAGTCAGAGCTGCCATTTTCCGATATGAAGAGCAGAAGCTAAATTTTAATTGTCAGAAATATCAGGGTGTTTTTGAGAACATTATTCTCTACTTCAGTAAAACTTTTCAGTTCTTTTAAAACTTCTTTGCATGATATCTCAGAAACACGAATTTTAATTTTAAAAGGGATCATGATGAGCTTATTCAACACTTTCATTTTATAGGCAATGAAATGGAAGTCTAGAGGGATTAAGTGACTTGCCTTAGGTCATTTTCATAAAAAATGGAAAAAAAAGTTTTGAATTAATTCTCTAAATTTTAGATTGAGTGGGGGGGAAAAAAGACCACTTCTGTATTCAGTTCCTAACAAATCATTCACTCCATCTCCTCAAGTTTAAAGTTCACTCTCTTCCAATGCCCAACATTCCCTTGATCCAGAACTTGGCTGGAAGTGGCGGGGGAAGGGAAGCCTATCTGTGTGAGAGTATACTCTACAAGTAGTGCTTCCATTTTAAACACAATAGGAATAATAGTAAACAAAGACTTGTAGGCAGAAATCGAAGAGGAAGCTTAAGAAGTACAACTATCTTTCTTTAAACAAGCCACAGAAGCAAGGGTATGTAACAGACTTTCACTAATAGGGACATGATTAGATAAAATAAATGAAAGTTGGAGGTGGGTATGGAAAGAAAGACAGAGAAAATGTGTACCAAAAATGCAGTCAGAGAATATTGCATCCATAGACACAACATGTTGGGTGCTTGGGAAGATAAGTATGCAGTAAATGAAGGTATTGCCACTTTGTTATGTGCCTATGCATGATAAGTCAATATTTAAAAATGCAACAGGTAATAGTAAATTATTTGGGATCATGTGTATAGTGTGATTCAGTAGGAAATTTACTATTTTGCTTATAGGATGATGTAAGCCCTTTGGCAATGTGTAAATTTGTAAAAATGCTACTTTTGTTTGGGGTCTCACTAAAAGACACAGTGTAGCCGATGGACACATCCTTGTAAAATGCAACCACGTTATTTCTACTGACAGGAAATGAAATCTAATCGAGTTAATAAGTATTTATTAATTTAACAGTTTATGCTAATGTGTGAAACCTAGCCTCCTGCTTATTGGAAATTACAGTTTAGGTCAGGCAGAAGATGGATGGCCCCACGTAATATTCTTGCTGAGTAAATAAATAAGGCCTTGCATACGGACTTTCTAAAGGAGACATCAATTGAAATGAGTGATTAAAGTTGACAATGGAATTGTACAAATGACCCTAATTAATGAATTTTCTAATCTTTTCCATGTTTATGAACATTAGACCTTGTTTGTACACAGTGTGCATAAATATGCATGTAGAAAAACTGCAGACACCCGTAATTGGATGCAAATGATGTTCTGAAGCCTATTCTGGGGCATCTGTGTATTCTGACAAATCATGTTGTTGTTTTTGGTGTGTGTGTGTGTGTGTGTGTATTTTACTCTCATTGACTTGGCAACAGTTGACTCGGCAAAGCCGCTAACCAGATCTCTGATAAAAGCAACTATTTACAAAACATCTAATCTTCTTCTACAGCTTTGGATTAAAGATTCTAACCTTCAAAAGTAAGTTCTACTTCCAAACACCCCTTCTCTTTGTAAATACGATAGACTGATGGCTATTTTGCTCATATTCCCTGACAGTAGTAAGATAACGTCACTCTTGGAATGAGTTCTTACTTATTGGTTACCTTTTGATGGGTTTATCGGCTGCCAGCAAATAATGGATAACTATTTGGTGAAGCCAGCCACACCAGGCCTGCAAATGAGAATATCCCTGTGTGTAGTCTCAGAATGACAGGTGGGTCTCCACAGCATGGACATCTGACAGAATTAGAACTATTCCTAAGGCGTGTGTCTGTCTCCTTGGCCCTCATTTATTTAGGCTCTAAAGTAATACTTCTCAATATGATGACCAGTGGATATACGGGCTTAAAGGGTGATGATACTATGTTATCAGCAACTTTGGTAATAATGCCTTTGCCTCATATCCAACTAATTAAGATCAGCTCATCAGCCAAAAACATTAGAAATTCATAGCTGATGGTATTCTCTTTGCAGGTTTTCCAGTTTAAAAATTATCTTGCTGATCTGCTAGAACACAATTTTTTTTTAACTTCTGCAAGATATATAGAGGATTAATGAGCCTGCTTTTTTCCCCTCCTACATATAAAACAAATATGTTATGTTTGATGCTTGCTTATTGGTATTTTTATGAGCAATAAAAATGCTTTGCTCCATGTATAGTACTCCACAATGCATATTTTTAAAATGTGTGGGAAACTTATGAATTATTTCAAAAGTTTAAGTGAAACAGTGGGGCAGTTAGACCGACTTGTGCTGTTGAAACATTTTCACCTATAGCTGTGTTTTCTTAGTCTGATTAACCATTTATCAGGCTTAATACAAATCAAATGTAGAAACTGGCTCAAATAGGAACAAAAACACTTTACTTTTGTGTTCTGAAGAATATTTCATTTGAGATTACTAGTTTCAAAAAAATCACAAATACCAAATGTCGATGAATTTTATATAAACAAAATGGCAAGGGCAAAAATCTTAGCATTCATGAACACGTAATTTGGAACTCACAAAATCCTGATGGGTCTGAAGAGGAATGGAGAGGTAAGTAGTTTCAGCCCTCACTTTTTCCAAATATATCCGGGATGTCTATAAGTCTTTAGTTACATTACTGTGGGACAATGGCCAGGTCTGCTCTACAGGTGCACAATTTTTGTGGGCAGAAAAACACAAAATGAGTTCAGGGTGTAGTTTACTGAGCGGGGCCATAGTTCTGTGTATTTGCTTAGAGGTACAGGAGAATGTAGACGTTAATTCTTACATTTATGAAACATTTTTTTTTGTCATTTGAAATTCATTTTTATTCAGTCTTTTTAATTTAAGCATGCTTTAATATATTTATAATAAATGAGGGTACATATAAACCTTCCAGAACATCTCTGGGAATACGGAATTATATTAATAACACTCTTAATGTCATTTATTTGACATGGGATCTGATTATGCCATTAAAGGCCTAGTTCCTCTGATACTCACACAGGGATTAGAAATAACTGAAATGGGGAAACATCCCAGAAACTAGGAATAGTTATTTTTAAATTCAATGGTAGAATTCACACTTTTAAAATGGTACAATTCACAGTTTCTCCTCTTTAGGAATGTTAAATCTTGTTTCAGAGGAAATTCATATATTCACGATGACTTAGAAAACAATTTGGAAGCAATTTATAAAATTTATAGAGAGTTCCAGCCTATATGTGTCATTCTGAAGCAATTCAGAAAATGAAAAAAAAAAAAAAGAATCACCGTGGGCTGGTGTTAGTTCAGGCAGACTTCATGGAGAAGGCAAACGGCATGAGTGTTAAAGATGTTCAGGACCTTGAGTAGCAGGGAGAGGGGGGAGAAGAGCAGAAGCTAAGGTCAAGGGGAGCAAGTCGCAGGACAAGGCTGGCTACGAGCATTGAACAGAGCCAAGTAGCTCTAGGTTGAACACGGGAAGACTGAAAAAGCAAAATGGGGTCAGCTCAAGACAGACTCCTAATGCTGGATGTTTTACACTTGTTCTTTGGCAAACACACTCTAGTCCTAACCTGGATGGCCTGCAACAAATAATGTGATCACACACAGAACATGGGTAGTCAACCAGTGACAAGGAGAAATGAGGTGATCGTCATGGTCATCCAGATTACAAAAGTAGGAAGAAGGAAGCAAACCCAGAACTTGATGGAGGTTGTACTCGAGTGGCTAAACAGGTGTGGGTGAGGGAGAGACAACACAAGGGATTTCAAATCCGGAGGCTCAGGGCACCAGGTAACCTGGAGGCTGTGAGCAGGAATGGCAAGTCAGCCTAGGGCTGCTTTCTTGATGGTCCTGTCTCTTCGAGTTCCACTTAACAAGCACGGCCACCTGGTTGTACGTGTTCTGTGAACAACTGGAAATACATTAAGACTGAAGGTTGGAGAGTGCCTGGCCACTCAGTTGGTTAAGCGTCTGACTCTTGATTTTGGCTCAAGACATGATCTCACGGGTTCCTGAGATGAAGCCCCAGGTCGGGGTCTGTTTGGGCAGTGGGGAACCTGCTTGGGATTCTCTCTCTCTCTCCCTCTCTCTCTGCCCATCCCCTACTTGTGCTCTCTTTCTCAAAATAGATAAACATTAAAAAAATAAAAGAGTACAGGTTTGAAGAGAAACTGCAAGTTTAATAATGAGAGTCTGACTAGACTGTCATTGAGATGCAAGAGTGGATAAGCAACCTAAGAAAGTGGATAAGGATAGAAGGAAAGTAGAGAGCGGAAATGGAATCTTTGACAATTTTATAGAAGAGATCTAGTAGGAAGATAAGCATGAAAGGAAATAAAGAGAAAAGAAGAAAGAAGAGCTAAGGGAAGGCAGGAGGAGGTTGCTAAGAAGGAGACCATTGACCTGGGCAGAGCCGCGGGGGTGGAGGGAGAAGAGTATAACGAAAGGCCATCCTGATATAATGTTCCTTATACTACAGGGGTTGTAAAAAATGAGATTCAAAGGGCTGATTGAGGAAGGATCACTTAGCACAAATGCTCGTTTCTTAAAATAGCAAGGTTTCAATTCATATTTTTGATGCATTTTCCTCCTATTGGGGAGTGAGTAACCAACTCATTTCTGTTTCTTACTGAAATTTAGCAGTTTAGCTGAACTAATTTAAGTTTTTGAGCTTATGAACAGCTGCAACTTTGTATTTAAATTTCATCTGCTCTCTGTCCTACTTAATGTTCCAGTAACAATCCATCTTACTTTCAAGTCTGACAATTTCATAAGGGTATTGACCACCCACAGAGAGTATGCCTTCAAAAGGGAAAGCCCTTTAAGAGCTGTGTTGAGTGAAGCAAAAATGCTTAGATCGTAGTCAATACTATTAGAACCGAGCTAGGATACGAGTGCAGTGATTCAGAAGAATTAGTTCCATTCTTTTTACTGATGCTTCAGGAAAGCAATAGCATCCAGGAAAACAATAGAATTTAGAGCATCACGATAGTCACTGGGATACTATGCTCTACAGCCGAGCATTCCCACTACAGAATTTCTGTACAAGTGCAGTTAAACATGTAGCACTGAAAAGTGTACCAACTCTTCAGACACTGAATATTTTTCAAATAAATGGTCCAGGTTCCCTTAACTAAGAATAAAGGCAGGACTACCTTCTCCTTGGTTTATAGTAGAGACTTCAGATAAGATTTGATTTTATTCTAATAACTGGATGGGCCACGGACTAGTCTAACACAGTACAATAAATGGCTTGAGTTTAATCATCTTAAAGGCAAAAAATTAAAAAGAGAACACAATGAATATTCACATTTAGATACCTCTTAGTTCCAACACAAATCTTGTATATAAGAGACCGAGAGTACAACTGACTTCTTTTCCTTGTTCTCACTGAACAGCTTTGTATTTAAGTAGTCTTTCTTTTTCTTTGAAAATCTGATTCCTATCCATAAATATTTCCAAATCAGGAGAGTGCTCCTTTAAATTAAGTCTGTTCCTGAAGTGACCCATATCTGGCCATCAGGTAACCTGTATCAGGTACCACCACATGTTCACAATCAACCCCAGCATGCACCCTTTGGGCTGATAACTAAAATGTGACAATTCTGATAATTAAACCACCTAAAGCCAGCGGCTGTCTTGCATTAATTCAAAACAGCTTAAGGTGAAACTCAGCGCACTATCCAATTACCTGAGACATGGGATATATGCTCTCAACCATGTTGGTGTGGCTTTCCTCAGATACACTGAACCTGATATCTGACAAAAACTGTAATTTAAACAAATAAAGGGGGTAGCGGACGGATCGTAGCCTGTTTAATCTAACTATAAGTTTCTCCGAAGACTTCTCTTGATTAGCAAGGCTGAGTAGGTCAGAGGATGACATTTTCCAATCAACCTAACATTCACGGAGAAATTATATTTTCCTGTATCATTCATTAAGAGCCAGTGGAGTTAATATTTTTGGTTTATATGGAAAAATCCCATTTAATTAAAATAATGAAGAAGGAAAATAAAAGCAAATTACTTTTCTACTGGGGTAGAATTTTAACATTTATATACACAGATTCCACTAGCAGTAAAGGAAGTTAAGGATTTCAGCCCTCTTCTAAAACGCAACCATGGGGCACTTAGGTGGCTCAGTCAGTTGAGCGTGTGACTTTGGCTCAGCTCATGATCTCATGGTTCGAGCCCCACATTGGGCTCTGTGCTGACAGCTAGCTCAGAAACTGGAGCTTGCTTCGGATTCTGTATCTCTCTCTCTGACCCTCCGCTGCTCACGCTGCCTCTCTCTCTCTCTCAGAAATAAATAAAACATTAAAAAAATTTTTTTTAAATGCAACCAGAAGATACTACAATAGGAATCATAGTTCCAAAGATTATAGCTGTATATATCTATGCTGTTCAAAAGCACAGTCAAGAGAAATATCATTAATTTTAGGATACATTTCTAATTTTTACCTATTCAATTAACTGTTTACACCTATTCTCTACTATCACTACCACCATGATTAAATAGCATTGATTGTCCACCAACAAATTCCCTGAACGCATACTACGTAGATATGGTGAATTTGATTTTATTTGAATTTGTCCTTTTACCTGCTTTCTCAGACAGCAGGGTTGGGATATGACAAACTACAGTTGCGCCTTATCTGGGAAACTGTTTAAGACTGTGGTATGATTTTGATAGCTTGCCTTTTTCCCTCATGTGCCTATACAATGTGTATATCATAAGCATGAAATAACTAAAAGTCAAATATCAGAGGTCTTTCACTCAATGGAGGATGCTTGGTTGTTTAAAAGAGAAAGAGTGATTGAAATTCAAGCATTTTGTACCATATAGGAGCCTATTTATGAGGTCCCCAATTTTGAAGCTACATCTTACCTTCAAAAAGCCCAGTGGTATAAACTCATCAGGTACATTGTGGAGTCTCAGAAGCTGATCAGACAGTGTGCAGAGAAGACTTGGAATGTTTTAGTGAATTATAGGGAGAGCAAATGTCCTTAGAAATACTTTAAGCCATTGCAGGCATGATTTAAGGCATGATTCGAGGAAGCGTCCACTCCAGGGCAGATTGGATAGAAAAACATAGAACAAGGACAATGAAGACTAGTAAAATAAAAACAGAGGACCTGTAGAAAACTAGGATAGACCTGTAGCCATCTACATTAAAGGGTATCATAAATTTCCTAATGAAGAGAAATTAGAAATATTCATTAGAAACATAATGTATTTCACTGACTATATCATTATGATTATGGTGAAACCACATTTAGTTATTAATCCATCTTCTATATTTTAAGTTATTTTTCTAGCTGAAAAATGTCCTTTTAAAAAAAAGTCATTTAGATACATGTAATGATAGCTATTTAAATTGGGTAGATCTAGCCAGAACTGAAGCTTCCAGTCTGGTGTCCAGAATAGACAGTCTATTTTCACAGTGTCCACTGAAATTGAGTCTATCAGACTGGCACTTAAGGTAAATAAGGCAAGCAGGAAGAAAAGCTTTTCAAGTGTAGTGTATAAGAACTCATGAAATAAAATAGGAAAGTATTTAAAGTATTTGCTGGGTTCTTAAGTGCCAAGTTTCTTCAAGGTAGCTATTTTCTCTAGCTTCCAGATTTTATTTACATTGGCTCAATGGAAAACTTTCCTCATAGTAAAGGACATTCAAGCAGGTGTCAGGCACTAAGAATAATGTCAGATATTAATTACCCAATTTAGAAATATCACTGAATTAAAATTGAATTAAATTGAATTAAAACTGATAATTAACCAAAAGTTTATTAGTAAGGTGTAATAGCAAACTTAAACTGGAAACAATGTAAGATTTTTTAAACCATTTTTTTTTCTTTGAAGTTTTAATTTGAATATGAAATGAAGGCAAATGAAATTAGAGAAAAATGGAAAATTAGAAAAAATTGGAAAAAAATCTAAGATATTTTCCTTAATAATGGTAACAGCTGAATATTCATGTTAAGTGCATGTCCATAATGTACTTGAGCTGTATCATTTATATTAGATATACAGATTACATATATGTTATTAACACTGTAAATTAAAGAACCTAAAATGAATCCAAAAGTCCAAGAATTAACAAAAAAATCCACGAATTTAAATTACTTAAATGCGTTTAATTAGTGCATTTACAATATGTACCAGACTAATTTCTTTTAAAAGTCTGCTTCCAAACTAGAATGCATTTGTATTTACTTTCATATCTAGCTACTTCTAAAATTATTAGTGAAACATAATGAAACAAAAGTTGTAGGAGCAAATGCTGTAAGAAATGTCTCTAGCAGGTTGCTCTAGGTATTGAAGTGTTCATATAAAGGAACACATATAAAGGACTATAGCTTCAAATCCATACTTAGAAAAATCACAAGCTTACATTCCTTAAGTTCTTTAATATTTTGTCTCTAAGAAGGGTTTAGTGAAAATATATATCCTATTATTATGTTAGCATGTTATAAAGTGAGTGTTCCCAATAAAAGTATTTTATGACCTGTAATTATTGAAATACTGAATTTTTGAATTAGTACTCAATGTGCAGTTTACAGTTTAAAGTTGATTAAAACATAGTTATTTGATATAAGTTTGGTCTTTATGCAGTGTTTTTACCTGAATCAAATAAAATTGGGGCATGCAGCATTGATTATCTTCATGCCCAAGTAATCATCATTTTGCTTAAATCCTAATCACTGGTTTAAAAATCGTGCACTTCCAAGCTCTCAGTGCTTTGTAGCGTTTCTTCCTAGACTGTACAAATGAGACAGAAGCTTTTCAGTGTTTGGAGCTCATGGACAGTCTCAGGAAGCAAGCAGCTATTCAGATCAAGGGGAAACAAAATTGTAATTATAAATTATACAAAGGGTGACATGAAAATATTTGTGATTGTACTGAAGAGAAAGGAGTTCTAAGGAAGATGTCACATGAAACACACTGGGGACCAAGATCTAGAAAGTTTGGAATTTGTGAAAAACAAACAAAAATAGGATTTTAAATTTTGTCCCTAGAAGCCATAAGATTACGTGATTACAGTGCACACTCTAAGTTTGTGATACCGTGATATAAGAAATATCTATTTGATGTTTGTCCCTGGTTCTTGGCAGAGAGCTCCTAAAACTCTTGTAATTTGTGGAGCAATAAGGGTGAGAGGAGCATCTTTTGTGATCTATAGTAAGGCCATTTCCACCACATCTCAGTTGATGTTAATGAGATGACTGGCTACTGTAAGGATCAGGCCTGTTGCCAGAGGAACAAACCATACGATTATGGATTATGGGAGTAGCATCTTGAGCCCTACCTCCTGACCCCTGGGGAAAGGAGAAGGACTGGGGATTGAGTTAATCACCAACTGCCAGTGATTTAATCAGGCATGCCTACATAATGGAACCTCCATAAAAACCCTAATCAGTCCAGAGAGGTTCCAGATAAGTGAATGCATTCATGGGCTGGGAGGGTGGTGAATCCTAAAGGCTCAAAGGACAGAAACCCCTGCATTAGGGACCCTTTGAGTCTCATCCTATTTACCTATTCCTCTGACTGTCCATTTGTATCCTCTATAATATCCTTTATGGTAACCCAGTAAAGGTAAGTAAAGTGTTTCCCTGAGTTCCCTGAGCTGCTGCAGCAAATGATCAAATCTAAGGAAAGGGTCATGGGAAACCTTGATTTGTAGCAAGCTGGACACAGTTTGGGTAGCCTGGGGACCCACTAATTGCAAATGGCATGTGAAGGTGGGGGAGGGTCTTGTGGGACCCAACCCTTAATAGTGGAGACTGCATCTACTCTAGGTAGTTAGCGTCAGAATTGAATTAAATTGTAGGATACCCAGTTGGTGTCCACAGAGAGCTGGAGGGTTGTTTGGTGTGGAAAACCCACACATTTGGTGTCAGAAATGTTATGGGTAGAGAAACAGTGTTTTCTTTTAAAGTCAAATTATAATAGATAAGGGAAGGATATCAAAGTAAAATCTTGGGGTAAACAAACATATTCGAATAAATGATGTGGAATTTCGGTACTCAAGACGGTGTCAGATGCCATTTTAGAATCTTTCACTAACAATCTGACAACTCAAAAGACAAAAAACCTTTAGACTGAAAAGGTCAACTTGTATTTTTCAAGAGAAAGAATACAAAGGAATACTATTCAGCTATATAAAGAAATGAACTCTGATATATACTACAACATGGATGAACCTTGAAAAATTTATGCCAAGTGAAATCAGGCAGACACAAAAACAAAATATTACATGATTCCACTTAGTTGAGGTATATAGAATAGTGGAATGTATAGAGGCAGAAAGTTGAATACAGGTTACTATAGGCTGGAGACACGGGGGAATGAAATTATTTTTTAATGGGTGCAGAGTTTCTGTTTGGAATGGTACAAGAAAGAAAAAGTTCTGGAAGTGGTGGTGAAGGTTACAACATTGTGAATATACTTAATGTCACTGTGTTATATACTAAAAATGTCAAAATGGTAAGTTTTATACTGCATATGTTTTACCACAATAAAAAAATTACATTTTTTAAAAGAAAGGGGGAATTCTCGTAAATTATGGTCAATCTTCTCATTCCTGTTTTCAAGACAAAAGACCTTGAACTAATTGAGCTAGCCAAATGACTCATTGGTAATCTGGGAAGCAAGTTTCTGTGTGATGTCCAGTTGGTAAATAGAACATCAATATGCCATAAGGACAGAATCAATTCATCTAAAACTAAGTGTAAATAATGAGAATAGTTCCACAGGATTTTGTCTGCAGAACACAACTCTTTACTGTGTTTATCAAAATGTGTTATTTCCCCTGAGGGGCCAGTAGGCTTCCTCCTATCCATTAATGAGAACCTTATAACGAAACATGCTTCCGTTTATTTCCTCTGGCTACCAGAAAGCTCAAACGAAATACAATGCTCAGCAACTAGACTCGTCTCATGATTGGCATATTTATATTCTCCTTGTTCCTGGTACTAATCTTCTATATTTACAGTTTATTTCACTACAGGTTTCTAAAAAATTGGATCCTGTCTCAAATTCTATGTGAAATGAGGTGGGTTGTAAAAAATAACAATGTAGTTTGATCATGGAATCTAATATTATGGGTATGCTTATTACATTTGCAGAACATGACTAACATGGAGAATTTGGGTCAGTTAATGGACATCTCTTCCACTCAAGTAAACACACACGCACATGCACTCACACAAACACAGGTACTCAGTAGAAAATTCTGTGTTGGTTTCCTCAGTGCTATCCTTGGAGAGCCTACAATCTGGTTTGAGAAATAGCCTTTTTATCCATTATTTGAAATGCTAAATGAACTAGAGCAGTTATTAAACAAACAAGAATATTCAATAAGTACAACTGCTTCTGTGTACAAATGAAGCACAGTCAAGTCATAACTTCAAATAGGAAGAAAATCTCTAGGAATATGGATATATATATGAATATGTGTATATATATTTTAAAGCCCTAATATTATAGTTGAAAAGTTGTTGATTAACAATTTGCAAGGTAGGGCAGTGTTAATTTCATATTGGTAGTTGTTTTGAAATCATTCTATACCTTGCTTCTCTTAATCATACCTTTTGAGAGGCTCTTCAGTCTGATATTTTAAGTAATTACCTTCATGCTCGTGACTCCAAACTATGGGTCCCATTCGCAACTTTTACTACCCTATTGGACAAATTTGGAAGAACACGTTGGACTAGGTGACCAAATTGTTAAATTATCACCGAAGTCCTTTCTAAAACAGAAGTCTATAATTATACAGGAATATAAATTTTAGGATTAAAGGAGAACAAAAATAATTGCTTCTAATCCTCTAATCTTACAAATGAGGTCTCTGACACTAAGTATTCAAGGTGCTAATAATGAGCTAGGAACAAAGTCATGACTACAACCTGAGTCTTTTGCCTCTCACCTTTGTTTTTCCACCTGGGCTATGATGTAGTTGAGAAAGGGCACTATCGTTTATGCGTCTTCCAACTCCAGTCCTGAGAGAAGGGCCCAAGTGACGGACTGTATACAGGCTCCAGCGTTAGGGACATTCCTCTATGCTGGAATACTTACACTGAAATTCCAACACTGAGAAATAAAGGCTCACCCCTTTCATTTCTCATTTAACATTTCTTTTCTGCAGAAACCCAAGAGCACACGAAGTGATGAGGAACAAAGGTAATGAATGAATTCCCAGGCCCCATGTAGAGGAATAATTAATCCATTTGCTTCTCATTTTGATTCTGTACCTCCCTTAAAATTTATTATTAGAATTGAGCAGATGCCCTCTACAAAGGGTTTTTCTCATAATGAAGTCAGAGCCTGGAGAGTCAGGGTATTGCAGCCTGGCTCTGCAGGCAAACAAGGGGACTGCAGAAGTCCTTGAAAACATATGTTCTTTCAAGTAAAACCTTGAACTTCCAGAATTAACTCAAAATTACACTTGAGTATTTTCACCCCGCAATTTTTGACTTTCTGAACCATATGCATATTTTCCCCTCAGTCAAAAGTGTACAAAACCACAGAAGTTACACGAATGCGGAATAATTTAAAAGATAATTCTAATTGGGAAGAATGTCATCAAAGCCTGAAACTAGAAATTAGGCTAATTTTATGGTCTGGAGGCCCAGCAAGGAGATGAATATATGAATCATTTACCTTATATGTTACAATTCTAGCCATTACTTCGCTTGGATGTTGAAAATAGAAAACGCAGGCAGCTCAAGGGTTGATATCTGAGTGTAAGATGTTGGCATTGTCTGAGTCACAGTTCTACAAGTCCCCAGGAAGCACTCCTCGTCCCAGTTATATTTCATTGACTGGTCACACTTTTCGTATGTGCCACACATACTAATAAAAGTAAAGCAGGGGCGCCTGGGTGGCTCAGTCATTGAGCATCCAACTTCAGCTCCGGTTATGATCTCACAGTTCGGGAGTTCAAGTCCCACATCAGGCTCACTGCTGTCTGTGCAGATCCTGCTTCAGACCCTCTGCCCCCCTTTCTCTGTTCCTCCCCTGTGTGCTTGCTCGCTCTCATAAATAAATAAATAAATAAATAAATAAATAAATAAATAAATAAAAGTAAAGCAACATAAAAGAAAGGGGTTAGAGATTAAGACCAAGTGAATGTATTTTAGGACCTAGAATGATACTTCATAAATAATATGAGGCCAATAAACACAATCCCTTGCTTTCTGACTTCAAATATCACTTTTACCTGGTCTAATATATTTATTTGTGACCCTCTTGTCTGTCTTCTGGACTGATATATCTAAACTTCTTCTCTTTAAGTTCCCTTTTTCTTTTAATTACTTCTACTGAGTTTCCCCTCCCCTTATTGAAGTCAGGTTCAGAAAACTAGTAAGAAGTAATGTAACTGATTGATTTATTATACCTGCCTCTATGAATATATTTAAACACTCCATCTCTCAAACCCGTATCCTACATTGTGTTATCCTTCTAAACACATGTCAAGGAATAAATCCTTCTGGGAAACGTGGAGAAGTAGAGCCAACTTATCCTTAAGCGGGAAGAGCAGGGAGGAAGACGTTCACATCTGGGGTTCCCCCTAGAATCAAGCTTCTAGTCCACGACTACTGTATCATATATTAGTTCAATGAGTTATTCTCATCACACACCCAGATGAGCTGGGGTAAAATAACAGGATGACAAAATGAAATAAACAAAACATGACTTATGTTTCAGAGACAGAAGACTTGATCTGACACCAGCCTTTATTAGACCCATCTGGGCTGGTGTTGGGAATTGGTTATATGAGGAGTCCTGTTCAATCTTTCATAGACTTTACTGACTTCATCAAGAGACTGAGGGTTTGTCATTGACCAAGCAAACTGCCCTCCTTTGTGAGTTTATATAAACGTTTTACTAAAGCAAAGGCACATACTTTTTTTCCTCATCTGCTTTCAAAGGCTCATTGATAGATTTCACTAGAAAATTTTTTTCCAATCACCTACTAAGTACCAGGCAGTCTTGTAGTTCCTGATGGTTTTCCTGACATTCTATGACCTTAAAAACATTACTTTTCCTTCTGCTGTCGTGCTAAACACTGGGTAGTAAACACCGACAACAGTAAATTGTCACTGTTTGTTTCTAAATAATCTTTTATGCTAGTGAGAATGATAAACTAATTGTTGCTGATGAAATTATAATCACATTTTAATTCCCCAATGTCTTTTGTTATTTTTAAACATTTTTTCAGTAATGATTACTAATATTTGCATAGCATCTGAAATCATTTTCAATCAGTTAACCTGCCATATCTTTGTAAGAAGCCAGGAATTTCAAGTCCATTTTATAAATCAGATCAGAATCGTCTATGTAATTTATCATTGGATATCAAACTTGCTAACTTCTTTAGTTGGAAAGGAGAAAGAAGGAGTAGAGGAAGGTGCCTTTGGCTGGATAGGTCAGGAATCAACATGAGGCAGCGTTTAACAACGTTTCAATTATGAAGTGAATGAATAATATTATGAAGTCTCATGAAAATTATAATAAATTATTTCAGAGAACAGGAAGGGCAATGCAAATGAAAATCCCATAATATTTATCCCATCCCCATTGACTATGCAAGGGTTGAATTTTAAAAAATTAACTTAGACACACTAAAAAAAGTTCACTTACTTTATTTTCAAAATGCAAGATGAACATGTAAAAAAAACACATTTTTTTTTCAGTATGTGCATGAAGGCATTCTCGCAGGTGCCAATATTTGACAGATCACTTTGGAACGTGCAATCAACTAAGGGTCACAAGTATGCCTGCTAATTTATAAGAGGGAATAAGACTAAGAAGCGTCTGCTAAGTATCACAAGAATCACATCTGGGGCTTCTACATATTGATCTCTAATGCAAAATGAATTAGATGAGTGTACGATATTTGATTTTGTTTTGTTTTATTTTATTTTTATTTGTTTATTTAAAAAATTTTTAATGTTTATTTCTTTTTGAGAGAGAGAGAGAGACAGACTGCCAGCAGGGGAGGGGCAGAGAGAGAGGGAGACACAGAACCCGAAGCAGCCTCCAGGCTCTGAGCTGTCAGCACAGAGCCCGATGTGGGGCTTGAACCCACAAACCATGAGATCATGACCTGAGCTGAAGTCGAACGCTCAACCCACTGAGCCACCGAGAAGCCCCGAGTGTAGGATATTTTAAAGAGAAAGCAAAATTTATCTTATAAACAATTGTTACAACTATACATGACAACTTAAAAATAGTGTCTTCAAAACTTGAAATGGTACTGCAGTGATTAAATGCATTCGTGTAAGAATAGATTACGAGCAGGGTCAGAACTTGGCACTGTGTTTTCTAAGTTAGCAGCCATCTCCCTTCACTGCTGTTCTACAATCTCTTAATTCTCTCTACTTTGTAGTAGACTGTGCACATTGTTGGCAGCCATAGGGAGTCTAAAGTCCTCAAAACCAGTTAAGAGGATCATGGAAAATAGTTTAATGTTGGAGGTAATCTCTTTCACTGAAAATTCTGCAGAAAACTTCTAGTCTTTTTTGCCTGTGATGTGCAAAGACAGTAGTTCATTGTGCAAATTGCACAGAATATTATTCTTTTGAATGTAGGTCACTAGACAGTGTTGATTTCTGTGGCTTGGCCCACATATTTCTGCACACCTAAGAGTTAAAAAGTAACAGTCCCGCTTCCCATGGCAGAGAGAGGTTTCAGGGGACAAGGCACAGAGTATCACGGTGCTGCCCAACACAGGTGTCCCATTTTCATCCAACGCTAAGCAAGGAGCTGAGTCTTAATGTGAAAAGGAGGAGATGCCAGCCTGCCTCACCAGGGTGACAGAGGACACACTGATGGTGACAGAGAAACAGATCCACAGAAAGCACTCTAAGGATAGAGTGCTATCTTTGTTAAGCACTGATAAGTTCCTTATTAAGAAGTAAATAAGGGGGACACCTGGGTGGCTCAGTCAGTTAAGCCTCCGACTTTGGCTCAGGTCACGATCTCACGGTTTGTGGGTTCGAGCCCTGCGTCAGGCTCTGTGCTGAGAGCTCAGAGCCTGGAGCCCGCTTCAGATTCTGTGAGTGTCTCTCTCTGGCCCTCCCCTGCCCTCTCTCTCTCTTTCTCTCTCTCTCCCTCTCAGAAATAAATTTAAAAAAACATTTAAAAAAAGTAGATAAGGAACTTAATGTATGAAGCCTCCTAAAAGGAAGGGCTGATACCCTTCTTTGCCCCTTCCTTTTATCGTAGGCCAGGAAGAGAGATGTGATGACTGGTTGCCTTTTGGACCTGATCCAATACCTGAAAGGTAGGACAGTGAAGGCTTACAAAGAGCCCACATGACACCACAGAGATGCCATAACCCGGGACTTACTCAAAATGCCAACGTAAATCCCTGTATAGTTAAGTCACAACATGCTGGCAATTTCTTACACGCGAAAGAACAGATATAATGATAGAGTAGGTAAAGGCGAATATGGAAAACGAAATAAAGTACTAACTAACCCAGAGTTTCAGGGCTCCTGTTTCTTAATGTTAGTACACCAAGTATAAGTATAAAAACAAAAAAAAAATCTGTTCTAATTGGTTTATTTTTTTCACCTTCTTTTTTCATATCCATGTAGGTTGTTTAGTTTTAATAGAAGTTATACTGCATCTAAATTTGTTACTGTTCAATACTTTTTTTTTTAATTAAGTATTTATTTTTAAGAGAAAAAGACAGAGTGTGAGAGAGGGAAGAGCAGAGAGAGAGTAGGGGGAGACACAGAATCCAAAGCAGGCTCCAGGCTCTGAGCTGTCAGCACAAAACCCTACGGAGGGCTCGAACTTGGGAACAGCGGGAATATGACCTGAGCCGAAGTTGTACGCTTAATCATCTTAGCCACCCCGGTGGTCCTCAATAGTATTTTCATAATGATTTACTATTATGCATTACTTTCATTCCTTAAATCATATCCTACTTTACATTGAAGTTTTCGAAGGCAGCAATGTTTTTGCTCCTCTAAACCCCAACAGCACTTAAGTGTGCCATTCTTTTGACACATATATTATTATTTTAAACTAGATTATGAACTCATGGAAGACCAGATCTTTGTATTTCACACAACTCATAAGTAAATCATTTATACACTGTGGGATTTAAGTGTTTACTGGTATTTATGGTTATTTATATGCCCTATGTAAAAGGTCTTTTCCATTAAATCTTAGAAAGGATGCCATTTGTAGTAATGTAATTATTTCTTTTACCAGTTTCTTCACAATTCCAAGTATCTCCAAAGAATGAAAAATAAAGGTCTAAAATACCTGACCTTGTAAATCAAGGAGACTAAAAATCTCTGAATATCTGAAATCCTGAAACTTTTAAATGCTATTAATAAAGACATCAAAATTCTGTTTAACACACTTTGCATATCTAATGTTCTTAACAAAACATGCATTTCAAGCAGAAGTTTTAAGGGTTTTAAATCACAGATTTTCACAGCATTTCCTTCCGGCAGCTGATGAAAATTGGATAATATACAATCAGAACACTTTTTTTCTACACATTTTAAATTGATTGAAAAATAGAAACAGATTTAACATTCAAAAAAAACACATTTGCAATCGTTACATAAAAATGGTCTGATCTGATTTAGTAGATACTAGGTATAGAAACTTCGAGCTGACAGCATTCTTTGGGATGTTTTAAAACAGAGTGAATGTATTACAGCACCCAGGCTGCTACTCTCTCAAAATAAGTGTCTCTGACTAACAGTTTGAATCTTCCATGAGGACTATCATAAACGAAAACCTTCCACTTAATGAAAGGCATTCTCCATATATCATTGCAGGTACAAGCCTGACATTAAATCGGTTATGAATAGCTTTCAATATAAAAACATAAAAATAATAAATTGCTGAACAGGAGATATAGGAAATACAACACATTTGCATAAGATTTGAAAGTTCAGCATTTATTGCCATCTTCACTATGATATAGAACGTGGCAATTGAAAAATAACTAGGTGACTATTCAAGTTGTCGGTTCGCATTAACTACGTGTATATTCAAAGGAGATAAATAACGAACAAAAGTATCTGCCCTACATCATGTTTACTAAGCTATGAAAGCATTGACTATGTGGCCAGAAATGCAGTCCACAGAACGATACTCTTAAATAAGAGGAATCATGTTTATAGCCAGAGAGATACTACATTTGCTTTCAAATTCTGGTTGACCCAAGCAATTCATTCTTTTCCAAATATAAGGAAATATAGGACACTTTTTACCGCATAAATATGGGTCCGTGTGTGTGTGTGTGTGTGTGTGTTTCTGTAGGCTGTTTGGCCATATGCAAGTTACTATGTTTTTTTTTTTTTTAGAAGGCAAGGATACAAAACCTAAATTGTTAATGACCGTTAGAGCAACTAAGAAGAGAGACTTGAGAAGTAAGAAGAGGGCTTAACTCCTTCTCCCCAAAATAGTTCAGTGCCTCTGTCCTTTGTCAAACTGCTTCCAAGCTAGGGCTCTAGACATACAGTCCAGGGAGTTAATCCAACAAACCATGGCGACTACAAGCAATTTGCTATCTTTTGATAATAACAAATCCTATACAAAGAAAAAAAGTGTGAAAATAAATATGAAAAATATAAATAAGAAATATTCTGGGGCGCCTGGGCAGTTCAGTCAGTTAAGCATCTGACTTTGGCTTCAGTCATGACCTCACAGTTTGTGAGCCTGAGCCCTGTGTCGGGCTCTGTGCTGACAGCTCCGAGCCTGGAGCCTGCTTCGGATTCTGTGTCTCCCTCTCTCTCTGCTCCTCCCAGGCTTGTGCATTCTTTCTCTCTCATAAATAAATAAATAAACATTGAAAAAGAGAAACATTCTAATAAAAGTATGGTTTGTGCTCTGANCCGTAAACATCACTATCACTAATAAGTATTTATAAGTACTTATAAATAATAAGTACTTATAAATAATAAGTATTTATAAATGAAGTAGGGACACCTGGGCGGCTCAGTCGGTTAAGCACCAGACTCTGGCTCAGGTCATGATCTCACAGTTCATGAGTTAGAACCCAGTGTCGGGCTCTGTGCTTACAGCTCCGAGCCTGGAGCCTGCTTCGGATTCTGTGTCTCCCTCTCTCTCTCTCTGCCCCTTCTCTGCTTGTACTCTCTCTCTTTGTCTCTCTCAAAAATAAAAAAATATTAAAAAAATTAAGTAGCCAATTTATTGCCAAAACTCAAATATTCTTGAGAGTAAAATGGGGAGTTAGTCATAAGAGACATTAACTGGTACAATGTTAGGAAAACAGGAAGATGTGTTCACTCTATTTACAAGAGATGGGAGGGTTTGACATTCGACTATAGTGCAAGACACTAAGTCTTTTGACTCTACTAAAATGAGAACATAGTCCTTGCAATGATTTTGTCTATTGTGACAAATTATGATAAATTAGACCTTCCACACATGGCCATGACAAAATAACTGGCAATAGACATACTCTTTCACCCTAAACAACAAAGAAACTGCACAGAAGAGAGAAAACAACTGTTTCAAGGCCATGAACAATAGGCTATGGACGGCTGGGATCTTTGAGGGACAGGAAGCACATGCGGAAACCCAGTCTTTGTCTGGCTTTCTGCCCTATGGCGGTCTCCAGAATGAGTTCAGGGAAGTAGAGGCAAAGTAGAACAGTATGTTATCATCAGTCAGAGCAGGCAGAGGTCAGAGTTCAGGATGCAGAGACATCTAGAATTTGCGTTTACAGGGTACTAGAAAGGATGTTGCGGGGTAGAAATAGGAGAAGCAAGGAGTGAAAGGCTGCAGAGAGATTCTTTGTGGGTCTCTGGCTAGGGATCAGGTTGCACATATGGCAGGCAAGGCTCCGCGTGATCAGGCAGAGTGGCTATTTGCTGGAGGCTGAGAGGTAATATCCCTGCTTATCTTTTTCATCTACGATCATGCAGGATGGAGCGATGTTAAAGCCAACTCATTCTGAGTGGGAGGAATATACTGAACGTCTCAAAGCATTGAGCTGAAATTACAGACAGGCTACAAATTGAGAGTAAAGATGAAGACCTGGGTAAAGGATATGCCCTGAGGCACAGGACAAAATGGAGATACAGCTACTCTAATGAAAAACAAAATTCTCCTGACAGTTTGAAAATAATCTTTCCTTAACTATCTATTAGAACAAGACTCAACACCTTTAAAGGAAGAAAACATAAACCAGATTCCATAATTCCTTAGAACAAATACCAACAGTGTCCAGTGTGTACTTAAAAATTACTAGAGGGGCACCTGGGTGGGTGAGCTGGTAAAGCATCTGACTCTTGATTTCTGTTCAGGTCATGATCTCATTGTTTGTGAGATTTCATGGTTTGTGAGATTTTGCGCCGAATCGAGCTCTGTCGTGAGAGTATGGAAGCTGCTTGGGACTCTCCCTCCCCTTGTCTCTCTGCCCCTCCCCTACATGCATGTGCACACACTCTCTCTCCTTTGAAATAAATAAACATTTAAATTTTTTAATGTTTATTTTTGAAAGAGAGATAGAGAGAGAGAATGAACATGGGGAAAGAACAGAGAGAGGGGCACAGAATCTAAAGCAGGCTCAGGTGCTCTGAGCTGTCAGCACAGAGCCTGAGGCAAGGCTCAAACTCATGAACCACAAGAACATAAGAGCATAACCTGAGCTGACACTGGATGTTTAATGGACTAAGCCACTCAGATGCCCCAAAAAATAAACATTTTTAAAAAATATTAACCATAAATGTGAAAAATCAGAAAAATGTGATGTTTTCTCTTTTTCAAGAGAAAAAACAATGAAAACAGACCCCAGAGAGTTTAGATATTGAAGTGAGAAGGAAAAAAATCCTTAAAACAGCTATTATAAATATGCTCCAGGACTTAAAGGAAAATAGGAACACAATGATTGAACAGATGGAGGACTATCCATAGAGAATAGAATATCTAGAATGAAAAGTAAAATATCTGAAGTGAAAATTCACTGGATGACCTTAGCAGAATATTATGGGCAGAAGAATGAAAGAGATCAAAGGATCTCACCCAATCTCAAAACCAGAGGGAGGGAGAGAGAGAGACACAGAGAGAGAGACACAGAGAGAGAGAGCAAGAGAGAAAAGATTAGAAATAAGTTAATAGATATTCATAGACAATTTAAAAAAATCAGCCTTGACCTAAAGCTCACACTTTATACAAAAGAAACAAAACAAAACTCAAAATGGATCATAGACTTAAATGTAATATATAAAACTATAACATTTTTAAGGAAAAAATACATACAGAAAAGTCTTTGGAACCTAAAATTAGGTGAAAAATGGTCATCTTTGACACCCAAAGCATTACACATGACAGGAAAAGTTGATAAATTTGACCTTGTGAAAATTAAAAACTTTTGTTCTATGAAAGACTCTATTGGGATTACAAAAAATATTTGCAAATCACATCAACAAAGGACTCATATCTACAATGTATCGAGTATCTTAGAACTCAGCATTAAGAAAACAGAACAATGCAATTAAAAAATGGGCAAAATACATGAACAAATATTTTACCAAAGAGGAATATGCCTGGAATGTAAGCACATGAATATATATTCAATATCTTTAGCTACTTGGAAAATGGAAATTAATATCACGATGAGTTATCACAATGTACCTATCAGAATGGCTAAAATGATATATAGATAGATAGAAGATAGATAAATAGATAGAGAGAGAGAGATAATACCAAATGCTGAGAAGACTGTAAAGAAAATGAACTATTCAGACATTGCTAGTGGGAATGTAAAATAGTGTCAATAATTTTGAAAATAGTCTGACATTGTCTTTTAACATTAAGCATGTATATACTAGACAACCTAATAATTGCACAGTTAAGCAGGGAAATAAGAGTGTATTTTTATGAGAAATGTGTACACAAGTGTTCGTAGAAGCTTTAGTAGTTTCCAAACTGGCAATTGTCCTTTAAAGAGTAAATGGTGAAACTAATTGTGGTACCTTCATAGCATGGTATACGACTCAGCAATAAAACTAATGGACTCTGGAGACATACAATAACTTGGATGAACTTCAAAAGAATTATCGTAAGAAAAAAAACAAAGTTTGCATTCTATATGGTTCCATTTATATGACATTATTTTTTAAATATTTATTTGAGAAAAACAGGGAGAGCATGGGGAAGGGGCAGAGAGCGAGAGAGCGGGAGAGAGTATCTGAAGCAGGCTCAGCACCATCAGCACAGAGCCTGAGGCAGGGTTCCATCCCATAAATCCTGTGATCATGACCTGAGCTAAAATCAAGAGTTGGATATTTAACTGACTGAGCCACCCAGGTGCCCCAACATTCTTTAGATCAAAAACTTTTAGAGACCAAGTACACATTCGTTGTTGCCGGGGGTTAGGAATGGGGGAGGATGGACACGTCTGGCAACATAGGTCAAATGAAGGACTGTTGTATGGCTAGCACAATTCTGTATATTGGCTGTAGTGACAAGTGCACAAAATTTTACATGTGATAAAACTGCACAGTAGTGCATATGTACACATACCTATAAATGGGTGTATATCTATTCATGAATTAGTGCTGTGAATTACACCACTATCAATTTCCTAGCTCTGATGCTGCAATTTGGTTATCACGAGGTAAAGACAGGCAAGGCTGGACTGAGGGTTCACAGACTTCCCTGTGTATTTCTTCACAACCTTCTGTGAATCTACATTTATTTCAAAATAATAGAAAAAGTTAAAAAAAATAAAATAAATGAACACAGCATTAGTGACCTGTGGGAAAATATTAAGTAATCTAACATACATATTATTGACGTCCAGAGGAGAGAAGAGAAAATATTTGAAAACAAGGAAGTAATACTTAATACAATATGAAACTTTCTTTTTTAATGTTTTATTTTATTTTATTTATTTTTGAGAGCGAGTGAGAGATCATGAAAAGGAGAGGAGCAGAGAGAGAGGGAGACACAGAATCTGAAGCAGGCTCTAGGCTCTGAGCTGTCAGCACAGAGCCTGACATGGGGCTCGAACTCATGAGCGGTGAGATCATGACCGGACCCAAAGTCGGACACTCAACTGACTGAACCACTCAGGCTCCCCGTCTAATATTTACATCAAAGAAGCTCAGCAAAAAGCTATGCAGGATAATCAAAACCAAAAACACAAAAAAGTACTTAGTCACATCAGAGAATAAGTCACACCAAGAATAAGAAAATCTTGACATTAGTCAGAGAGTAAAGGACTCATTACATATAAGCAATGGTTCTTCACTGGGGACAAGTTTGTCCTCTGGAGAACTCTGGCAATTTCTGAAGACATATCTGATTTTCACAACTTGGGGAGGTTGTGGGGGTGCTCATGGCAACTAGCCGGCAGAGGCTGGAGATGCCGCTAACCCTCCCACGGTGCTTAAGAGGGCCGCTCCAAACAGAGGACTGTGTGGCTGATGATAGAAGATGTGCTAAGCTGAGAAATCTTGTCATAAGGAAATAATATGAATGATGGCCAACTTCAGATCAGAAGCAATGGCAGCCAAGGACAATTAAGTGCCACCTTTAAATAAGTGACAGAAAAAAAAAGAAATCCTTTAAATAGGTTAAAATAAAGATTTTCAGATAAATGAAAGCTGAGAAAATTTGTCACGAGCAGACCTGCACTGCCAGAAATGCTACAGAAATATCTCTTCAGGCTAAAGGGAAATGATACCAGATGGAAACTTGATCTATGGAAAGGAGTGAAGAATGTGTAAAGTGATAAATATATGGGGGAGATATATATGTGTGTGTGTNAATTATATATGTATGTATATATATATACACATGTATGTACACACTCACACACATACACACACACCTTTTTTTTTCCTTCTCTTAGTATGATGGGTTGAATTACATCTCCTAAAATTCATATGTTGGGCTCCAAAATCCCAGTACTTGTGAATTTGACCTTATTTAGAAATTGGTTATTTGTAGATACAATCGCATTAAGAAGAAATCATTAGAGGGGGGACACCTGGATGACTCAATCGGTTAAGCACCTGACTCTTGGTTTCCACTGAGGTTATGATCTTGAGGTTTGTCAAATTGAGACCTGTGTTGGGCTCTGCACTGGGCATCCGTCTTGCTTAGGATTCTCTCTCTCTCCCCAGAAATGAGATCGTTAGGATAGATCCTAATCCAGTAAGATGGAGACCCTTATAAAAAGAGGAAATGTGGACACAGACATGCTTGTGGACACTAGGGGAACACGTGTGAAGGTCGGGGACACAGCAGGAGCTCGAAGACAGGCCTGAAACAGAGCTCTCCATACCTCCAATGGAACATGGGCCTCCTGGCACCTCGATGTGGGATTTGATGCCCCTCAGAACTGTGAGACAGTAAATTAATTCTGTTTGAGCCACTCAGTTTGTGGTACTTTGACATGGTGGTCCTACCAACATAATATACTTAGTTTCTTTAAACAACTGACTTTTTAAGGCAAAAATAATACTACATTGCAGTATCTTAATGTGTATAGAGTTAAAATATATGATAAAAATAGCACAAAATGAGGGTTCAAATGAATTTTTGCTTTTATAATGTTTTAAAATGTTATTCAAAACATACCAAGTAAACTGTGATAAGTAAAGATTGCATATTGCAAACATTTAAAAAGTTATATTAAGCACAGCTTAAAGAGCTTGAATGAAGGGATTAAAATGTATATTGAGGGGCGCCTGGGTGGCTTAGTCGGTTAAGCGTCTGACTTTCGCTTAGGTCATGATCTCGCGGTTCGTGGGTTCAAGCCCCGCGTCGGGCTCTGTGCTGACTGCCAGCTCAGAGCCTGGAGCCTGTTTCAGACTGTGACTCCCTCTCTCTCTGACCCTCCCCTGCTCACGCTGTCTCTCTCTCTCTCCTAGAAATAAATAAAAATATAAAAAAAAATAAAAATAAAAAAATAAAATGTATATTGAAAAAACTTATTTTTTTTTAATGTTTATTTATTCTTGAGAGAGAGTGAGACAGAGCACAAATGGGGGAGGGGCAGAGAGATGGGGGCACAGATTCCATAGCAGGCTCTGAGCTGTCAGCACAGAGCCTGATGCGGACTTGAACCCATGAGCTGTGAGATCATGACCTGGGCGGAATAAGGATGCTTCACTGTCTGCACCATCCAGGCATCCCGAACACTTTTTTTTTTTGATTAATCCCAATACAAAGAAAGAAATGACGAACAGAAGAATAAAAAACAAATACAATATGTAGCAAAATTGTAGATTTAAATGGCAACAATTATATGTAATGAACTGAACACTCCAATTATAAGGCATAGCAGAGAAAACACAAGAACTAGGTATATATTATCTCAAGAAATTCACCTTCATCCGAGATACAGACATATTGAAAATAAAAGACTAGGGAAAGATATACCATGTACATAACAGGCAAAAGTTAGGTAACATAGCTCTCTCACTATCAGACAAAGGAGATATAAAGATAAGGTAGGTTGCTAGAGCAAAGAGGAATATTTCAAAAATAAAAGCACTGATTCATTAGGAACTTACAACAACCTTAACAACAGGCATATATGTATATGCAGATAACAACAGAGCCTCAATAATGCATGAAACAAATGTTGACAGAACAAAAGAGACATTGATAAATCCACATTCATAGACATTGTTAGCACCAGTCTCTCAGCATTTTACAGATTTAAACACATGTTAGGATAAAGAAGATTTCAACCACATGATCAACCAAATTGAATAAATTTGTATTTATGTAACACCACACCCAATAATTTCACAGTACATAGTCCTTTCAAATGCGCTGGGGACATTCACCAAGATAGACTTTATGATGATGTCAGCTACAAAATAATCTCAACAAATTTCAAAAGATAGAAATCTCAAAATATACCTCTAAAGACACAAAATATGTCTCTAAACTAGAAATAAGAATAAGAGATCTAGAAAAATGTCTAAGTATTTAACACTAAAACAACATACTTCTAAATAATGTACAAACAAAGAGTAAATCATGAAGGAAGCCAGAGGATATTTTCAACTAAATGACTATGAAAATATCATGAATAAAAATATGTGGGATGCAGTTAAGGTCATGATTCAAGGGAAATGTGTAGCATTATATTACTCATATAGGAAAAGATGAATGAGTTAAACCTAATAATCTAAGTTCCTGTCTTAGGCATTTGGCAAAAGAAGATCAAATTAAAACCAAAGTAAGAAGAAAAAAATAGTAAAATTAAAAGTAAAAGTTAATTACACCCAAATCAGACAGAAAATTAACAAATCCAAAACTTGGTACTTTGAAAAGACAAATAAATTTAATGGACCTCAGTGAAACCAATCAAGAAAAAAGGTAGTAAAACCACAGACTACCAGTATCAGGAACGACAGAGGAAACACGACTATAAATGCTACAGAGATTTAAAGGACAAGGAAGGAATGTGATGAACATTTGTTGGAAAATGTTTCACAGCTTGTATGAAATAAATATGTTGACAAACTCAATTTACCAAAATTAACATAAAAAGTAAAAAAAAAATGTAAATAACTCTATATCTCTTAAAGAATTGACTTTGTAATTATAAACCTCCTCCCTAAGAAGACTCCAAGCCAAGATGGATTGTCTGGTAAGTTCTATCAAAATTTTATGGATAAATGAATCTATACAAGCTATTTAAGAAAAGACAGGAAGACGAAATACTTAACCTTCCTGCCCATTTAATGAGGTCAGCAATACCCTGATAATAAAACCTGACACAAATAAGAAGACACCAATGTCCTCCAGAATATAAACTTCAGCAAGTTCTTCATAGAACAAAATATTATTGAGTCAAATCCAGGATTACATAAAATGGCCATACATTACAACCAAATGGGGATTTATCCCAGGAATAATAACCCAGCAAGACTGGGTTAGCACTTCAAAGATCACTTTAATCCACCAAATCATCAGAAAATAAAGAATGAGCATACAATCATTTCAATATGTTCAGGAAGAAATGCTTTTGACCAAATTCAACGTATTCATTATAAAGAACACTTAACCTTGGGTGAGACAAAACTCCCCGAGTCTGAAAAGGCATCTACAAAAAGCCTAAAGTTAACATCAGACTTCATGATAAAACATGGAACACTTTCCTTCTGAGATCAGGAACAAGGTAAAAATGTCTGTTCTCACCTTCTACGTCATGTTGTTGAGGTAGCTCAAATTAGTGCAACAGTAAAGAGAATGACATAAAAGGCATAAAGATTGGAAAAGGTGAAATAAAATTCTTTACTCATAGACAAAATGACAATTTACATAAAAATCCAACGGCCCTTGTAGAAAAACAACTAGGAGTAATAAGTCAGTTTGAATGATTGCAGGATACAAAGTCAATACGTAAAAAATCAATTGTACTTCTGCATACTGAAAGCAAACAATGAAATAACAAACTTGAAATTTTAAATGTAGTTCATGACAGCAAAAAAAAAAGCAAAATATTTAAGAATAAGCTTTAAATAGATGTGAAAGCTCTACAGTGAAAAGCATAAAATATGACAAAACAAGATCTCAGTAGAGAGTTATCATGTTCATGGATTGGAAGATTCAACATTGGTAAATTAGTCATTTCTCTGCAAACTGAACTATAGATCCAGTGCTATCTCAATCAGAATCCCAACAGGAGTTTTGTTTTTGTCTTTTCGAAATAGGTAGATACGATCAATTGATTTTCGCTAATGTACCCAACTACTCATTTTGAGAAGGAATTATTTTTTTAATAAACTGTGCCAGGATAATTGCATAAAAATGTGAAAGAATGCATCTCAACCCCTACCTTAAATGATGCACAAACATTTCTTTTTTTTTTTTTTAAAGATTTTATTTTTAAGTAATCTCTATACCCAGTGAGGGGCTCGAACCCACAACCCTGAGATCAAGAGTCGCACGCTCCACCGACTGAGCCAGCCAGGCACCCATGCATAAAAATTAATTCAAGATCATCATAAACCCAAATATAAGGACCAAAAGTGTAAAGATTTTCACACTTGATGTTGTCAAGTATTTCTTAGAGGGGACACAGAAAACACTAACCATAAGAAAAAAAAGTGACTATAATCCATCAAAACAAAAATACTTTTTATCAAAAGAGTTAAGAAAACAGACAAGACACAGACCGAGTGAAAAGACTCATTACACAGAAAATCTAATAAAAATCTTCTCTCCAAAACATATTTTAAAAACTCCCACAAATCAAGCAAACACAGTTAATGGACAAACAACTCAAATAGACACTTCAGAAAAAGGAGACATATAAATGGCTAACAAACACATAAAAATATACCTACACCACTAATCACAAAGGTAATGCAGATTAAAGCTACAGTAAAGATTAAAAAGACAAAAAAAGCTAAAACCCAAAAGACTAATGATATCAAAGATTGCTAAAGATTTGGGACAAATGGCGCTCTCCTACATTTCTGGTGGGAGTATAAAATGGGACATGCCTTGAAGGACTGTTGATCAGATTGTTCTAAGGTTAAACACACCTGCTCTGTGACCCAGAAATCCACTCTTTAATATTATCCCGAGAGAAATGAATACATCTGGCCACAAAAGGCTTTTACAGAAATGTTTGCAACAGCTTTATTCATACGATGTAAAACTTGGAAACAACCAAAATGCCCAATGAAAAAATGATAAAAATTATCAGTATATTAATTTACTAGAATGCTACTCAAGAGTAAAAGAAAAAAAAGTGTGAACCAAACTACTTTTAAACTTAGCAACAGAGATGAAATTCAGAAGCATTGCGCTGAATTAAAGAAGTCAGAAGCAGAAAACACACATTGCATGCCTGCATTTAAATGAAGTTCAAGGATAGGCAAAGCTAATCTCCAGGTAGAAATATACTAGTGATGAAGAGTGGTTAGGGATTGACCCTGACTTTATGACAGAAAGAACTCCTTGTTTTTCATTACTTACACACATTAATAACTCAATAGAATATGTACCAAGTACCTATTTTTGTAATTCCCAACATTTTAAAAAGTTGAGATGCTGCTGAATTGTTATTTTTAATGCCAATTTTAATCTTGCAATTCTGTGAATGCTTTATAACATACATATTCTTTAAAGTAAGTAGAAAACCCACTGAATATCTTTAAATAAGATCGTTAGGAAATATTACTTTAAATGTTTTTCTTACATGCAAAATGTGCTTAATTAAAGACGATTAAGTACANACTTAAAATTTAGAAGTGAAGTCAAGAAGTTTCTCTGCATAACAGGTAAATAATGTATAATGGACAAGATTAGATAAAATATCACACTGTGATTTGCAGATAATTAATGATACTACAGGTTAAAAAAAGATGAGGAAGATTTACAGAAATTATATTTAAAACAGCACTAGCTGCTCTTAAATGAAAATTAATGAAGTTGGACAAGGCATAACATTTAATAACAGTATATAAGAAATTGAGCAGTGATTTTCTTTTTGAAATTTAGGCTAGGTAAAAATATTTTTGTCTCTTAGGATCTTGAACAATAAGATACTATCTAAATCATGTGAAACACTTGAAGTGTTAGGGCTTAATTACTATTTCTTGGGAAGATGCCTAAAAATTAACAGAGATTAGGAGGCTCTTAGTAAGGCCTTCCCTAGAATAGATAACTGGAAAGGCAGTTATCTCTCTAGAAATACATGTGATTTCATTTCTCTTTTATTATGCTAAATACAATAAAGCCTTTAACAAATGTACCATTAAGCCTTTAGCTGATCTAAGTGCACCTCTATTTTTCTTCTTGGTTCCTTTGAGAAACCGTGCAAAATCTTCATCCTATGTTAATTTTCAATTTAATCGGTCAATGTAAGAGAAAATCTTTTGCTCTAATTATAAAAGACAGTTGCTGTAAACATTTGACGTGATGGATACCTTTCCTGATCCTGGGCAGGCTATAATTTATTAAGCACAAATATGAGGAAAAACCTGAGTGGAGTGCTTAATCAGCAGTGACCCACAATTAAAACAGGTGCTATTTGCTGGGTTTAAGAATAAAAGCAATATGACTCCAATTAGCTGTCAAATCATCTGGAAAAACAGCTGTTACATAAATAGAAAATCACTTGGCCTTCCTGCTCACTTTTTCAATGTTGTCTTTATTTTTAAATCATTTAAAAAGATAGTCCTTTTTATTCACGTAACGTTTAAAAAACAGGGGAGACTAATTTGCAAGGTTGGAAGTCATAAGTGTAATGAACTTCGGTGGGGATGGGGAAAGGGTGGGGGAGGGCACAGCATTGTTGGGATCTACTGGGTTACACCCTGTTTCTTAACTGGGTCCTGTTTTGTGGATGTGTTCATGTAGTGAAAATGTATCCAGCTGTGTACTTACATCCGGCACATTTTTCTGAATGTCATACCTCAATACATTGACACAAAAATATAAATTCCTTCCATAGATATATGGAGTCCCTTCAGGACTATGCCAGAATTGAAAGGTTGTATGCTACTGTCTCTAATAAATACCAATTTTCTTAAAATCTTTCCTCATCAATGTTTCTAATCTCCAAGAAAATATACCAGCATATTTAAAATTTTTATGAGATAAGATGCTACACAAAACAGAGATGCAACATTAGGTTTTGATTATAATCAGATTTAAAATTTAAATGCTACTTACCAAAATGGTGTCTGCTCCTTCAATTTTGTATCAGATCGCTCATTAGAGTTGCTAAGCAAGGACGCTGGTTGCCTTACAAACCTGGAAAAACAGGACAAATAGAAAAAAAATTGCTATACTATATTTACTGTAACTGTATATATTAACTATACTAAAATGTATGTAGCTGCATCACCATAAAATGACAAGTCATTCACTTAGTCATTCAGATAACATACAACCAATTGCTGAGAGTATCTTTGCACGTACCCGGTTGCCCTGGGTGAAGGTAGGTACATAAAGAAGTATAAAAAAACATGCCAATATTGTGAGTACTGTGAAAGAGGGATAGATCACATGTTACAGGAAACAGGAAGCAGAGGAGGGTACTTCCAAGGAGGAGACTGGGTAAAGCTTTGTGGAGGAGGTAGGTCTTAAACTGAGCTCAGAGCCTGATGTGGGGGGTTGGTCTCATTAACGGCAAGACCAGCTGAAATCAGAGTCAGAGGCCCAACCGACGGAGCTACCCAGGTGCCCTGAAAGAGTCTGATTTCTTAAAGATAATGGGCAGGAGCTGGAACAGAGAAGAATGGACGAAGAGGGCAGTCCAGGACAACATGACCAACTGTGGAGTATGAACATAATGGAGAAGGGGGCAAGGGTTGCTGAATGCATTTCAGATTCACTGGAGAACATTTTCAGAAGATTTGGAATCAGCGTGAAACTCTGGAGCTTGAGGTTGTCACTTGCGAGGATCCAGGCACTAGATAAACTCAGGGACTCAGCTGTGAATCAGAAAGAAGAGAGCCCAGACCGTATGAAGCTCTCAGCCCATCAGGACAAGCCAGTACAAAAGACTATTACAATGTGTGGTGAGGAAGAGAGGTTTCTTTGGGAAATCTCTGCAGCTGAGGAACCAGGGAGGTTCAAAGGTCAGAGGTAAAAAAATTACACGTTTCAAGAGAAGTGATCATAAAAGCAATGGAGTTAGATGAAGTCACTAGGGAGAGAGTTAGAGCATAAAGAGGGAGCGATAGGGACAGACTCAGTTACATTTACCAGAAAGGAAAAGGTAAGTGAGGAAGCAAGCAGAGAGGAAGCAGGAGGCTCACAAGAGCCTGGCATCAGGAAAGATGAGAGAGAGAAATTTTATGGAGGAGGCCTTGCATAAGAGGAGGATGCTTTGAAGTTCAATCAGGGCTGATATTAAAAGTGGTTTATTTCTTTTGCTCATTGACTTGATTAGGTGCAAGGTATTCATGGTTGATGGTGAAAATTCTGGGTCGATGAAAGCTGACCTAATATTTGGCCATTGCACATTAACATCAGCGCCAAATTTTACAGCCAGTATCTCTATTTGTGCCTGAGCCATGCCAGTTGTTAAATATTTTGCAGATCACCTTGGAGGAGGGCCTAATCTACTCTGGTAGGTAGTTATTTCCACAAAACAGCATTCTTATTTCTTAGAGCATCAGGGTCTCTGCAAATGATTTAACTCCATAGATAAGGGATCCCTGCAGGAGTTTTTTCCTCCCCCAGCAAGGTGACTCTTTCCCACAACTTGGATATGTCTGGTCATGGAATGATAGACACAGTCGCCAAGCGATGAGTTCACGTTTATTGAGCGTGTTAGTACTGAGTGCTTCATGAGCATTAGCTCCCTTTATCTCCATAACAACCTTAGACGGCAAGTATAGTTTTTATCTGAATATTACAGGTGAGGTAACTGAACATGAGAAAACTCAAGGTATTGGCCAAAGATCACTCTTCACAAAGCCAGTGCTGATCAGGGCTTTTTCTACTGGTCAGAGTGGGAACTGCTGTTCATGAATTCTCTTGGTTTCTACACAAGTCTCCAATGAAGGTTCAAATCCCATACTCTGGTGACATCGTGGGACATGCCAGGTCATCTTGAGCTGGGACAAGTAGGAAGTGGAGTCCTATTACATGACCTTATCGTCTCTAACATGATGAAAAATTAGAGTTTTTATGTCGGGGAACATACAAACCCATGTATTATGCTTTACAGTCCAAGTAGCTGATACTCTGTTTCTGCAATTCCTGGTTATCAGAGGTCCCACTGAGAGCCTGGGATGGCAGGGTAGGTGGTACACAGTGTCATGGCAGAAATTCACAGTGGGGACCAGTCAACTCCTAAGATTAGGTTTAGGGATTCATTGGTTATCTGTGACCCTAAAGACTGCAGTTATAGGAGAATGGGGATGACACAGCCTGATAATTTGCTTTCTGGAGCCAAGCCCTTGGGTTTTACAAATCGCTGCAAGCAGCTTCGCCCTGGAGTGTCTCTGTCTGCTTTTCACTTGACTGTTGGAAATGGTTGGGGGAGGAAGCCATTAGTTCCACTGTATTTGGGAGCAGCTATGGGCTTCTCAGTTTGAATTTCCAATTGAAGAAACTTAAATGTGTTTCCACATGGAAATGTGAGGGCCTCGTTCTATAGCTGGGCTGGTCAAATACGCTTTTCTAGATCTTTTACTGGCTTTGTCCATCGTGTCAGCTGGCCCAAGAATCTAGTCATATCATCAGATATATCACTTCTAGAAGAAAATTCCATGGTTCCCTTTTATGTGTTCATTCAAGAAATATTTACTACACATCAGCTATATCCCTGGCACTGTATTACACAGATACTGTTTATCCAACAGTCACAAAAACAAATACAGTGGCTGGCCTAAGTAAACTTCTAAATGAGCATGTTCTAAAGGCACTTTTAGTTTTTTCATTAATGTTTATTTAGTTTTGAGGGAGAGAGAGGCAGAGGGCGAGTTGGGGAGGGGCAAGGAAAGAGGGAGACAGAGTCCAAAGCAGGATCCAGGCTCTGAGCTGTCAGCACAGAGCCCGACGCAAGGCTTGAACCCATGAACCAGAGATCATGACCTGAGCCAAAGCCTGACACTTAACAGACTGAGCCACCCAGGCGTGCCACAAAGATGCTTTTGTATACAATTAGTATTCTAGCTGACAAGTGACTATTTGTCTCTAAACTTGACCTTCTCTTACTCAACAACAATCATACAGAGAGTGATGAGTAGCAAGGAAGGATATAGGATTGGGTGAACACGGCACCTGCTGTCGGGCACCGGTAGATGTTGTGCTCATTGATGTACTTCACCTCAACCACAGTTCTGTGAAGTGGGTGATACTCTCCCTGATTTGAAGCCCAATTTGGTTGAGTCTGAGTAACATGCTTTATCTACTAGACCATGATGCCTCTTGTCTGCACTTCTGTACCTAACTTGTTGCGTCTTTGAGTAGCACTTTGGATAACCTCTGTTAGTTTCCTTTTTCAGAGATGCCTTTGTTATTCCCAAAGGGTATCACCAGCTCCTGTAATGAGTGGCCAGCATAGTCAGATATATTGGCTAACTATGTTTTAAGGAGATTTTACTATTTGTGGTTGCTATGACTTATAGAAAATACAAATATATATATATTTATATAATATATATATAATATTGATCTTACCACTGAATTTTTCAGTATGTTATTTTTATTTACTCAAATATCATAATAAAACATCATCATTAAGAGGCCTATCAATATTAGTATAAACACAATAGCTGTTGGTTGTAATTGTTTGACCTTGATATATTGATAGTATCTGTCTTTCCTTGCTTATGATTATATAATTATAGAGATTATATTATTTATTTACTTATACAGTCATAGCACTTAATCTCACTGGTGAAGCATAGTTCTCTTTCCTGAAAAGCAGCCACTCCATCAAATGTATCTTGAACATTAGGCAGTGATTCAGGACTTAACCTTTCTGTGATTCACAGGTCAGCATAAATCATTGAAAAAATAAGCATTCCTGAAGTTATCAAGTGTAAATATGTAGTTTCAGTGAGTTTTCATTCTCTCGAAATTATAGGATTTTTGTTAAGTATAATTATATGCCAAAAGACAACCCAAGACAGCATCTATAAAATAAATAACTTAGTAGGGGAATAGTTGCTATAATTTTTCAGTCCATCCAAATTATGAATTAGACTGACATACACCTGATCACAATAGAGTTAATCATGAAGATGTTAGAAACTTCTACATTGACTGTGACTTGCATGACTTACCTCTAGTTTATAGTTAACAGCCTCAATTTCTTGAAAATTATAGAAGGTAGAAAAAGCATGTTAATTTGTGGGGAATAATTACTTAAGGGTGCTACTGAGGTTAGGCATGTAATCAAGATTATGGTTTCCAAATATCAAGTGAATTAAAATAATCATTTACTATTAACTTTACTCTTGCAAAAACTATTTCCAGCCTTAAGCAATTTTATATGCCTTGCAAATATTTAGAAATGACCAAAATTTATGGATTTAAAAAAGTAGATATATCACATATAACTTAGAGCAATACACATTCTGTGCAGGTTTATAAACAGTGGTAACCAAACTGATTTTTTTAAATGGCACCAAACTTCCAAATTTCTATGTTTATTGATATAGTTTTTCTACATTCTGAGGTTTTTCCCAATCAACTCTCCTTAAATATATATTTGGGAGGATTCTGATAAGAATCATAATACAAAAAGAAGAGTAAAGTGACCAGATTTCTAAAGCTCCACCAACCTAGGGATATGTATCATATCTGAAGATCACAGGAAAAAAAGTGTCTATGATGAAAATAGACAGAGTGGAAAGAAATGGTTATTTCTGTCAGTGCTAAAAAGCTTAGAGAGTCACTGATTAAGGTCACTGCCAATTTTATCAATGAGGAAAGTGCTTTAGCAAGGCTTCAACCCCTTATTTTTACCATCTTCTGTGTAAGCATGTGGATGATGTTACTGTCAGGGTGTCCAAGATCAAACACAAAGGGCATTCAGGGTCATCTAAACTAGAATTTTCATCAGAACATCTAGACTGTCTAAAACCTACTCCAATAATGCATTTTATGTCTTCTTGACCCCTTGTCTTCTTCAAAGCCATCATCATCAAGAACAACAAAAAAAAAAAAAGAGAGAAGAGGAAGAAGGAAAGAAAAAGAACCTAACCACATTAATATTTGCCCTTGGCTTCCCTGGAAATAAATAAAATCTATAATGCTCAAGACAAATCTTTCCTTTAAACATTTATCAATAGAATAACAATAACTACTGACAACAGTAAGTGAGATATAAATCCCACGCTCCAAGCTTATATCCAAACAACACATTGCTAATCAACAGTCAACACAGTCTACTTTATAGCTCAGGTGAAATTTATTAAATCATTTTCCCACCTGTAAGCTCCATGTAAGTATGAGAGATGTATTTAATTCAACTCTGGCAGTACCTGAATAACATAATTGGAAACTACAATAGGACAAAAAAATAATAGTAATTTCACATTAGAACACACTTTACATATTTTGTACAGATGGTTGGACATGTTCAGACTAGTAGATGTCCTCAGAGTCCTAACTGAGTCATAGTATCAACTCGCTGTAGAGCAAGTGGAGAAAAAGAAATGGAAGATGTAGCCCCATACTTTGGCATTGAAAATTCAGAGTCTTGGGAAAAGAATGATGCCTTCTGAAAAACGCTGACTTAAATGTGTAAGAGCAACTTAAACATGGAGAGCTGCAGTAAAGAGCCTCCAATGTCTCTTCTGGAACATAGGGCTCTAGAATCTCAGCCTTCAACCCCATACAGGCAGTTTACCCACCATCTTGAGTCATTCCTGATACATCTTCCTCCTACCAGACTTCCTTTAAATTTATCCGACCCTGATCAATATCTTGGCTGATTTGACCATAGACTCTATTGCTGTTAACTTTCATTGTTCCCAGCACTGGTTCCCCAGTTTGTGGCCTAATAAGGGCCTGATGACAAGATGTTTTTCTCAAGGTCAGACGTATCTCTGTGGCTTACTAAATACAACTTTCTCTCTGTCTTTCTTTCTTCTCTCTCTCTCTCTCTCTCTGGTAGCTTGGGGTGTTCAAGTTCATAGTCATTAGCACCCAAGAGAACAAGGGTGAAAATGTAATCTCTATCTGGGGAAGCCTCAAACTTTACCAGCTCATTATCAGTGAGCTGATGTGGGGGCCCTAAAGCTCAGAGCATGCCCTATGGACTTCTGTAGAACTTCAAAGTTCAGCCTGATGGACAGAAAACTCATCTTTGACTCCTACAGTTGAATAATATGCAATTTCATACAGACTAGTGGAGACTCACTAGTATTTGCTGAGTTGCTAGAAGATACTATTCATAAACTAACACTAGTATGTTATCAGAATTAACTGAAAACTCTAAATTAGTATTCCACAAAAACATCTGACTGCCGCTCAATGCTTGGGAGCATTGCAATGTTCCTCCTTCTCATTTTCACATGAAAATTGTTAGAATTCCTGAAATCCCAGCAGGGACATGTGGTTAGTGCTACTGTTCTGAATTGGTCTTTTTTGTTGTTGTTGTTGTTGTTTTGTTTTGTTCTGAATTGGTCTTGATTGCAGACAAATATATGTGAGTTAACGTGTTTGTCACATTACTATTTGATTTTATATTTATTCATCAATTGCTTTGTTGCGCAATTGTTGTGTGGTAATATGTTAGCTACTATTTTGTCCCTAACATAACAAAATATGCTAACTGTTATTTTGTTACTATTGTTTATAGTAATTAAAAAAACATTTTTTTTTTATTATGGGGTCTTTTTCCTCTGAAAAGTAGGAATAGATTAATATATATAAATCCTTAAGTGAACCATGGTCAAAAGGTTTGAGAACCGATGCCCCATAAAAGGATGGAAGTCGGGACGGAAAACGTTTTATGAGCAGAGACTTAAAATGACAATGACAATTCTTGTTTATGACCAGCTACTTGTAGGTGTCTGTATGGGGGGTGCAGGGGGCTAGGTACTGGAGGAACAATGTCAAGGGCAGGCAATCTCTTGACAGTCTTGCCCTGGGTCACCCTTGTTTGTACATCACAGCGAGCCACAATTTGTTTCAATTTTGCCTTCTTATCCAGGTATAATGAGAACCATTAGTATTTTGCCCATAATTTGTTTTTGCCTAAAGTTACTAGAAATTCATTTTCTACTTGGAATGTAAATTACGTTTCCTATTTGTCCTCCAACCAATGTAGCACTTCTTTATGCTTTTTATGCATGATATTTACTGTGTCTTTGACATTTTTATTTAGTAGTCAGTATTAATAAATCTTCATGAAAGTAACAGAGTCATTGTGATTTTGTTCAAAATGCATTGCTACAGTTCTTTGAGGAAGTATGAATGTTCAGCTAAAAAGACAAACAATCAAACAAAGGAACAAACACTGTCATAGAAGGAATTTAATTCATCTTTGTATTGGTGAAATTAATATTTTTAGCCGAACGGTTAATTTTTTCTGACCTCTATTCTTTTCAGCTTCTGAAAATATGAAACCAGGGTTAAAGTAGTATTTAAAAAAAAAGTCATCTAGGCAATAATGTATCTAAATCAGCCCATAAATACAGTTGTATAGTTTTCCATAAAAATACCAAAAACATACCAACATTGTTCATGACATGTTTCTGAAACACATCATTCACATGAACATTTTTCCTGATGTCTGAGCTAAATTTCCTTTGTTTGTACTTGTATTTATTTCTACTGATAACCTGAAAGGGAATTGAGATATTCTTATTTCTTATGAAACATACTATTTTATAAACAAATTGAATTCATTTGGGTTTCTTTTCATGTTTCTTATATTTTATTCCTCTGGAAATAGAGGTGCGTTCCTCCAAACTTGATATGGTAATTCAGTCGTCAAAATAATCAGGTAGCAATCATAAAGAAATATACATATATATGTATAATGCAGTTATATATATATAAAATGAAGCAATAATTTAAAAAAACATATTTTAATTCCATTTTAATTGAGGAAACATGTAAAAAGCTATCTATGATAGCACACGGCACATCTTAAGAACCCCCAAATCTTTCAATTTGCCCCCCTTTTTGATTTGCTTCTCACAGCATTTTGGTCTATGACAAAGCCTGACATATATACTGTTTGTTTGTTTTTTGTTTGTTTTGCAAGGAGGCGTTTGTGTTTACAAAGTTTGAAAGAAGCACAGATTGGGGTGACAAAAAGTGTATGCTGATACTATTAAAAGATGGAAAAGGGAAATTGAAATTATTTTTTGTGAGAGAGAGAGAGAGAAAGAACAAGTGAGTGCTAGCAGGGAAGGGCAGAGGGAGAGAGTGAGAATCTTAAGCAGGCTTCACACCCAGTGCAGGGCCCAACACGGAGCTCAATTTCATCACCGTGAGATCCTGACCTGAGCAGAAATCAGGAGTTAGATGCTTGGCTGACTGAGCCACCCAGGAGCCCCCAAAATATTTTTTAGTGTATCATCAGATAAAAATAAAATGATTTACTAGAAATTTAAGTGTTTTACTGCACTTCATAAGAAATATAGTCATATAGGGAAAACTTACATTAGTCTGTGGCCTTCTATGATCCTAAACTGTCTTACATACAGTTTTCCCAGTCTAGTATTTGTAAAGAAGTGTGTGCGTGTGTGTGTGTGTGTGTGTGTGTGTGTATAAGGGAGTTTGTTTAATTAAAGGACACTGCCCTGATCTTTTACAAACTGAACTAATATCTACTTTCTCTTTAAGGAATCCTTTAAGGGACTCTGCTTTTTTTTTTCCCCAAAATTTTTTTTAATATTTATTTTATTTTTGAGAGAGAGAGAAAGAGAGCACGAATGGAGAAGGGACAGAGAGAGAGGGAGACACAGAATTCGAAGCAGTTTCCAGGCTCTGAACTATCAGCCTCGAGCCCCACATGGGGCTCGAACTCATAAACCTTGAGATCATGACCTGAACCAATGTCAGGTGCTAACCGACTGAGCCACCCAGGTGCCCCAAGGTGCCTTCTCAAATAGCATCACTTTCTATGACAAAAGTCTTAAAAATTAGCATAAAATGTAATCATTTTGACCCAAAGTAAAGGTAAATCAATATTGGAGAGATGAGCATGGATCAGAAGAGTGGGTCATGGATTCAATTTATAGCACATTTTTCACAGAGGCTCATAGCAAAGTATGGCAAAACTGTACAAAGTTGTCTTCATACTGTCAGTGAAATTCCTATATATGAATCAGATGTTAACAGAGAAACTCCTAGAAAAGATCATTTCATTGCTTTACTTAACTGATAGGGACAGGTAGTTTAAAGGAAAAAAGAGAGAGAGAGAGAGAGAAACGAAGCAAAAGAAAAGGAAATGATTCATGGTACAAAATATATTCTTCCGTTAAACCACCATTAAGCTAACCAAATAAACTGTGATGTTAAATGCCATCAATGAACTTAGTTGTTTGGCTATATTATAAAGACTTTTTGACAAGTCATAGACTTAGGAATTATTAGGAGCCTGGAAGAAAGAAAAAAGAAAGAAAAAACCTGAATAAATAAATAGTGGCTGAAACTATTCAGCAAGTTCCAGCTCCACATAATGAATATTTCAGGTGCATCTTGATATCCTTACATTTTTCAAAGACAAGTAGATAAGATGCATTTTATATTTGTTAAAGACTTCTGATTGGCATATATGTTGAAAGTCTGCCTCAAGATTGAAAGGGAGGATGTTCCTAAGAAGCTGTAGCTATACAATATTTACTCTGCCTTCTTTCATAGAAAAGAATGAGTTGACCCTGTGACATAAATCTCTACTAATACCAACAGAATTACACATACTCTGTTAAATGCTTATTCTTAGAAGGTGAACCAGGCCTTGTTTGCTGGAGATGATCATCGTAGACTAATGTAAGTTTACATTACAGTGTTTACAGTGTCCTTGTGAAAGATAATAATGTATTTTCAAGCACTAGAGCACGTAAGCTCTAAGAACGTGAGGTCTGTTAATGACTGCTCAAGAAAGACGATGCCGGATGAACTTTTTTTCCTGGGATTGTTTAGTTTCTTTTTAATTTTAAAATTACATTTTTGTCAATATCAACTGCTGCTTGTGAGAACCTTTTGTATATAAAAATGCTGTGGCTATACCTTTGAGTATACTTTTTATTAAGCAAGGCAAAGACCCATGTGTCTCCAAATATTGCTCAAATCTCCAAAGCCAGCTGAATAAATAAACATTATGTGATCTGTAGCCCAAAAGTCTCTTTCTGACTCTATAGGATGTTAAAAAAAGAAAAAAAGAAAGAAAGAAAAAGCTATGATTCCTTCTAAGTATTTCTTGGAGCCAATGATCAGCAGTTTTGTTTAAGTTCTGGGACCCCAGAGCCTCCATAAAAATAACCTTGAAATATTATATTATGCGTGAAAATTTTACACACATGCACATTTATAATCAGCAGGCAGGCCCTCTGCCCTTCTTCAACCTGATAATCAACCATAGTACCTACTCAAACATGGAAAAAATAAAAGATTCAGAACGCTAAAGCACATAATCTTAGTGCCATTTAGAACCATGTGTATTTCTGAAATCCTCTATTACTGCAAATCTCTTGGTTGTATTTTCTATGGAATTGTCTGTTTCTCATTATCAAAGTCTAAAGAAATTTGATACAGTCATGTAACACTTGGCGAAGGAGTGTTAGAAAAATGCATTCCAAAGTGTTCAGCTTATCTTTTCTTTCCAAAGCAGTAACTACTGTCTGACTTTCCTCCCCTGGAGAAGCCAACTGGGAGGGTGAAGAAAAAAAAAGAAAATCAAACCAAAGTAAATTAAGCAATGGCCCCGTGCCTGAATCAATCACAGACATCAGCTTTTAAACAATGAATTGCAGTTAACAGGAGCGAGGGCAACATTCACAGGGAGAATTCTTACTCTGTAAAGTCACCTTTTGCTCATAGAATGTGTACCATGCTATTCTTGGAACCAAGTTTGCCAGCATAAGTGGAGATGGGCAAAGTCTAATGTTTGCAACGCCTGTAACTATAAGAATCAGAAAGCTAGTGGCCTCAGTAAATCAGATTATGAACTCCAGAGATGGTTCATTTTATTCTTCAATATGGCCAGAACTCAGGGACTACATGCCATCCTTCCTCAAGAGTCAAGATTTTGGAGAAAAGCAAGTCTAGGGGAAGATGGGTAAATAAATATTAGCTTTAAAGAAAATATGTCTTTTTCCAATAGGTGTTTTTTTTTTCCTGCTCCTGTAAGCCAGTTAAGTTATTCAGATAATACACAAATAGTGTTCAGACAACTTTAGACGCACATCTGATCAATTAAGATAGAATTCTGTTTTTGCGATTCAAGTATTTAAAAAGCATTGTAGTTAAGACACACGGCAAAGACATGCTGGGATAATTGGTTGTCAAAGTATATTGGTACCACTGAGTAGTCTTAAAATAGCAGGAAACACAACTGAATAGTGGAAAGGAAATCGCTATTTCACTTTTTCAAATAAAACATATTGCACCTCTGCGTTCACAATGGGATATTTGTTGAGAGCCTGTAATTAACTCATAATGATGAGAACCACAGTAATAAACATTTCCTTAGCAAAACACTCACTTGTTTTCATAATTTCCTACTCTTTTACTATTTCCTTGTCAGTTTTTAGTTAGCTTGTCACTATTAATCAAGAAAAGAATGGAGAAAAGGGTGAATAATGTTTCTAGAAGGGGAATATTCACTGTAATTGTGTAGAAAGAACACTTCTTGGTAAAAACCATTGCATCGTTAGAGAAGACAGTCTAAGCACAAACAAGGAAGATTTTTGACACATTTGTAACATTACTCTACTTTGAAAACCTAGAACCAACCAAATCAAAGGTCCACTCATCTCCAGATCACCGACAGCAGCTGTCTCATGCTCTGTCCCCCTCCAGTCTTCCTGCAGATGGCCGTCAGACTAATCTTCCTAAATACCTTTCCGTCATGTCTCCCCTTCGCTCAAAATCCTTTCATAGCTGTTCAATACCAACAGTACAAAGTCCACATTCCTTGGCCAGGCGTTAAGCCCCCTCTACAAATCTGGTTCCAATTTTCTTTTCTGGCCTCATTTCCCACCATTCCTTTATAATGTGGTAAGCCACGTGATTTCTCTGCTCCAGACAACTCAATTGCCTTTGAAAAGACTCTATGCTTCCTTCTTTTCCTATTATTTTCTCAAGCTGTTCACTGCCTGAGGTGTTCCCTCTTGTTCATTTCTTGGCTTTACTCAGTCCTCTAGTGGTGCTTTGGATCACGTAGGCTATGGTTACCTGTTCGACTAAGGCACAGAGGTTCTGTGTGAGATCGTGAGCCCCTTGTGAGTGTGTAAACATCTTGTATGTCTTTCTATAGCCTATGTGTCTCCCACATTCTGGGCACAGTATCTTCCACTGTATGGGGCCCTTGATAAAAAGTGACTGATAGAACAGCGGTTACTAGGATATACAAAGTGTGGGGCACCTGGCTTCATTAGTTAAGCATCCAACTCTTGATTTTGGCTCAGGTCATGATCTTGCAGTTAGTGAGATCGAGCCTCATGTCGGGCTCTGTGCTGAATGTGTAGCCTGCTTGGGATTCTCTCTTTCCCTCCTGCTCTGCCCTCCCTTGCTTGTTCTCTCACTCTCTCTCAAAACAAATAAATAAGTTTACATAAAAACAAAGTGTTACCTAGCACCTGATCTGTCTTATCAGTGTCATTTGGAAATAGCCAGTTTATTACCAAAAAACAAGATCCTCAGCCTTCTAATTTTTCTACCATCTCTCCAAAGTAAGAGTAAGGAAGAAAGTAAACCACATAAATCTTCCAAAGTATATGGGCTGACTTTGTGAACAATCTAAATCTACTTTACTGCAATATTAAGATACATGTCTCAATTAAATAATTCCAATGAACCATGTTATAACTAATGATAGAAATAAATACTTCGGATATTCCAAAGTAGCTGAATATACCATGCAATCACAATTACTGGTTTCTGTTTCTGGTCTTGGTGTGATAGCCTGGTGTCGTAAGAGGGCTTTTGTTACTACTGCCTAACTGGGCCCATTGTTTCCATCCATCCTCCTAAAAGCAGACAGGTCCATATTGTTCCAATGACCATCACATCACGCCATGCCTCCGCTTCACCCCTGCCAATGGCTTTCCTGTCGTGCCTGAATACAAATCTAATCTTTTCCAAGACTTACAAGGACTGTTGATGAGATCTTAGCCTCTACTAGACCTGCCCTTCTCCTCCATCTTCTACCCTATGGGCCTTCTTTTGTCTCCTCCATCTTTACGTTTACTGTTCCTCTGACCTACACATTGTGCACCTTGATCTTTTCCTGGAAGATCCCCATGACCAGGCTCAAACATTTCCCCTCTACAGGGCCTTTCAATTCTAATTTCAGTGTTTCTCATTTCATCACCACATTTTCTATGCCATCACTCTCTCTATTTTTTTTTTTTATACAGCCCCTACTTGTATGTGAAATAATCTTCTTTTGTTGTTGACTTGCCCGTGTCTATTGCCTTCCACTTGCGGTAAACACCAGTGCGTCAAAGGTCATGTCTGTTCAATCACTATTATATCTCCAGAAAATGACTTGGTACAGAGCATGTGGTCAGTTATTATTTGTCAAACAAATACACTTACTTCCTTAAAGTTATACAGCTAGTAAGTGTTGGAACTAGCCAAGACCCAAGTCTAACTTCATGACCCATATGGTGCTTCTCTGCACTCTGTCCAGTAATGACTGTGCCACAAATATTTACTTTATCATCCTTGTTGCCAAGGGCTAACTTGCTGTGCCCTGTACAGAACAGAAGCCTTAGATTTAAGATAAAGACACCAGAGGAAGTCAGTATGCCTGGCTGTCCAGGAAGATCAGCCTGCTCCAGACATTCTGACAGAAATGTGACCCAGACCTCATGCCACACTAGGAAGTCATCACAGAAGTGTCAGCTGGAGAGACCGTCATATGAGATCAGTGGGGACACTTACAAATTTGTTAGAACAAGTTTGTGTTTATCCCCAGTGTGTAATCATGGAGAATGGACAGAATGGATAAAAATGGAAACACCACAACAACCCTAAAGTTACAGAAGAGGTTGATTAGGAAGATGATGGTGCTGTTAACAAAGCTAGGACACTTAGCAAGGAAAGGGGGGCTGGCTGATGAAGCCAGGGAATACCCTCAGCCTTGACTTAGACTTACAGGTTTAGGTATATTATTGTTGTTCATGTGAAATTTGTCCAATGTCCTCATTTCCCTTGGGAAATGCATGTTCTTTAGAAAGAAGGAGAAAATTGAGGTAGGGTTAACTGTAGATTTCTCAAGGTCGGAGACCATGTCTGTCTGTTCATTCTATTCTTTCTTCTCTTTCTTTCCTTCCTTCCTTCTTCTCTTTTTCCTTCTTTCTGTCTGTCCATCTGTCTTCCTACCTTTTTCTTTCCTTCTCCATAGCAATTTGTATGTATTTATTTATATGGGAATCCCCCCATAAATGCCAGACACATAAAGATTCCAAAAGCAAAATTTAACTAGATTCTGAATACTCAGTACCACCCATATTCTGAGGAAATCTGCAAAGCTGAAGAATGATGACCTTAAGATCAAACTGATCGGCTTCCTACACTTCTTATAACCCCAGGCTTTTGTGATTCACTTTCCTCATTTGAAAATTGAGGTTAAACCAACCTCAGGATTCTTGTGATAGTTACAGAAAAATAACATACTTAGGACATTTAGCAGGTTGCTGAATCATAACTGATGCTTAACAAGTGATAAATCTTTAATACTATTCATTTTCAATTTTACCTGTTTCGAATTTTAGAGAATTGCTATCCACATTTGGAGAAGTACGTGTCACTCTTAACCTTGAACTAGTAACCTTATCTTTATGCAAAACAATCTCTTAAGTGTTTAATTATATGAAATACTTTGAAAGCTAAACTCTAAAGTTAAAGACTTATGTTACTACAACAAACATTTTCTGAAACACAAAGAAAGCATACAGTGTAGAATAACATGACAAGTTAAACACATTTTACTGCACCTACTTCCATTAGCCAATATATACAGATATTACTTTTTTTTCTTTCCAAAAAACATTGTTATCAGTATTACCTCCCAAAGCAAAACTGAACTCACTGCTCCTGTGTTTATTTTTTGTTGTATTTCTCCACGTTGGCTTGCCTATTCAAAGCAGAGCCTATACTCAAGGAATTATTTCAATTGCTTGGTAAAGATGCAAATGTAAAAAAAAACAGCTCTTAAATCAAAACAAAGCAAAGCAAAGCAAAAAAACAGTCCTTCTTATATTCAAACCAAATCTCCACTCTCACCAAAGCATAATCTACCATCCACAATGTCATTCAGAGAAGGCAACATTTTGGAGACAAAGTTTTCCTTGTATAAGTTCATCATTAGCTAATATTGACCACAGGCATTTTGTGATAGTTAATAAACAATGACTAACTTGGAAAATTGGTAAATATTATATAAAAATCCCACAGGGATTGAATCATTGGGCCCCTCTGGGCCTAAAATTACTAGAGGTGTTAAATGTGTTAGAAAAAGAATAATGAAACCATACTTCTCAAAGACATGCAAATTATGCTTCCTTTACAGAGATTGTTTTCAAGATGTAAATGCCTATTATGTCATGATTCTGCAACAATTTATTTGCAATTTAACAGCATAGTAAAGGCAAACATTACCATTTATTGCCAATTGGAAAGGGAAAAAAATCGGAATCTCTGTCTAGGGAGGGATTCTGTAGTTTGGCACATTTGCTGGTTCTTAAATTAAACTGCCTTTCTGAACGAGTTTGTCTACGAGTGTATGGTAGCCCAATGTTCTTCTGACTAATTTGGATTGCTTGAGGCCACAGAATCATTGAGTGGTTCCATTCATGAACAGCAGATGATGCATGCCAAAGCTGTCATGCTCTTAGGAGGAAGTGAGTTAAGAAGAGCCGTACTATACCAGAGGGGGTTTTGATAAAACTTCCATCCAGGCTACAAATTGTAGACATTGATTTGAAATAAATTGTGACTGATGATCAGTCGATGACGATTTCCATAATCATTATGCCGTCAGTAATTTATCAAGGTAATGATATTTGTGTCCCTGATGCCACATTCATCCTGCACTGAGGGACTGAAGAACATGCTGTGATTTTTAAAAGCCCTTATTAAGAACCGACTGGTTGTGTTATACTTCCAGCCGTAAAGTAATCAGTGGGATGGCGAAAAGTGAATAAAACATTAAAAAAATCCTGCTAGGTTCGTAATAAAATTCTTTTGACAAAGCCTTCTATAGTAAGGAGACAGAGATCTTATGCTTACAGCATTTTAATTAAATCTCCTTTATCAAGATTGCTCAGTGTAGTTTGCCAATATGCTTTGGAAGGAGATATTACAACATGCTGGGTGAAGAAATCTGCCAGAAAACCCCTTCTTAACCCTCCTGGACCATGTTCCCCAGTAGACTTTCTTTCCTTTCAAACCGCAGTTACTTCTTCCCAACATGCGTTTTCACATGTGCACAGTCAACATGTCTGTCCATATCCGGCAATGACTCCTGTGAGACACAAAATTAACGAACAATATTCCCTTCCTTAGTCGAGGGGGAAGAAAAAAACAACTAATGACATTAAACACTAAATGTCATAAGGATCTCTTCACCAAAAGTGAAACTGAACTGAGAAAGTCAACGACAGTGATATAATTAACAAAATTACCAAACGTGTTTTGAGATTGCCATTATGGAATGAATTTCGATTAGGTTGCAAATGTTAGGGGATCATTTATATTTTTGTAGAGCATGGTTGAAATACACATAACCCAAAATAGCTTCAAGAATTTTACAAATAGTTTTAGTCTGGCGTCTTAACAGCGTTGTTACTATAAAACAAAGGACTTTGATTGGAATCAGAAAATAGAATATTTTAGATATTTGTTTGCAAAACTCCACTCAGTTCATGGAGATAGGCTCTTCAAAGGAGACCAGGCATATCATATCATAAAAGTCTATGAGCTCTTCATTAAATGGATTATATCCTAGGGAATGAGAGGTTTTTAAATAATTTTTCTTTTTAAAGTTTCTTTATTCTGAGAGACAGAGAGAGAGAGAGTAGAGGAAGGACAGAGAGAGAGGCAGAGAGAAAATCTCAGGCAGGTTCTGTGCTATCAGTGCAGAACTCAACACAGGACTCAAACCCATGAACCGTGAGATCATGACCTGGGCTGAAACCAAGTCAGACGCTTAACCACCTGAGCCACCCAGTTGGTTTTAATTTTTGTGCTCTATTTACTGCCCCAGTCGTGGTCTCCTACCTACCCCGCTACTCAGATACATTTCTCTAAATGGGAGAGAACTGTGCCAGGCTTTTAGAAACAAGTTTTACTTCTTGTTTTTCTTTGGCAACTATGACACACGATTATTTGGTCACAATTATTTATTGATCACTTTCACTCCCCTTTATTGTACACTTACGGTATAGGATATTACTTCCATTACAGAGAAGAAATGATGGGCAGGAGGTCTGTATTTAAAGATCAGATAAACAATAAAGTCACTTGACACTGAACACAGACTTCCGTTTTTCTAAAAGCTAAAAACTCTGTAGATACAACTACAGTTGTTATCTACAAACTTCCATTTGCTTTTGAAATAGTCTATCTTCACTAGTCTAAAATAATGACTATGGCTCTGTGATCTCAACTTTTGATGTATTTGTATACTGCCTGGCTTGGGTTCCTGGCTTCACATGTTCTCTAACAGCTAAACAGGCCATATGAGACGCTTCGCTTCAAGTGCAGCGTAAGTTGGAAACTGAATAATTTTGGATGCGTGGAATGGAATAAAGGAAGAAACTGAAAACGAGGCAATATACTTTAAGAGCTATTTCAAAAGAAAGTAACCTTAAGCTGTGTCTTAAAAAAAAAAAAAAAAAGCAAAGATATTTTATTAGAGTAACAGGGAAATGCCTATGAAATAATATTTTGCCAATTATATTTTGAATATTTTGATATGAAAGCTTAAGACATGGAGCATATCACAAAAGCAGTAACTCACCTGTTTAAAAAATCCCATTTAGAGAAAATATCTGGATTCATGCAAATAATGGTTTTTATCACTGCAAAAGGGCTTGAAGATTTGTAAGCATTATCACTTAAATTGTAAAAATTCTCAACATAACAAGTATCACTACACTGTAGAAATCAGGATTTTTGTCCAACATTAAAAACAAGTTTGAGAAATAAAGCGTCCTGTGTAGTTTTTTCAAACAAATGCCATTTAAAGATACTTTAAATGTCATTTGAAAAAAGTAAATATCAAAATTTATTCCTAGACCCACTTGATACAAAAATGTATCAAGTTTCTATTAAAAACACATAAGATGATGCATTCTGTGCTATTAAAATTTCATCTTGCTAATCAAGCCATATTGACTAACAAACTGCAGTTAAAGCTGTTAGAAATATATTTGTAATCCTTACTTAAACAAGGAAAGGGTTACTAAGAAGTAAGACCCTATGAGAATTAGGACTAAGAGGTTAGTGGAAAGAAATAAAAATAAAAAAAGAAATCTTGCCATTTCCTCCAATACAGATGGCCCTAGAAGGTATTATTCTATGTGAGATAAGTCACAGAAAGACAAATACCTATGATTTCACTTATATGTGGTATCTAAAACACATAAAAAGAAACAAACAAAACCAAAACTGATTTATAAATACCGAGAACAGGGGTGTCTGGGTGACTCAGTCGGTTAAATGTCCGGCTCTTGGTTTCAGCTCAGGTCATGATCTCACTGTGTGAGTTCAAGCCCCACGTCAGACTCTGCACTGACACTGCAGAGCCTGCTCAGGATTCTCTCTCTCTCCCTCTCTCTCTGCCCCTCCCCAACTCATGCATTTGCACTCTCTCTCTCTCTTTGTCTCAATCAGAGAAAATAAATAAACTAAAAAAAATCTGTCACATTTCATTTCCGGTAGAGCAGCTATACTCCAAACCTAAGAAGGCTTTAAAAATAAAATAAAATAAAAATAAATACAGAGAACAAACTTATGGTTCCCAAGGGGAGGTAAGCAGAGGTTTGGTGGGGGGAACAGGTGCAACAGGTGGCGTGACTAAAGAGGTACAACCCTCCAGTTGTAAAATAAAGAAGTCATGGGGATGTGACGCACAGTACAGGGAATATAGTCAGCAATATTGTGATAACTCTGTATGGTGACAGGTGCTAATTACACTTACCGCAAAGATCAATTCATAATGCATTAAAATATCAAATAACTATGATATACACCTAAAACTAACAGGATAGTGTAGGTCAATTATACTTCCGTAAAAATAAAATTAAATAAAAATAAAGATGAAAAGAGATAACCAAGGGGGAATAATTAAACTAACAACCTGAGGAAGGAGGGGAAGGAAGAGGGGGAGGGAGAGAAAGAGAGATGAGGGAGAGAAGAAAAAAAAGCAAGAAAGGAGAAAGAGGAATGAAATTTGAGAAGATACATTTCATCAATGAAAGGATAAGGGAGGTGGGAGGGTGGTTACTTTTAATCCCAATATGCAGATGAGCCCAAAATAGCAGCTTTGCCTTGCAACCTGCCTTCCTCTTGAAAAGGAGTAACACTGAGGTGCCAGGGTGGCTCAGTTGGTTAAGGGTACAGCTCAGGTCATGATCTCATGGTTCATGGGTTCGAGCCCTGCATCAGGCTCTGTGCTAAAGGTACAGAGCCTACTTGAGATTCTGTTTCCTTCTCTCTCTGCCCTTCCCCTACTTGCTTGCTCTCTCTCTCTCTCTTAAAAATAAATAAATAAACAATTTTTTAAAAAGGAGTAATATTTAATACAGTGTTTCCTGCAAGTCATGGCAAAACTACAGAGATTACCTTTGTGTCTATCAACAGATCATAATGTGTATTTCAGAGCGTTCAAAGACAATTCAGAAGAATTTCCATGATGTCTGTGTAATATCATACAAAAGGACCTGGGAAAAGTCAACATACATCAACTTGAAGGATGACACCATATTCCATTAGCTTGCTTTTGCTTTGACTTTTTAAGTGGCTTTTAAAAACATTTTTGAATTTTTAAACACATTAAAGAAACACTATAATGCTTTTTAGTGTGTGCGTATGTAAAGTACATTTTTTTCCGCAGCATAATTGAAATCTAATTAATCATTTTCTCTTGAGATTTTTTTTTTAGAAGACAACTATTGTGACAACAATAGAAAAATGACTTTGCTCATCACCACTGAAAATGTTTCAGTTGGGGCAACAATATAATTTTGTCAGGGCCTGAACATGGTTTTACTAGTTACATTCACAGAATTTACATAAGAAATTAACTGTCCAAAGGACATGCCTGGGACTCTTACATCTTTCTCAGGACGGGCATTGTTTCTCTACCTTTGAAAACAAGAAACTGATTTATCTGCTATTTCTACTGTATTGATTTCTTTACTATTCATGAATAGGGGAATAATGTTTCTCCCATTAGTTATAGACTCAAATATTGAGTATTTTCCTCGTGGAGGTTTCAGTGCTGGCTTAATTATCAGGAAGACCCCCTTACCATGGCTGAAATGTGAATCCTTGTCCATACTGCTTCTGAGTGAACTGTAAATTTTACTGCCAAATGGTGATTTTCTGCTTATCTGGCTGGAGCCCACAAAACAAATGGAGGTGTGGGTTGTTCTCTAGGGACGGGCTAGTTGACTCATGAAGGAATCTGTTCTCCTCTTGAACTGTGCCACAGGCTCATATAGTCCCTAGCATCAGTCTGTATCCTCCCCCAACATTCCTGTAACCAGGAGGCTCAGGGCTGCCTTGTTATTCTAGATCCTTCCAACTATATTTTGAATTTGAAAATTAACCTTGGAGATTCAGGGCTGACACTAATTCATCAGGTCACTCATTTCCACTGCAAACCTATTCTTAAGTTCTCCCATGTTTTTCCTCCTTAAACAGATGGATTCTTTTGAGCTTGGGTATTTCCAATATTTATTATTATTCTTATCATCACAAAGAATCCTGGTAAGAAATACCTTGGTATTCATCTTGTTAGCAATGTTAGGATTGATTCGGTGCTTCTCATACGTCATGGAACAGTGTGAGTGAAGGCCTGGAGAAATGCTTTTTTGAATTAATAAGTGAGCTATATAATGAGCATCCACTTCCATCCATATTGTATTCCAGTAAGGTCATTCATAAAAATGTTAGCATGTGAACTCACATAAAATCTCATTTATGCTGTGTCTCATTAACAGGACTTAAAAACCGATTCTACTTCTGGCTACATTACCAACAATCTTGGAGGAAGTTTCTCCATGTCTCTGTTTCTTCAGTTGTGATGTAAGAGTTACTAGATGACCTTTGGACCTTTCAGCTTAAATGTTCTCCCTGTAGGGGCCCCATATGGAGGGGTGTAGATTTAGGGCCTCACAGGAGGATACTACAGACATTGGCAGATTGTATTCTTTCTTTCTTTCTTTTTCTTTCTTTCTTTCTTTCTTTCTTTCTTTCTTTCTTTCTTTCTTTCTTTTCTTTCTTTTTTCTAATTATTAAAAATTTTAATTTCATTCAATTTAATTTGAGAGAGAGCATGAGTGTGCACGAGCCCACATAAACACGCACATATGAGTAGGGGAAGGGCAGAGTTAGAGAATCGTAAGTAGTCTCCATGCTTAGTGCAGAGCCCAGTATGGCTCCATCCCACCACCCTGGGATCATGACCTGGGCTGAAATTGAGAGTCAGGTGCACAACAGACTGAGCCACCCAGGTGCCCTTTCTTAATAGACTTCTTCAATTTTAAGATAAGATTCTAAAGCACATAAGTTCTAAAAATAGGAACGTATTGATCTGTTTATTGACAATTGAGGGAACAAACTGCACAATTTTTAAAGCCCTTACATACTCCATGTAGTTTTGTGCATCTAACTAACGACAATGCTGGAAAAAGAAAACAACACAACTACGGCTAAGTTCAAATCATATTTTTCATGAGCACTAAAATTGAAATTTTCTCTTTTTTTTAGTCTTGAAAAGTAAAGGTCTCTAATTACACATGTGCTGGAATAGAACTTTCTGGCCAAACATTTATAGTCATAGGATTTCTTTCAAGTTTATTTATGAAGGAAATCCTATATTGAGCTGCCATTTATTTTTTTATCCTTCACTGATAATTTTATTTTTAAATTTTATTTTATTATGATAAGACCACTTAACAGAGAATCTGCCCTCTTAGGAAAATTTTATGGGTCGCCTGGCTGGCTCAGTTGGTTAAGCGTCCGACTTCGCTCAGGTCATGATCTCACAGTTCGTGGGTTCGAGCCCCGTGTCGAGCTCTGTGCTGACAGCTCAGAGCCTGGAGCCTGGAGCCAGATTTTGTGTCTCCCTCTCTCTCTGACCCTCCCCTGCTCACGCTGTCTCTCTCTTTCTCAGAAATAAATAAAACAAAACAAAACAAAAAATAACAACAACAAAAAAGAAAATTTTATGTGTGCAACACAGTATTGTAAATTGTGGGCACAATGTTGTACAGCAGATTTCTAGACTTTATTCACCTTGCTGAACTGAAACTTTATGTCCTTTGTCTAGAAAGTCTTTCTTTCCCACCTCCCCCTGCTCCTCACATTCTACTCTTTAATTCTATGATTTTGACTATGTGAGTTACCCTCTATAGGTAGAATCATGCAGTATTTGCCTTTCCATGACTGGCTTAACCAGCAATACTTTCCAGAATTCCTCAAGATTCATCCATGTTATCACACACTGCAGAATTTCTGGGCTCTAATTTTTAAGTTCAGAAAGTGAACAGTCCTTGTGAATGTTGTATATGTATGTGTATACACACACATACATACAGTATATTAGTATATCTACCAAAAGTACCTATCTTGTTTATATATTAAATGTTCAGTATACCTATGAATGTACATATGTCTTATTTATATACATATCTTCTATCTAATATATATACTATATATATATTTATATATACTGTATTGATACATGTGTTATTAGCAACACAATGAATTCACCCAGTAAAGGGGGGAAAGAGAAAAAGTAAATGTGAGATTTTGGTTACTAAAGGGCTTTAAGTTTTTTCTGGGAAAAAAAGGGTCATATAAAGCCTGTGAGTAGGGTAGTTTTGGGGACAGAGCAAAGAGAAATGATTGCAAATGACATCTAGTCAAATTAAACTTATCCCTTAAGCTTTCATTTGATTATGGCATAGTATCTATTTTTGCTTAAAAGATACTGTACCTCAGTAGCAAGACAGGTTTACTTTTTTTTTTAATTTTTGAAATTTAACTAGTTACAATTACCTTCATGCTAAAGGTTTAAGGATGTAAAGCTGTGAAATTACTAATTCGCTGTACTCCCTGTCATAATGCCTTCCATATGGACAGGATTTTCATATCTCAAATATATCCATATGGAAATTCTGGAGCCATGCATTTCCTCCCGATGTAGCACTAAGCGTCCAGCTGCTGGTGTTCTGAAGGCAGCATCGTCTCACCGCAGGAGGGCAAGGACACTGCAAAGCCCGCTGTCGCTGTACCTTGGGACGTAGGACCTGGGGGGGGGGGGGGGGGCAGCCGTTCCGATTTTTGGTGCAGTGAACAAAACTTATTTTTTAGTTTTAGCTGTCCTTGCGGTTTGAAAGAGTGTGACGTTCTTTAAGAAAAATAATTCCAGAGCCCCTGCAATTTACCGGTTCTATCTGTCGCGCATTTGTTCACTGTAACAGTGTTTGCAGAAGCGCGTCCATGTTCCACACGCGTCCCAATCACCCGTGGGGGCGGCTGTGATACGGATTCCTGGGCTCCGAGCCCAGGATCTCAGCAGAGATTACGTGTGGAGGTTCTCCTCATGTGCCCCGGCATCTAGCCCTGAGCCTAACACAATGGGCTGTCAATAAATATTGGTTCATGGGGCATCTGGGTGGCTCTGTCTGTTAAGCATTTGACTTTGGTTCAGGGCATGATTTCACGGTTTGTGAGTTTGAGCCCCGCGTCGGGCTCTGTGCTGAGGAATAGCTCAGAGCCTGGAGCCTGTTTCAGATTCTGTGTCTCCCTCTCTCACTGACCCTCCCTTGCTTGTGATCTGTCTCTCTCTAAAATAAATAAACATTAAAAAATTTTAAAAAGATAAGTGTTGGTTCAGAGAATGAAGNTCACTGACCCTCCCTTGCTTGTGATCTGTCTCTCTCTAAAATAAATAAACATTAAAAAAATTTAAAAAGATAAGTGTTGGTTCAGAGAATGAATTAATGAACACTAAAGAATAAGAATCATTACTCTACAGTAAAGAGAAAAGCCAAAGTCAGCAAATGCAAACCAAATCAAAACTGTCACCTTAGTATTAATAGTCTTTAAAAGTTGGGCCCAAAATAATTCAAAGGAAATTCCTACTAAATCTTTAAGTTGAGTTAATGGGTAATTTGACTTATTTTATAATAATCCACCCTGAAGAAAATCTTACAAACACATATAAAGTATTCTTTTAAACCATCAAATTCTTTCTAAAAGTTCTCTCCATAGCATGCCTGCAGAGAAGTTCTAATCCTTACCAATATTCTATAATTTCCCAAAGCTAGAATTTTAACAGGTGACACAGCATTTACAAATTTCATAATTTATATAAATGTTTACAAAACTTATATATAGATAAGCTCCAGATGATTCAGGAGTTTTGGACAATAAACAGTTCTAATATTTTAAATTTATTCACAGAAAGTCATATAATCAGGGGCACCTGGGTGGCTCAGTCGGTTAAGCGTCCGACTTCGGCTCAGGTCATGATATCACTGTTCTTGGGTTAAAGCCCCGCGTCGGGCTCTGTGCTGAGGAATAGCTCAGAGCCTGGAGCCTGTTTCAGATTCTGTGTCTCCCTTTCTCTCTGACCCTCCCCTGCTCACAGTGTCTCTATCTCTGTCTCAAAAATAAATAAAACATTAAAAAAAAGAAAGTCATATAACCAGGAAGGCTGTAAGAACAGCAGAGAAAGAGATTGAAATACAGTAAAAAAAATTAGGAAAATAACTTTAAATGCCAAAAAATGAACCAGACGGTGGAAAAAGAAAAGAGGCATAGGAGGAGAGTTTGTATTTTTCACAAATGATGAAAAATGTTAGTGTAAGTAGCAATAAGGAGACTCTGAAGGTAGGAAAACAAGAAAACGGAGGAAGGTGCACTATGCCAACAGCACAGAACAGGGCGCTTGAGCCGCTGAGTGATCCTTGCCCGAGTGAAGCACATGTGCCCCTTCCTGTCTGACTCAGGATCGGGAACGCAGGATAGGACGTGTAGTGATGTTCTCTGCTTTGCAGTAAACTTAGGGAAGGGTTGATTTTAGTGTGAGACTAACTGGATTTCTTACTGCCACAAGTCCCGTTTTTAGGACTGAAGCATTAATAATCTTATGCATCCAGGCAGGTGTAACCAGTCACTCTGCCCCAAGATCAAACCGGGTGCAGATTCTGTACCTGTATGTATGCATCCACTCATGAACTTGTTAGAGAAAAGTGACAAGCTGAGGGCTAGGTAAGAGGGTTTCTCAAAACCCTAATTTTACAACGTTATATCTATTTTTATATATGTCTATGTATATACGTATATAACAGATACATGATATATATTCTCTTCCATATCCACTAACGTTTTAGTCTAAAAAATACAAAGACATATATAACAGATTCTACATCCATTCCAACATTTAAAACAAGCACTATAGCAGCTCAATTGGTTAAGTGTCCAACTTTTGATTTCGGATCAGGTCATGATCTCATGGTGCGTGAGTTCAAGCCCTGCATCGGGCTCTGCACTGATAGCACGGAGCCTGTTTGGGATTCTCTCTCTCCCTATCTCTCTGTCCCTTCCACTTGCTTGCATGCATGTGTGCTCTCTCTTTCTCTCTCTCAAAATAAATAAACATTAAATTTTTTAAAAATATAAGCACTCTAATAGTGAATAAATGTAAAGAAAAAAATACACCTATTCTGTGGGTTTACTGGCTAATAGCAAAATTGGACCAAATTATCTCACCCATCACTAGCTTTTCAGAATCCAAGTGTAAAATATACTTTATTACTGTATAGTTTCAATACAGCCGTTCAAATACATGAGTATTTCACTATACTCATGTGAAAATAGTTTAAAATTCTGCTTACCAAAAAATAGTCGCAAGTTTTGAAAAGAAAGAAAGATTGCATACATTTCTTAGAAACTAACTCCCCAAACAAATTCAATGCAGTGGTATAGTTAATTGATTTAGTCTTTAAGCATAGAAATTTATAAACAAAGTAGAAGACTTATTGATCCCCAATACTTAAATATCACATTGCATGAATAACAAATGATATAAAATATGCAAAATAATAGTACATTAGCCTAAATAAGACTAATAAATTGCAAAGCTTAGCATGAAATTGAAAATCACTAATGGAACATTGTGCAGTTGGTTCATGCAACAAGGAAAGACTCATACATAATGTAAGAGTACAACTGTTAGCAGCGGGCTCAGGGAGGGCAATTGAAACGTGTTTTTATGGATCGGCTAGATTGATCTGGGAAGTGGCTCCCGAGGAAATTCCACTTACTCCGAAGAGCATCTTGGGACATTGCCATGATTTTCCATCTGTATCTGAAACTTACATTGGGTAGATAATTTGTACTCTTTAAAATAAGTGTTAGGAGGGGCGCCTGGGTGGCTTAGTCGGTTAAGTGTCCGACTTTCGCTTAGGTCATGATCTCGCGGTTCGTGGGTTCGAGCGCCGCGTCGGGCTCTGTGCTGACTGCCAGCTCAGAGCCTGGACCCAATTTCAGAGTCTGTATCTCCCTCTCTCTCTGACCCTCCCCTGCTCACGCTGTCTCTCTCTCTGTCCTAGAAATAAATAAAAATATTTAAAAAAAATAAAATAAAATAAAATAAGTGTTAGGAGTTGAAAATAAATAGAATTAATTTGAAGAAGTTATACAAAATCACTAGTCATAATGGTCATTTGGTCTGGGGTCTTCTTCCATGGCATACTTCTTTTTGGTATTCAAATTTTATGCACTTTAATAAAAAAAAAATCTCCTTCATTCTGCAGATAGCACCTAATGTGATGTAACTTAAAAACATGCCTAAAAGATAAGACTCAACTTCTTCATATACTGAATACTCATCCTGAAAATCATCAATATCATACATATATCATACATCAATATATGACAGAGGCTACTTGGACCCCATCCAAAGGAAATGAGTTATTGAACAAATCAGAAGGAACTTGTTAGGACTAAGTTTTAACCATAAGTTGGTCCCTAGGCCTGGAGATTGATGATAACATTATTAAGTAAAGCTCTAGTGTTTTCTACTTTCATTTTTACCTGAATATCACCTCTAAATTTAATTGGTATTTCAAAAGAGAATATAGTTTGAATTTGAACATTCTGTATCTAAAGGTGAGTGTAAGGATGAGAGTTTGAAGGTGATATGAAGTTGTCAAAAGTCATAAAGCTGCTACTAATTTCAAGATAAAAATAAATTGCGTTACTGAAGGAAAAGCTTAGCTAATACAACAGGGAGTATAATAACGAGTTCACCTAATATAGTCCCTAAAAGTGAAGAGATTTTAGTCAAAGGAACTTAGAGGAGATAGACTCTGTTTGTAACAGAACACTCTGGGGATATAGTGTAAGTAAAAATAGAGTTTTGCCCTTCACTCCGTTCTATCCTCAATGGTTCATTTATGAGCTTCCTTCTGAATTATGACCCAGTGGGCTCACTTAAGAATTAGGAAAGATGCAAATGGTATTCTTTGTCCATCTGTCATACTGTCTATGATACATTAGTGATCAATATCGTCAACACAAACAATTTCCATGTTAACATTTCCTTGGAAAAGAGAATTTGAAGCATACTTCATGCCATGCTATGCAACTCACCTTAGAGATATTTGGACTTGGCCTATCATAAAATGATTTTGATTATGCTCAGGTGACCTCTTTACATCTTAAGCTAATTGACCCAGCTATGGAATGCTCAGTCAGAGAACACCTGCTTCATGCATGATTTGCTATTCATGCGCATTAAATAGTAAATGGATTAGTCAAAAGGGAGTTGCAGAGAAATATTTATTATGTGGTACAAATATTAAGTTTTAAAAGATTTTTATAACACTCATATATGGGGAATTACTTATGCACTTAATTCATGCTAATGAAGAAAACTGTTATAAGAATAAAATAAGAAAATAAATTAAGCAGTCTAATTTAGATTTAGATGCTTAAAATGAATAGAGGCTTAGGACAAAATAGAAATTAATAAAGTAAAACTATAATATGGGCACTTGCAAAGTGTAAAAGTACTTTCTTTCCCCCTTGATTTTCAGGGATAATAAAAAGAAAAATAGTATTTTAAATTTCCACTGTCTTTCTCTTCTAGAATATCACAGATGATCCTACAAAGCGTCTTAGCTATTTTTTCCATTATTTTTGTAATTTAAAAATGATTACACTTAACTTAAATTTGTATTTATTAACTAATTTAAAAAGCATATTATCATAAAAAAGGTATTTTTATAATGTTACATGAAATCAACAATCTCCAAACTGGAAAAAAAATCATAAATATAAATTAGTAAACACATGTGCAGATATGAAAGATGAGGTAAAAAAATCACATGTCACTAAATATGTACTTAATACACTGAAGGTTACTTTATATATAACAGTGCTCTTTGAGTTGATTTGGATCCTTAGGATTCAACAGTGAATAAACTCAGTCTGCTGGTAACATTCAAAGGGCCTTATTTTTAAAAATGTCAATTTTTGGCTTCTTTCCATGTTGAGTGACACATAAACTAATTGATACATTGATAGGATTTTTTGGCTTTCTATAGAAGTACACAAATCAGTTCTATGCTTCCATTTTTATATCTTCAAAATAATGGACAGAGGAAATGTCAGGAATATATTATTAATGCTTTAAATGACATTTGAAAACTATTTTAAATGAAGTAGTAGTAAAGAATATTTTAAAACCAAAAGTATAAAAGGACTGAAACACTAAAAGCCATGTAAAGAATGGAAAACAGGTATGTGTGAGAAAAATCAATCTATAAAACCAAATCTGTATTTCTAAAGTAAACGTTAGCATGTGATTCTCAAACCTTATGATGTGTGGAAACGAAGTGCACTGTTCATTTAAAAATGGAGATTCGAGCCATCGCTAAAAGGACACTGATTCAGCAGGTTTCAGGAGGGACCTAGTAATGTGCATCATATTTTAATTACCTCTTCAAGATTCTCAGATGCAGCTGGCCTTTGGGTACACTTTGGGAAATACAATTTTAAAATGTGAATATTTATACAAAGAAGAGGTATAACAAATTGCTGTTCCCTGAATTTTAACTTGACTTTAAGATATATAATATGTTTGATCATTAGTAAGAAAAAGAAAAGTCTGTGCATTATAAGACATCAAGTGTCAAATAGTAAAAGGTAATTATAGAGACAAAAATTCTCAGCTGAAACTACATAGACTTCAGCTCTCGGATAAGCATGTCTGCATACCATAAGGAGAATCTATTCTAATTCCTGTCTTATTTAGAGTGTCTCTAAATTTAGAATTGAAAATGACTGAACTGAAGTACCCATTAAACTATAACTCATTGACATTGTCTAAGACACCATGGATTCTAAGGGAAAAAAAAACATAAATAATACTAATAACAAACAAAGAAGGAAATCTTTCTCTCAATTATAGTCATTCCAGAAAATATTCAAGTGAGGGGTTGAGTGAAGGTGAAAACTAGAAAAGTAAGCAAAACATTAAACCACGTTTTTGTCTCAGGGTGCCTATGTCAAAATTGTGATCTTCAGATTTGTGATCTCATACTTTCGATTAGTGAGAGTTCTAAGCCTAAGGCTCAACTGAAGTATAGATTCTAATAGGAAAACTTTCTCCTTCCATGAACCTGGACATCTTCAGCAGAAAGGGAAATATAAGAAAATAACATCTGGCCCAGGAGACTGCAAGTAAAATTGTGTATATTATAACTAGGAATTAAGCAGGAGTAGGGTGGAAAATCCACCCTGGCAATTCATAATCATAAGCCAGACCTCACCAGTGTTGCAGCCTGAATATCCAAAATTCATAATTGTGAGGCTCACAGAAACCTCAAGATGAGAATTTAGTTTAGAATAGACCTAGACTTATGGTATTCCAATAACAATTGCAATCATTCTGAAGAAATATAGCTTTTTTCTTTTCTTTTCTGTCCTTTTTTTTTTTTTTTACAAATCTAGCCATTTTAATGTTCAAAAAAGGACCATACATTAAAAAAAATAGTTCACAATCCAAAAGGTGAAAACAACAGACAGATAAACCATGCAGCACATAAGGAAAATAAGAAATCATAAGAAAGAGCCAGCAGAAGTAACAGACAGCAGATTCAGACCATAGTGTTCAGATATTGAAATTATCAGCCTCAGAATACAAAATACATACGTTTAAAATGACTCAAGAAATGAAAAAGAAAACTAGGAAGAAGTCTTGACATTAAACGTGCAATAACTGAAGTAAAAAAAAATCAAAGTTGATTAACAATAGTTTAGACACAGCTAAAGAGAGAATAGGTGACTTGGAAATAGAACGGAAGAATATATACATACATATGTATATTTTAGAAATCCCTCTTGGGATGCAAGACAGTGAAAATATGAAAGAGAGTTTCAAAGATAATTGAGAATAGAGTTATAAGGTCTAACATAACAGCTTACTGAAGTTTCAGAAGAAGAGGAAAAGAGAGAAGGTGGCAGAGGAAATATCTGGAAGAAGAAAGAATGGCTAAGAATTTTTCAGACCTATTGGAAATATATCAATCCACTGATTCCAGAATTCTGATGAATAACAGGTATTGTTAATAAAAAGAAATCTGTGTCTAAACATGCCATGGTGTAATAGCAAGATACGAAAGGCAAAAAGAAGATCTTAAATGCAGCCAGAGAGAAAAGGCAGACTAACTCCATAGAAGCAAGAGTTAGAATAACCTGTGGATTGTCATCAGAAACAACACACTGCAGAGGACAGTGATATAATATCTTTACTGTGCATAGAGAAAAACAAAACAAAAACTTCTCCATCTAAAATTCCAGTTTTTTTAAAAACCAGAAATGAAATAAAGATTTCCAAACCAAAACTGACTTTACTACCTGCATATCCTCAACAAAAGTAATTCTACAAGCATGTGTGTATACATATATATAATTATGTACACAATATTTTAAAATTATATATGTATATATATGTGTATACATGTGTATGTCTTTAAATTCATATACATGCATGGCTATATAATCACACATATGCATGTATGTTTGCATATATACTCGCATATATATCTATATACACATACGCATGCACAGAGAGAAAGAACAATGCTAACAACTAGTAAATCTGGGAAAGATGAAAGAGAAATCTTTGAAGTCTCCAATGTTTATATTAGAAAAGAAGAAAGACTAAGAATTAATGAATCAAGCATGCATTTTAAAGAAGTTTTAAAAAGAAAAACAAAACTTCTTTGTGTTCAAAGAAGTCAATAAAGAACAGAAATAATGAAATAAAGAAAAATCCAAAGAGAGAAACTTATTTTTTTTCTTTAAAAGACTAATAAAATTGAAAATTTGGGGGGATTTTTCAGCATGAAGAATGAAAGAGAAAATAAATAACAGTAAAATAAAAAAAAAGAATGATAGAAATGTTTGATACACATGAATAAATTATGCAATAAATCTGACATTTCATGAAATGAAAAAAATATCCTAAAATATAACTTACAAAATTAACCTGAGAAAGAATAGAAAATCTTAGTAATATTGTTAACCTTGTAAGAATTTTATTCTGTAGTTAAAAATATTCTCACTAATAAAACTCTAGGCCTAGTCTTTTATACAGATTTGTTCTACCACACCTTCAAATAATAGAAAGCACCTATTCTATACAATTTACTCTAGAATGCAGAGAGGTAAAAATTCTCAAATCCATTTTATGAAACTCACATATCCTTGATGTCCCCAAATATTAGATCAGTTTCACTCACTAAGATAGATGCAAAACATATCCAGTAATGCACAGAAACATATGTCTTATGACAAAGCAGAGTGGTTTTATAAACGCAAATGTAGCAGAGGATTCTTTTTTTTTTTTAATGTTTATTTTTGAGAGAGAAACAGAGCACAAGCAGGGGAGGGGCAGAGAGTAGAAGACACAGAATCTGAAGCAGGTTTCAGGTTTGGAGATGTCAGCACAGAGCCTGATGTGGGGCTTAAACCCACAAACCATGAGACCATGATCTGAGACACACTGGGACACTTAAGCAACTGAGCTACCCAGGCGCCCTGTAGTGGAGGCTTCTAATGGTCACTCAGTCCCAGTTCCCCACTTTTTAGGTGCACAGCAGAATTTCATTTCCCCACATTCACAGAAGTAGTTTAGGCAAAAGAGGTGTGTGCAGAAGTGAGCCGAACCGCTTCTGGGCTAAAGCACTGAACTGCGAAAGAAAAATCTTTTGATGCTGTGCTACAATGACCACGGAAGCATGTGTCAAGATGCCTTGCCCACCAGCTCAGGTCTTAGAATAAGAGTAAAATAAACATAGGGCACTTGTTGAAACCTGTTGGACACATAGCAATCATGTTTCAATAGAGATTTTGGTGATGCTTATTAATGCAGCACAGCTTAATCTATAATGACCGATATAATATGGTTGATTTAACAGCAGAAAATCTACAAAAATGTAATTCACCACATTCACAGAATGACGAGGAAATAATAAACTTAACAGATGTAAAAATAAATAAGCCTGTGATAAAATGGAATGGCCATTCATGATAAATAATAAAAAAAATCTTAAAAACTTGGAGAAGTACCTTAAAAAAACAGTACCATACAAAATAGTGAAACAATGAAAAAATTATTTTTAAGACCATTCCCTAAGGGTAGCTGCTAATACCACTTTCATTCAACATTGTAATGGAAGTTAGAGATGGTCTAGTAAGACAGAAAGAAAAACGAGTTTAAAAGTTGTAAACTCGAACAAGCAAACAAAACCATCCCAATGAACAAATTATATGATATTCTGTATTTCTTCAAATATAAACTATTAGAATAAACAAGAGATCTTAGTAAGGTTACTAGAAAGTGAGTTAGTATATAAGACTGTGCACATTTTTAATACTCCAGCAAATAGAGCATTGGTTTAAAATATGCCTTTCACAACAGCATCAAACACCCATAATTCTTAAAAAAATTTTTTTTGACATTGATTCATTTGGGAGAGACAGAGTTCAAGCAGGGGAGGGAGGGGCAGAGAGAGAGGGAGACACAGAATCCAAAGCAGGCTCTAGGCTCTCAGCTGTCAGCACAGAGCCTGATGCGGGGCTCGAACTCAATGAGCCGTGAGATCATGACCTGAGCCAAAGTCAGACACTTAACCAATTTAGCCACTCAGGCCCCCCCAAACACCTATAATTCTTAAGAAAAAATATAACAAAATACATGCAAAATTTTGGGGGGGAAATATCCAAGAAACAGAGCCATAGATAAACAACTGACAAATGCTGAGTTGGTATTGGAAATCAGTGAGAAAAGGATGGAATTTCAATACATGATATTATGACAAGTTACTCATATGAAAAAGAAATTGGACCCATCCGTCATACACAGCACACATGATCCAATTCCAGATTGATGAAAATCTAAATGTATTTATGCCATATATTATTTTAAAAAAATAACTTTAAATGCTTGTGGTATATTACCCCAGGACTTGAAGTTAGGAGTGGGGAGTGGTATGTGTATGTAAAATTATAAATGGCTATTATTTCATCTTAAATATAGACAAGTATGCCAAATCATCCACTAAGATTAAGGGTATTCTGACAAGAATTGGTATCAGTTAGGGAACTTCTAAAAGGAAGGTGGTGTGTATATATAGATATATGAAAGCTGAGTATAACAAACATGCCTGTAATGGTAATGGAACAGATCTTGGGAGGGAAAAGATGGATGAAAATCAGTTTTGCCCACAAGTTGTTCACATTCCCTCACATAATACTCATGAAACTTAACTGGCTATTTTTATCATGACTGCCATTCTGCCAGAGGCTATATAGAAAGGGAAACAGTCAAATGCAGTTGCAAAAGTTAAAAAGTCCAAGGATTTGGGGGGCGCCTGGGTGGCTTAGTCGGTTAAGCATCCGACTTTCGCTTAGGTCATGATCTCGCGGTTCGTGGGTTCGAGCCCCGCGTCGGGCTCTGTGCTGACTGCCAGCTCAGAGCCTGGAGCCTGTTTCAGTCTGTGACTCCCTCTCTCTCTGACCCTCCCCTGCTCATGCTGTCTCTCTCTCTCTCTCCTAGAAATTAAAAAAAAAAAAAAAACATTAAAAAATGTCCAAGGATTTGGAATCACCTAGAATAGCTCCCTGAAAATATAACCTCTCACAGAACCCTTTTTGATGGAAAAAAAAAAAAAAGAATCCATTGTTTTGAATTCTTAATCAGAAAATTAACCGAGTGTAAATACTGGCTACTGAATAAGAGAACTTGTTGTATTTATATCAATTATATGCACATCCTTTAAATTCTTTTAATTATGTACCTTAATGGTCTTAGTCTTGATAACTAGAAAACAACAAGGTGTGGTAAACATGTCAGCCTCACCATGCTCTTCAGTAAATAAGAGGAGTATTAGATCATTATATCTGTCAAATTTCAGCTGAATATAGAATATATTTTCTCGAATCACAGAAAAACATCTTTCAATGCATACTAAGCAAATTGAAACTGATTACACTGGTCACCAACAGTGGTTGACTTTGCTCATCACTTATAGGAAGTCATCTTTCTTTGATCACTCGAACCTCATTATTCATATAATTACTGTAATCATTATGACACTAATGACTGTTGAAGTCTAAATGTGTGAAATTAATTCACTAACAAGTGTAAATATGTGTCCATGAAAGGACAGTATACAAAATGGGAAATGAAACTTCGGTATTCTATTAAAAGTGAGAAATTAGCACTAAGAAGACAATACCAGTTGTGTATTCACAGGGCCAGGGCACATAACCATAGTGTGACCATAGTTACATTTAGTCACACAATGAATTCATAGGAGACTGAATACTCACAGTATACATAACCCTTTTCCAGTGGACTACATTGGAAAATCTAGCTCAGTTTCTTGAGTCCAAATTAAATTAATTCATAAAGGTGACCTAATATGCTGATGCTTTTTAAAATTTGAGGGTCACCTGGCTGTGACAAGCCACCCCACTGATCACCAGCACTTTCTCAACAGATCTTACCGGCTTGCTGGGTGTTCCCTTTCTCCTCCACAGTCCAATGTCGGTCCTTCCTGAAGCAGAATGCTCGGTCAAATGAGACACTTTTTATTAAAAAAAAAACATTACAGAACTTTCTATGTTGATTTCTATGTTGATTTCTGTTTAGGTAAGTATCGAGTTTCTGGCCTGTCTGAATTGAAAAAATGGCACTTGGGAATTAAGAATAGGAATAAGAGATCATTTTCTTTAGAATTCTCCTTTCAAAAAGTCTCTCTCTAGACCAGCACCCCCGAATCTGTCCCTGTCAGTCCAGCTGAGAGATGGTTTGGAGCCCTCATTTTCTGATATAAGGAAAACCACCGGCCTGACTCTTAAATCCACATCATCAAAAGCAGCCTGTGCATGAGTGCCTGACAAGATCACTTACAGGTTGGCTCAGAGGATAGCTCTTTCTGCAAACCCCCCCCCACCCTATGTCAAGGCTGAGGGCAGGAACTTGAGTTTGTCCTGGGGAGGTGGGATCCCAGGTGCAGATGTATACCAGCTGCACGCTGCTCGTATGCCAGTTGGTGCCTATGAGTCCGCATACACACTTGCTGTGATTCTGAGCCTTCCTGCATCCCACCCCCCTCATGCGGTAAGCTCCCCGGAATACTGGTGATTAGGCCCATATTTAAAACGGTTTGTGACTGACAGGACAGAAAAACAATGCATTTCAAATAACAGCACAACTCTTTTTCACAGATTTTGTCGAGTAAGTTGGGCATCTCTCTTTAGTCTAAAACAAACAAACATGACATGGGAATATGCTATTGAAAATGCCATATGTCTGAGCTGAAGAATTAAAAGTTTGATTCAATAAGAAGTTGTAGAGCGACCACCGTGAGCGAGGCAATGGGGGTGAACGCAACGGGCAACACAAATCCCCTTCCATCCTTCATCGTTTGTTGTGGCATATTTCTTTTTTGTTATAAGTTTAGTCTTCCTCCTGCTGCCTACATGCATCTAAAATTCATGTCAGGGGGTAATACAGTTGGTCTTTTACCTCAACCATCTAAAGCAGACTTGAAAAAAAGTCTCATACTTTAACATTCTCCAAGTTGGAGTTGCCTTAATGAATTAAATAGATTTTTAAACCAAGGTTTAATAAGTTCTCAACCAGGTGCAGGGTGCTGTGTGAGGAGTTAGGTAGATAAAGAGAGGAGGGCACCGCTTGCCCTTGAGAAGCAAAGTGTCTATGGAGGAGACAGATAACCAAGTGATTCCAATCTAATTAAATACACAGGTCAGTGCAAGTTGTAAAGAACGTCACCGGCTGTGTCAGAGAGAGCCAGAAAAAGTTCCAAAAGGAGTAGAAAGATGAAGAGGATCAGTGGGAAAGCGAAATGAAATGCATGGAGGTGTAAAAACAGAGATTTCCCCTCCAGTTAGAAGTGTTAATGTGTCACGTTTGCCTGTGAAAGAAATGGGTGCTAGGAGAGCAGAGGCCATGCATAAAGCTCTAGGCAAACTTGTAAATGAGTTTGATTTTTATCTCAAAGCTAGTTAGGCACTGACTGGGGTTGGTAGCATGGGAAAGGCACAATAAGATTTTTTTTTCCTCTTTTAGTGAGATAACTCTGCATTTTTAGGTTAATGTGAATAGAACGGATGCAGAATCCTGGTCAGCAAGCCACTACAATAGCCCGAGTGGATAATAATAAGTAGAAGCCTGAGTTAAACCAGTGAGTTTAGGGATGAAGAGAATAAGGAAGAAGGAGGAAAGGGATTTATCAGCCAGAGCAGACAGACCTAGTGATCATCTGGCTGGAGCCATGAGACGCAAAGGCGGGTAGTGTCAGCTTTAAGAATCTCTGATCTGTTTTCTCAAAATTGTCACCTCTACGGTCAGGGGAGTTTATTCCTTTTTTTTTCTTTCTTAATATTTTTATTTATTTATTTACTTACTTACTTCCTTAGTTAGAGGGAGGGAGAGAGAGAGAGACTCTCAAGCAGGCTCCATGCTGTCAGCACAGAGCCTGACCCTGGGCTGGATTCCATGATCATGACCTGAGCCGAAATCAAGAGTCTGGTGCTTAACTGACTGAGCCACACAGACACTGAGATGGAGTTTATTCTTATACCGAATTGCACTCTTTTTTGATGCCATTTAAGTCTTTTGTGAGTTCGCTGGACAAATAGAAAACAATGACTCAGCATGCTCATAAAGACCAGTTGAATAATCGAAAACATTTATTGCATGTGTTTTTCACTTTCTCTTGTGTAGATTATACAATCTAAGTTCTTTCAAACCTAGGGTAGTGTATTGAATTTGACTTTGTTTTGGTGTTTGTCTCTCAATGTTTGTTGCATATTCAGATAGTTTTTCAAATGTCCAGGTCAAATTTGGAACGTTTGTCTCTCATGCTAATCTGAAAACATTCTTCCTTTTTTGCATCATTGCGCCTTGGAAAAATCTGGTGGTCAAGGGAACCATAATGATTGGTCACTTCGTATCTATGTCCTTCTTCAGGCACTGGCCCACCCTCAGGGCAACCCACTTGCTTCAGGTGATTCTACCTGTTTCCTCCACCCCTCAGCCTTTCCCAGGGGGTCTGGTCCATTAATCTAAAAGCAATTCCATCCCAATACCTGGGATTGGTCAGTGTCTAGGAGTATGCGATAAGATTTTCTTTCTTTCTTCTTCTTTTTTCTTTTTTTAAATGTTTTTATTTATTTCTGATAGACAGAGAGAGACAGCATGAGCAGGGGAGAGTCAGAGAGAGAGGCAGACACAGAATCTGAAGCAGGCTCCAGGCTCTGAGCTAGCTGTCAGCACAGAGCCCGACACGGGGCTCGAACCCACCAACCGTGAAATCATGACCTGAGCCGGACACTTAACTGACAGAGCCACCCAGGCGTCCCGAAATAAGATTTTCTAGGGGCGGCTGGGAAAGTTCTTCCCAGTTCCTCTGAGAGAAACGGGAAGTCTCTTAGTGTTTTATGGATGACACTTCAGAGTCATGGTGGTAGATAGGTCATATATGTAAAGCCTAGAAATAGCCAGCTCACTCCTGCCTCAAGGGAGAAGCTGGTTTATGGAGGCAGGGAGAGCTAAGAGGACTGCAGAAAAATGCACCCAGAGCTGGGAGGCTAACAGAACACAGAAATTCCACCCTTTTGTGCTGCTATTTGCTGGATCAATTGGTTTTCTTATGCTTTAAGCTACTTAGAGTTAGGTTCAATAGCAGGCATCTCAAAGAAACCACACTTTTACCTATGAACACATGACGATGACTGATTTTCTTTTTTTTTTTTTAGTTAACAAAGACCACATTATAAGCTTCCTATTCGTTGTATCAGCATGTTTACAGATATTTTTAAGTTTACTTATTTATTTAGAGAGAACACAAATAGGGGGTGGGAAGATGGGGGGAAAGAGAGAGAGAAAGAGACAGAGAGTGAGCATGAGCAGGGAAGGGACAGAAAGAGAGTTGGGAGAGAGAGAATCCCAAGTGGGCTCCAAGCTGTCAGCACAGAGCCCGATGCAGGGCTCCAACCCACGAACCACGAGATCATGGCCTAAGCCAAAACCAAGAGTCAGACACTTAACTGACTGAGCCACCCAGGCACTCCAGATAGAATAGATATATTTTAATCTACTTTGTACTTAGCACTCTGGCACCTGGCGTGGACAACACAAATGAAGTAGAAAAGCCATGGCGTCTACTCTGAGTCCATATGCAATTGGGTAGGCAAGAAACACACCTCTTGTACACCATACACGTTGCAAACAGCATAGCACAGTTTGTGGCTGCTCAGAGATGGAAGGGATCAGTGTGGGATGATTGGGATGCTGGGTAGAATTTGTTCAGATTGGATACTGGATGGTATTTCAGTGAAGGGAGAAACAAATAACAAAGGCATAATAAGTTTTTGAGGCAGCTGGAAGGTGGACTTGTCTGGAACATCATCAACCACCTGGAAGCAGGTGGGGAAACGACAGAAATAAGGTTAAAGGTCTTCAGAACCAGGCAAGGAAGTTAAGGCATCATGTTATAAGAGTATAAAAAAGCACACAAAGTCTTCCTCCCATATAATTGTCAAGTGTTTTCTATTGTTTTTTTCTCAATTCCTCCATACTATGAATGACTTGGAAGCAGGAGCCGGGTTTTAATCATCTCTCTCTCTCTCTCTCTCTCTAAAATGTACATTTGTGTATATTGCCCATGCTTTAAGCAGTACCAGCCCCGAACAGGCTGGGCTAACTCTGGGATCCTTTTAGACTCTTGGCTAATTGCTCCTGGGAAATAACTTGTCTCCCTCTCTAATATCATCTTAGTAGCCCCTGTTTTATCCTTTGTGTAACGGATTAAATATTGGCTGGTTTCTGGACCAGCAGTACTACTTGATAAGTTCAACCAGCCTAGCTGAATTTGTTCTCTACAAAGCTTTGTTCTTCCTTACCCAGTGCCCTGAGATTGATGTGCTTGAAAATAGATTTTTATGACATTTCCCCATATTTCTCAAAATATGGAAATTAACCAGTAATCTTAGAAAAAGACTGGGATATCTTATTTTAAATTTTTTACAGTAGAAATAATATTCCTTTATGTCTAGCTTTTTATAACTCTCAAAAAACAGTTTTACTGGCACATTAGGCACATGTTAATTAAAATGGTGGGTTAATGCTTTATGGGTCAAAAAACTGATGGCAAAAATATTAAATAATAAACCATTTGGATTTTCTAACTTCTATAGCAGAAAATCAAACTGGGAAAATAAAATTTCTATTACTATCTGCTAGACCTATTAGAATTATACCTACACATGATAAAATTACCTTATAATTCTGTAATCCTTAAACTTAAATTGGGAAAAAGTAGAGAATGTCATCATAGATTCTTAAAAGTTGTGGTGGGCAAGGAATAAGAATGAGTTATCTCTAACTCATATCAAATTTGTTTAAATAATATACAAAATTAAAAAAAAATATTTCCTGTTTACCTTTGTGTCATTTCTATTTAATCAAAAAGCCATTAAATTTTTTTTAACCTTTTTATTCATTATTGAGAGATAGAGAGAGACATAGCATGAGCAGGAGAGAAGCAGACAGAGGGGGAGACACAGAATCTGAAGGAAGCTCCAGGCTCTCAGCTGTCAGCACAGAGCCCAACACAGTGCTCGAACTCACAAACTGCTAGATCATGACCTGAGCTGAAGTTGGATGCTTAACAGACTGAGCCACCCAGGCACCTCAAAAACCATTTATTTTAAATTTAAATTCATGTTAGTTAATATATAATGTAGTATTGGCTTCAGGAGTAGAATTTAGTGATTCATCATGTAGATAGAACACCCAGTGCTCATCCCAACAAGTGCCCTCCTTCATGTCCATCACCCATATAACCCATCCCCTCTCACCACATCCCCTCTATTTTTAAGGATCTCTTGTGGTTTTCCTCCCTCTCTGTTTTTATCTTATTTTATTTTTCCTTTCCTTACCCTATGTTCATCTGTTTTGTTTCTTAAATTCCAAATATGAGTGAAACCATATGATATTTGTCTCTCTGACTGACTTATTTCACTTAGCATAATATATACTAGTTTCATCTATGTTGTTGCAAATGACCAGATTTTATTCTTTGATTGTCAAGTAATATTCCACAGTGTATATATATACACACTATGGAATATTACAATATATTGTGTATATATATATACACACAGACAATGGAATATTACTATATGTATATATATATGTGTGTGTGTGTATATACCACATTTTCTTTATTTGTTTGTCAGTCAATGGACATTGGACTCTTTCCATAATTTGGCTATTATTGATAGTGCTGCTATAAACAATGTGGTGCATGTGCCCCTTTGAATCAGGATTTTTTCTATCCCTTGGATAAATACCTAGTAGTGCAATTGCTGGGTCATAGGATAGTTCTATTTTTAACTTTTGGAGGAAGCTCCATCTTATTTTCCTGAGTGGCTGCACCATTGTCACCAACTGTGCAAAAGTGTTCCCCTTTCTTCACATCCTGGCCAACATTTATTTCCCAAGTTGTTAATTTTAGCCATTCTGACTGGTGGTATCTCACTGTGGTTGTGATTTTTGTTTCTCTGATGATGAGTGATGTAGAGCATCTTTTCATAAGTCTGCTATCCATCTGGATAGTCTTCCTCAGAAAAATGTCTGTTCATGTCTTCTGCCCATTTCTTCACTGGATTATTTGCTTTTTGGGTGTTGGGCTTGATAAGTTCTTTATAGATTTTGGATATTAACCCTTTATCAGATATGTCATTTGCAAATATCTTCTCCCATTCTGTTAGCTGCCTTTTAACATTGTTGATTGTTTCCTTCAATGTGTAGAAGATTTTATCTTGATGAGGTCCCAATAGTTCATTTTTGTTTTTGTTTCCCTTGCTTTTGGATACATGTCTAATAAGAACTTGCTCCTGTGAGGTCAAAGTGGTTGCTGCCTGTTTCTTCCTCTAGGATGTTGATGATTTCCTGTCTCACATTTAGGTCTTTCATCTATTTTGAATTTATTTTGTGTATGGTGTAAGACAATGGTGCAGTTTCATTCTTCTGCATGTTGCTGTCCAGTTTTCCCAACACCATTCGCTAGAGGAACTGTCTTTTTTCCACCGGATTTTCTTTCCTGCTTTGTCAAAGATTAGTTGTCCATACATTTGTGGGTCCATTTCTGGGCTCTCTATTCTGTTCCATTGATCTATGTGTGTTTTTGTGCCAGTACCATACTGTCTTGATGGCTATAGCTTTATAATACAGCCAGAACTGTGATGCCTCCAGCTCTGGTTTTCTTTTTCAACATTACTTTGGGTATTTGGAGACTTTTCTGGTTCCATACAAATGTTAGAATTTTTTGTTCTAGCGCTGTGACAAATGCTGGTGTTGTTTTCATAGGGATTGTATTGAACGTGTAGACTGCTTTGGGTGGTATAGACATTTTAACAATGTTTCTTCTTTCAGTGAATGAGTATGGGATGTTTTTCTGTTTCTTTCTGTTTTCTTCAATTTCGTTCATAAGGATTCTATGGTTTTCAGCATATAGATCTCTTTGGTTTATTCCTAGTTATCTTGGGGTTTTTGGTGTAATTGTAAAATGGATGGATTCCTTGATTTTTATTTATGTTGTTACATTATTGGTATATAGAGATAGTACATATATCTGTATGTTGATTTTGTATCCTGCTACTTGGCTGAATTCATGTATCAGTTCTTGCAGTTTTGTGTGGAGTTTCAAGATTTCCACATAAAGTATAATGTCTTCTGCAAAACGTGGAAGTTTGCTTTCTTCCTTGCTAATTTGGATGTCTTTTATTTCTTTTTGTTGTCTGATTGCTGAGGCTAGGACATCCAGTAGTATGTGGAACAGCAGTGATGAGAATGGACATCCTTGTCGTGTTCCTGACCTTAAGGGAAAAACTGAGAGTTTTTTATCCCACTGAGGATGATATTAGCTGTGGGTCTTTCATATATGGCCTTTATTATCTTGAGGTATGTTCATTCTATCTCTACTTTCTTGAGGGTTTTTATCAAGAATGGAGCTGTATTTTGTCAAATGCTTTTTCTGCATCTATTGAGAGGATCATATGGTTCCCATCCTTCCTTTTATTAATATGATGTATCATGTGAATTGCTTTGTGGATACTGAACCAACCCGGTAGCCCAGGAATAAATCCCACTTGATCGTGGTGAATAATTCTTTTAATGTATTGTTGTATTTAATTTGCTAGTATCTACCTTCTTGAGAATTTTTGCCTCCATGTTCAACAGGGATATTGATCTGTAATTTGTCTTTTTAGTGAGGTCTTTGTCATTTTTGGAATCAAGGTAATGCTGGCCTCATAGAATGAGTTTGGAAGTTTTCCTTCCATTTCCATTTTTTGGAACAGTTGCACAAGAATAGGTATTAATTAAGTCTCCTTTAAATGTTTGGTAGAATTCCTCTGGGAACTCATCCAGCCCTTGACTCTTGTTTGTTGGGAGATTTTTGATTACTGAGTCAATTTCTTATTGGTTATGGGTCTGTTCAAATCTTCTATTTCTTCCTGTTTCAGTTTTGGTGGTTTATACGTTTCTAGTGATTTATCTACTTCTTCCAGCTTACACAGCTTGTGGCATATAATTGCTCTTAATATCCTCTTATAACTATTTATATTTCTGTGGTGTTGGTTGTGATCTCTCTTCTTTCATCTGTGATTTTATTTACCTGGGTCCTTTCCTTTTTCTTTTTGATGAGTCTGGCTAGAGGGTTATCAATTTAGTTAATTCATTCAAAGATCCAGTTCCTAGTTTCACTGATCTGTTCTACTGTGTTTTTGTTTGTTTGTTTGTTTTTGATATCATTGATCAGGCAGAGCATTTTTACAAACTGTGAAAAAACACTTTTTTGGCAGGGAGGAGGAGGATTTTTAAGAAGAGTTTTTATTCCCATTAGGCTAATGTCTAATTGAGATTGCACATGAATGAGAATTTATAGGGAAAACCTTCCCCCAGAATTTAGCCACAAAGTTGGGAAAATATACTGAAACTGAAAATGGTAAGGAGAGAGAGAGAGAGAGAGAGAGAGGAATGGCCTTCTCTGGGGAAACCTGGATGATGTGATGACCCAAGAAGTTTTTCTAAGACTATCAAGAATTTAGGTATTTTAGCCCATTTGAGAAAGACAAAGTTATTAAACATTTGTTACATGTTTACTATATGCCAGGCGCTATGCAAGGCAATTTATGTAACATGATCTCATCTAAATCTTATCTCTTTACTCTGGGGCAATATTATTTTTCCTAAATTACAGATGAGAACACTGAGAGTAGAGAGAGTGAAAGAACAAGGTGTGCACTGGATGCCCCTGCTCTCAAGGGGAGCACCTACCATGCTAATGCAGCACCCTTGGAGAGGTTGTCCAGACAGCTTCCTTTGAAGACCAAGATGCTCTTCAACATTTTCCCATAGCACCCCCTGCTCCCACTTCTGTAATAATTTGTCCCCAAGGTCTGAATTACCAGCATAATATTCTCTTTTCCACTAGGACACTGAAGGAAAGGCCCGAGTCTTGGTCCACATGGAACAAAGATGCACACCTCAATGATTCAGTGTAAATTTTTTACTAGGAAGTGGAAAAAAAAAAACAAAAACCAACACTGGAAGATAAGGAGGGGGATGCTAACTAGTAACATGCATTATCTGACTAGCTATCACTGTGAGTGACTGGAGCTCACTTATGCTGGGGAACCTCCAAGAATCAATGTCCAACACACAAGTCCATTACCCCCACCCCCACTTCCACTGGGGATTGACAAAGGGCTGCTCTTCTGTGGCAAGGAATAAAGCACCTGGCATTTGCAAGTGGGTGGACAGTAATATCAGTGTCTACAGTGGTAAGGGTGAGGGGGTAGGGTGGGCCCAGCAGCATCTGATAGGCAATCCTCCACACTTAGCAAGGAACCAATCGCATAGTAGGTATGCAGTGAATGTTGAATGAAACTGTTATTCTGATTTACCAGCCAATATCTTGTGCATGGGGCTAGAGTGAGTCAGTCTTCCTCAAGGTTAGGCCAATTGACAAAATCAGGTTTCTAGATATTTACAGTGTAAGACCAAACCCTCAACAATTGTGAGTTTTATTGACAAACTGAGACCAACAGATGCAATTCCCCTTTAACACATTTTTAACTCCATCAATATATCTCTTTTGATCCTAACCATGTATCAGCACCTATCCAAAACAAAGTTTTAGAAGAAAGCATAGTGTTTTGCATCCTGACATAGTACAAAAATGGGTCCACATCACAAGCTCTATAAGCTGAGAAGGATTCAGGTTGGCTGTTTTGCCAGTGAGAGCTTCAGATGCAAACACAGAAATAATTCAGCCTGTAATGATCTATTTATAGTGAACAATCCAAAGTCGGGGCGCCTGGGTGGCTTAGTTGGTTAAGCGTCCGACTTTCGCTTAGGTCATGATCTCACGGTTCGTGGGTTCGAGCCCCGCGTCGGGCTCTGTGCTGACTGCCAGCTCAGAGCCTGGAGCCTGTTTCAGAGTCTGTGTCTCCCTCTCTCTCTGACCCTCCCCTACTCATGCTGTCTCTCTCCTAGAAATAAATAAAACATTTAAAAAAAAAAAAAGTGAATCAGGATTTACTATATGAATTCAAAACTCTATTTAAGATAAAGTGGTTGTTTTGTGTTTGTGTATGTGCACATATGTGTGTATGTGCATATTTCTCTGTGTGTGTATGTGTGTGTATGTGTGTGTTATTTAAGCTATTATTTCACCTAAGAGTTTATGAGGTGAATAAGGAAGAAAAAATGGATCTAAGTTGTCTTGACCATGGAGAAAGGCTTCACCCGACTGCACGTACAACCAGGTGGTATTGCCACAGCAGGGCCCCCTTGAAGGACAGGGCAGAATTACAGGAAGACCGTGGGATTTGAAATTAGGAGTCCCAAGTTCAAACCTTGCTTTGTGTGTTACTAAGTGTGTAACCCTGGACAAAAATTTGTACTCTTGGAGTCTTAATTTCTGCATCAATCAAGTAGGATAGTAATGGACACGTCATTGGGATATTTCAAGGCCTTCGGCAAATCTTGGGCTTGCTAAACTCTAAGGCACAATATAAATATCATTAGTAGGAGGAGAAATGAGAAGAATTGCTGTTCAGTATCCTCCAGATACCAAGGAGAGCCAGGAGAACTTTCCTGGAACAGGAGGCTTTGGTCCGGATCACCCAGAGGATCCGCTCATCCAGAAGGGTGGACACGACTGCGCCCTCCACAGTTCCTGAAGCTTATCGATGACCATATAACTATAGGAGCTACTGTGTTTGCTTTCTTGTTTTTGTTTTTGTTTTTTTTTAATTTTTTAAAATGTTTTATTTATTTCCAGGAGAGAGAGAGAGACAGCGTGAGCAGGGGAGGGTCAGAGAGAGAGGGAATCACAGACTCTGAAACAGGCTCCAGGCTCTGAGCTGGCTGTCAGCACAGAGCCCGATGCGAGGCTCGAACCCACAAACCGTGAGATCATGACCTAAGCGAAAGTCGGATGCTTAACCGACTAAGCCACCCAGGCGCCCCTGTGTTTGCTTTCTTGAAATGAAACCATTCATCAGGTGACTGCCAACAAATGTGGTTTAGTCAAAGAAAACAGCTCTGCCCCTTTTCCTCCAAAAATGGGTTCAAGGACTAGATCTAAGCTCCCAGAAACCAGCTTCCAAGCCAGCAGCCTCTCTTTCCTTCCAACAGCCTGCTGGGGGGTATTGACACAAAGCTGATATCCTTTACAGAGAAGTAAAAGGAAAGGATCTTTGTTCTTTTAATTAGTTGGTTATTATTACTGTTCCAAACATGAACAGTCCTGTCTTCCCCTCTTCTCTTGTTTTTGTGCATGGAAATAATCAACGTGCAAACAGCTAGCCTGCTCTGCAATAGTTCTCACGTTTGCTCTCTTATAAAAGATTTTATTGCTTTTAGGCCTTGTCCCATTGTCTAATTATTGTATTTGGGTTGCATCATTGCCTTGTTACGATTTTCCTGTCCCTGGAGTGAGGTGCTCTGCCCCGGGCTTCCTCTATCAGCCATAGAGCCAGGTGAGGCAGGGGTCACTCATCTCCTCCTCCTCCTCAGCGGACTCCCTGTGTGCAGAGAGTCACCATTAGAGAAGTGAGAGCATTGCTCAAACTAGACTATTCATTTTTTAAAAAAATGTTTATTCATTTTTGAGAGACAGAGACAGAGTGTGAGTTGGGGAGGGGTAGAGAGAGAGGGAGACCCAGCATCTGAAGCAGCCTCCAGGCTCTGAGCTGTCAGCACAGAGCTGGACGCGGGGCTCAAACTCACGAGCCACGAGATCATGACCTGAGCTGAAGTCGGACGCTCAGCCGACGGAGCCACCAGGTACCCCTAGACTATTCTTTATAGAAAAGGGCACATCAACAAAGGCTAGGCTAGGCTAAGAGGGCATTTTACAGGGAAAAAGTGCAGTTCCAGTGCAAGTGAAGCTTCCGTGTGAGGGACTTTTAGGCAGCACCACCCCCCTCACCCCCGGGGGTACAGAGGGGAGTACTTGCTTCTGGCTCTGCAGAGTGCTCCCAGCTGTTTACACTAAGAATGGAGCCAAACTTGAACGGTATATTTATTTCTCCTTTGCAAATATGTGTGCCCTGAATTAATAGGGAGAGGGCAAAAAGGCCTGACAAAATACTGTATGTGAAGAATCAGCAGTGCTGATTTTAAAAAGTTATCCTGGTCTCGCAGGGTCCTGTTACACCTGTCAGTGCTGGTGATGACTGAAGTGATATTCTGTTTGCAGACAGTGACTTGCTAGTGACTGATAAGGCAGAATCTGCCTGGGAGGCTAATAACAGCGTCGCCATTTCCACGGGGCCTTCCTACATATGACCTTGTTTGTCTTAATTCTACCCGAAATCTTGGAAAGTAAGGGCAAGAGGCATTCCTGTGATTCCTGCTGCACAGGACTCGCCTGTCCAATGTCACCCAGCTGGGAAATGACAGAAATGAGATCAGAGCCAGGCCTCCAGATTCCAAACTGTATGCCATTGCTACAACAGCATGCTTTTATCCGGGGGAAGAGAGGAGGGCTCAAGAGTGGTTCAGATCTTCCATTTTCAGTGGAGACGAACAATAGAATCTGGGAATTTTATCTTCCTTTAGAGAAGGGGTTCTTAACCTTGCTTGCACATAAAATCATCGGGGAGCTTTTAAACAATACCTTTGCTGGGTCTCCACCCCAAGCCAATTAAGTCCAAATCTCTCGGGGTGGGCCTAGGCATCTGTATGCTTCAAAAGCTCTCCGGGGTGCCTCTAATATGTAGCTAGGGCTAAGATTCTCTGCTTTAGAGTCATAATCAACAAAACACTGATTGCATTTTTCCAATTTCAAACCACTCTGGGAGTGTAGTAATGAAAAATCCTAATAACAACTTTACCGGCATCCTCAGAAGATAGGCCCCGGCCTTGGTTCTTAGTAGGGATTCAAATTTATCCAGAGACTGACTGACAGATGAGCTGTTAAAGAAAGACTTTTATTGCTTGGATCTGTAACTGCAAAGCTGTCAATCTAGAAACTTTGCGGGATAAATAAATTACATTCTGATCCCTTCACACCTTTTAATTATGTTACCTTAATGGTTTTACTACTGATGACCGGAAAATTATCATGTATCTGTAATAATGCTATCAACGTGTAACAATTGTTTCTCTTTATTAAATAACTAGTGGTTGATTTTCCCCTGGTTATTTTTTTCAAATAATAATAGGTAATTTTATTCATTTCAAGGTTAACTTAGCAATTAGCTTTTGCATACATCCCATTCTTTAAGACTGAAAGAAACATAAGAATATATGTCTACATATATATATGTATAAAACTGGAATGCTTTTATATTTCTTTTACAGCTAATCTATTACCAACAAATATGTGCTGGGTACTTACATGAAAAATTCCCTCTCGATTACTTTAATTGTATCTCTTGTAATGGAATTTTTAAAAATATTCATTAATTGGCGAGGTGATTTCTGTGTCAGTCTCTGTCCTATGTGCTAGGATCCCACATAGGCATATGCTACGAATGTCTCCACACAGATATGATACAGATATCAGAAAGTGAAAAAGACAGAGAGACCAACAAGGACTTAATTTTTCAATGAGTCTGTGCAAGCCATTTCTTAATTAAAAAAAAAAAAATACTACTGGTCTTGAATCTCCAAATCATGACATTCATTGAGTTGTAAGGCATGTTTTCCACATTTTATGAAAAAACAATGAAAGTTTATGAATCGTTTTGCTCTTTTGAGAAAACTATGTTAGCTTTGTGTTTTATAATTGAGGGTATTTTACTGTCAGTAGTATACGATGTCAGATTTGCTGAATTAGATTTCCTTTCTAAAGCTTACTAAATATCTAAACATCAAGTTAATAATACCTTTTACAATAGATTCCACTTGATACTACAACCTGGAATGCCTTTCCAAATCTTTGTATGTCAATTTCTATACCAATAAAATGGTAGATCGATACCTGATGTCATTTTCCCATAATAGTTTCGGAGAAAATAATGTTAATATCAACTAATCTGAATGTTTTATTTTATTTATTTATTTTTAAAAAGTTAAGTAATCTCTACACTCAATGTGGGGCTTGAACTCACAACCCCGGGATCAAGCGTTGTGTGCTCTACTGACTGAGCCAGCCAGGTGCCCCTGAATGTTTTAAAATAATAGTTTCATAGTGCTAGTCAGGTACTACAGGTTCTTATGTTAATCACATAGGAAAACATACTATTAAGGCCATTGTAGTCATTGCTGAGAATTGAATTAAAGATGTGACAGGTAGCCCATAATTTTACCTAACTGTCAATTAAATGGACTATATGCCCTGTGACTAAGTCTGTCCTCAAATGTCAGGAAGTGCCCAGTGGTCCTAATGCATTGTAACCTACTGGCCTGAAATAATGAATGTCCCTCCCTGAGCAATCTACTTCCTGTCAGAGCGTGGCCAGGGCACTGAGAATAGAGTCCAGTGAGGTAGAGGATCGTTTTTCATCAATTTTGATTTTCCCCCATTGTTACAGGTGCTTTGAATATTAAGTCGTGGCCTGATCAGCCACTCATGCTGTTATGATTTAGCCATTTTTTACTTTTCCCCCTCATGGCGTATAAAATGGAAAGAAATGACATTTAAGTTGTATATACTTTTCTGGTGGTAGAATCAAGACAGTTGGTATTACTCTTTCGCATCGTGAAACATATTCAAAATGTTTGCTGAGGGATCGTTCTCAGCAACGTGCATATTGGGCTAATATACTTGTGGCACTATTAATGGATTATGTCATTAGAAAAATATGAAAAAGCCAAAGACAGAAGCCCTTTGTAGTGCTAAGCAGGACGCCTAGCAGAAACTCTCTCTTTAAATGTCTTCATATAGCTGTATCTTTGAAAAATGCAACGATCTTTTAAATACTGTTGTTTCACCCTATACACAAAAGCCTGCGCTTCAAAAGCCTTTGATTAATTTGAGCACAATCAAGGGCATACGAGATAGCTGCCATTGAGTGAGCCAAAGCAATCCAATGCCAACTGCAATAAACCCATCAAGCTGTCATCTAGTCAAGCTGTGAGAGAGAGGACGATTACAAGCAATAGTTTCCTTCAGTGGTTTCATAATTTCAATTTTTTTTGGTTACATTTCCAGATTTCCAATAGTTAGAGTAAGAATGCTTTAGCAGAGAAATATTTTCCCCAGGAGTTACTATCAACAACTTAGTGTATTGGTTTTTTTCCCCATCATTGATTCAAGTATCGAGGCTCATCAGGCAAGAAATATTGTGATTACAAGTCATATATAAATTATTTAAAGGGATCCAGCCAATCAAAACAGAGATCTAAGTGACTATTTTTTCTCTTGATGCCTTTGTGACTCCTACTCAAAAAGCAAATTTCTGATTGATAGAAGAGTTTTGAAGTCACTTCAAAAAGGCCATTCTGTTGGATGGGAGGAGGGTCTCAGTGTGAATGGTTCACACACTCCAACATAACCCTTTTATGACAAGTTTACAGAAAAGAGAGAGAAAAAGACACCAAAATAACACCAACCCGGGCAGTAAGGAGGTGGGGGGCAGGAGGGAGGCAGTGATGGAAGACAAGGCAGGTAACTGATGCCCATCCCTGTAAGAAAGAGACTCGGGTATTTGGTGCTTCCTCACGTATTTTGGCTCTGGCTAAAGAAAGTAATCACTGCTGACTAACCTGTTACCCAAACACTGTCATTCAATAGACAGTTTTGGCTCATGCCTTCCAAGTATTTAGCACTACATAGACAAAGTCGCCATCTTGCTTGGCTTCATGCTTTGAAGATCACCTCTAAGAGGCAAAATGCTAATTGCTTCTCGCCTACCTCAATTAATCCCTCTACTGCCTCTTGAGAATTTTCTTTTTTCTTTTTTACCTTTTCTTCGATGGTATATGTTCTGCCTCAATATTTACATACAACGATATGTCCACACATTAATGAAAGCTAATAATCATAGAATAGTTCATTGTATATAGAATTAGGGGAAATATATTTTCTTGAAATACATAGGAGGGCTAGCATTCCCTCTTTTATTTCCGAAATTTAAACCCAGAAAATCTGGAAATTCCTAAGAGCTCAAGTTGTCCGCTAAAACTGCCGGCAGTAGATGCCTTACAGGTAGAAGTAGATTAAAGAAAATCATTCCCTTCTCCTAAGAGGACATCCTGCAAGTGGCCTACACAGCTCTCCTATGTCAAGCAGTATAATAAGGATAGGAAGGCACAGCTCCTAAATTAGGGCATCAGTGGAAAAGTGGAAAACTATGTCAAACCATTATCGTGAACAATATGGAGAATGAATAGACTAGCTTGAGAAAGCCTTTATTTACACCATAGTTTTTGTCAGGGGCCAATTCAACAAATACACTGAGTTTTGAAATTGCAAAAATGTAGGGACTGCAAACATTAATGACACTCAGTGTCTTCCTTTAAATTGACTCCTCCCTTTAAAAGCTTATAATAGATTATAAAATTCCCCAGTTTTGTGACTTTAACTTCAAATACTTCACATAGACACAGACAGACAGACGCACACACACACACACACACACACACCCCAATCAATTATGCGTCTCTGCTGCAAAGTTTGAGGATTTTAAAATAAAAAAGAAACAAGAGGTAATAAACTCGCGAAGAAGGCATTTAGCTTGGCAAGTGATTTATCTCTTTTCCTTTATCTGCTTAGGGCTTTTATTTCACTGTGTGAGCAAATTTTCACTGACAAGTAATTTTTGGAGAACAGTCGGAAGTAGGGGTTAGGGGGAGGGAGAAAGAAAGATTTGCTAAGATATCAAAGGCTTGAAGAAGAAAAAAACCTGATAGAGTGACATTTATTGTTTCAAAATAATACACCTTCTCCAGTTTCTTGTTCATTTACCAAAGAAAAGCTCTCTTGGTTTTCAGCTCTCATTATATAATGGAATGTGTAGAGTAATTCTGACCAAAATAATTTTCTGTATGAGATATATAAAAGTAATTCTGAGCAAAAAATTCACTTAAATAGTAGAAACATTATGTATTGTTGCTCCGTGCTATCCAAGATTCTCGCGATGACACTACCGTGTAACTATGAATTCAACCGACAAAAGCTTCTGTGGAAACTGAAGTACTATGCACATGTGAGAAACTATCATTATCCACTGGTATTTGGCCAAATCTGCGTAATTTACACATAGTAGGCCTTCAAGAGACAGATTTCATTAAATTGATTTATCATTGTAGTCTCCACACGTCATTTTTGTTTCCACACACACATCTGTTACTCCATTTAAGCTCTTTGTGAAACAGCTGTCTAAATAACTCTCACATGGAAACCACTTCTTGGCAAATAGAACAAGGCTGCTGCAAATAGGTAAATTGTGCCACAAATTCATTTATTCATTCAATTTATAAATATTTACACAGTGTTCCATAGTACTAAGCACTCTGCTAGGTTCTGTGGCATTTTAAAGAATAATTAAGACAGAGTTGTGTCTTCAAGGAATTTAATTACAGACAAAGAATTATAATGTGGGGTATAAGATGAGAGCAGTGACAAGATGCCAAAGGGAATTCAAGGGAGAGGAGAGGATTTTCTTCTAGCAGATTCTTGGAGGGCTCTAAGGAGCCAGTGACATTTCAGCCCAGCCTTGAGGGATGGGGAAGGGAAGGGAATTCCTGGGTAATACCCGGTTCAGATGTGGTGAGTAAAGCCCCTGAGGGAGGAAAACACAGAATTTGTTAGAACAGAGGGTATCCAGTCTGGCCACTGTGTGAGACGAGAGAAGGGAAGTGATAGTAGGCAACACCACACCATCTCTCTATCTGTATGCAGCTGGAGTGGACCAATCTGAATTTCCTCATGGAATATTCTAAGCAACAAATAGGACTGTCCAACCTGAAACCTGAAACAAAGATGACAATGCTAAGGCTATTTATATTCCATTTTGTCCTTAAGCCTTTTTAAAAAAAATTGATTTACTTTGAGAGAGTGCACATATTTGAGCTGGGGAGGGGCATGGAGAGAGGAAGTGCGAGTGGGGGATGGGAAGGGAGAGAGAGAATCCCAGGCGGGCTCCAGGCTGTCAGCACAGAGCCCTATGTGGGGCTCGAGCCCACGAACCATGAGATCATGACCTGAGCCGAAACCAAGAATCGGACACAACTGACTGAGCCACCCGGACGCCCCGTTTTTTCTTTGAGGTTTTAAAATATGCACTTATATCTGACTTTTTTTGGAATCTGGGTTGTGTTGAATAGGGTATAAGATTCTACAGGAAAGAAGAAACCAAAAAAGGCAATGATATAAAATACAAAAAGCAAAAATGTGATCCACTTAACCACATGTGTTGACAGTGGCATTCAAAAAAAGCTAAACCAATAATAATAATAATAATAATAATATCCCAAACACTGTGTTCTTCAGCTCTGGTACATAAGAAAGGGATATTGTTTCATAGAAAAACACTCCAATGTTCCCATTAGAACACGAAAATATTTACAGCAGTGGTGTTTTTGCCATGGGATTGCATGTTTTCCTTGCAAATATTTAAGTTATTCTTTTGTGAGCAATGGTGCATGGTGTCAAGGAAATGGTATATTCAAAGCTGATGTTGAGGAATAAATGTATTTTGTCCCAAACAACTGTTTTCAGAACGTTTGCAGTTAATAGTGCCTATTACTACTAATCATGGCAACCAAGGAAATGTGAAATGTTTATATACTTAATCTATTGTGAAAGCTTCTGCTGAAGTAAAAATAGCCCAAATTATTGGTGTTTTCTACTTCTTAATTTAATAAGATTAACATTTGTTTCCCCCATTAATCAAAAACTAAGTCATATTGTTCTGGGAAATGAATTACTTGACCAGTGGGCGATATTCTTCCCTACCCATTCTATATGAGAAGCACAGCCAGTGATAATGATCTCAATTATGAGTTAGAAGCCACTCTAGCCTTCTCTAGATGCCCCACCCTCTGCCGGGCAACTTGTAAGCACCACAAATCCAGATAGTCACATGCCCTCTGTGCAAACACAGGTAAAACCCACTTTAATAAGTGTGCTTTATATAAAAATTAACTTGCTCAAGAATTGCATTCATAAATGGATGTTTTTCAGTATTGCTAATAGTAGAGGCTGGAACCTTTTTTTTTTTTTTTTTAAAACACACAATATTACTCCAAATTGCATCTTTGTTGATACAAATTTTAGGAATCACAGTTATTTCTAGATGGCATGTGTGATTCTCCAGGGAAAATTACAAACTATCTCAACAGAGTGTGAATGAATTTATAGCATATCTTTTCTCAATGGTGAGGAAAGCGCATTGGCAAAAAACTGCCTCCTCTTTGTCTGTGTTCGTTCTTTTTCAGGGCTCAAATATATTGCATAAGAAAAGGGACTTTGTTTCTATGAACTTCTAAATCAACTCATTTAATGTATACATGTGATATTAGTAGTTGGATGTCATTTTGGATGGGACTAGACAGAATTGGAATGGAAATAACTTGAGAATGGACAGACCCATCATTCGGAGGAGGTGGTTGGGATAGATGTGGAAGGTCGCTCCTGAAGGCCAATACCACCGGGTGTGCAACTGACATCAAAAGGAAGTTCCTGGTAGGTGATAAAGGGTACAGCCTGGTAGGAAGGTATTGTGTTGGCGAGGTCCTTCAATGGCTACCATAATGGGTGAGTGGAAATACAGGGCCAGATGATTGCCATTAATAGGAAATTCTAGTAACAGGTAGTGAAGACCTAACCATGGATATGGAAGTTTAAGGAGCAAGACTCAGGGTTCCACCAGAGAAACAGAACCAGCAGGAGACATAAACTGAGAGATTTATCACAAGGAACTGCGTATGTTACTGTGAGCGCCGGCTAAGCAAGTTCACATTCTGGAGTCCTATCAGGAAGAGAACAATCAAGCACACACTGAAGCAGCAGTCCACCAGCGAAGCTTCTTCTGGGAGGTCTCAATTCTACTTTTCAGTCTTTTAACTGACTGAAACAGGGCCACCCAGATTATCTAGGATAATCTCCCAAACTTAAAGTAGACAGATGTGGGGGGTGGGGGATGATTAACTCCCTTTCAGACACATAATGTCTCGGATGCCTTCAGGACAGCTAGATGAAGATACTAGCTGTGGGATATTTATGTTTTAGAAGCCACTTCCAAACGTTTTGTTCAATGTGAACAATCTGGTGACACAACTTGGCTTTATTACCTATATTACTTACATGAGAAAACTGAGGCTCAGAGAGACCAAATGAATTATTCAAGACCATAAAGACTGTAGCAGGAGCCATTTTCCTTGATTCCAAGTCTCAAGAAAAGGTTTTAAAAGGAAATTGCCAGGTGTGATCGTGGCAAACAGGTGGGGGATACGGGTTTATTTTAGTTACTTTGTTTGTGAGGGGTTTCATTTGCTCCTCAAGGGTTGCAGAGGTTTAGGGAGAGTGGGTGGGGCATTCAGGAGGGGTCGGGGGATGAGTCCAGCCAAGATACCTTGAGAGGTCCGCATGGATTGGTGAGGACACTGTAAATGGAAATGCTTTATAGATCATTAACCACATGAACAAAGGGGATGGGAGAAACTTGAATCAAAATATTAGCATGCATTGCCAGTTCAAAAAAATTTGCAATGAAGATAAGTCATCTGTGAAATGATAATGCAAATCAATGGAAAGATATGAATGAACAAATTTTGATTTACCCGTAACTTTTTAGGAATGCATTTACCAAGACACATTTTAATCTCGGAACATTGATGCTATTTCATTCCGATAGCAGTGTAGAGCATGCTGTTCTGAGGAAGAACTTTGAAAAGGCTGGGTATTCACAGGTTTGTTTTTCACAGTTGAAATGTTTCTGAAGACTTATTTTTGGACGTGAGACACATATTCAAAAGTGCACTGAAGAGACAAGTTTGATTTCTAATTTAGATTTTCTAGATCTGAATTTCTGAAATTTTCATTTAAGCATCCCTCCACCCTCTCTAGTTCCTGGGAGAATGACCAACTTGGTACTGTGGTGGGGGTGTGTAGTCAGAGGACCTCTCCCTCTTGGAAAGGACAACAGTTTTAAGACTCCAAGTCACAATTCAAAGACAGGACGACTACATTTCTAACAATCTTCCATATTCTTCTAACATCTTCACTATTCAAGTTGACTGCATTTTGGGGGGTAAGTTAAGTAATTTTTGTTTTGTTGATATATTATGCATGTCCATTAGGCTTTCATGTTACTGCTTGAAAAGTTGCATTCCCTGAATATTTGACCCCAATCCCTTCTAGATCTCTGGTTATGCCTCTTTAATTTCTACCCGTAATTAGATATGTTTTCTTATCTTCTCTAATTAGGTGTTTGTCAGTGTATCTGTCTTTTTACGATTTAATTATACTTTCTACTCTTTTTGTTTATTTCATTAGCATCAGCTTTTAATCGTCATCAAATTTCTCTTAGATTCTTTTTCTTTGTACTTTTGTCCTTTCTAAACTTTTGTACTTTGCCTGCTATTAAAATTCCCTCTCCCTCTCTCATCTTTCCTTCTTTCTTCTCTTCCTCCCTCCTTCAATTTTTCCTCCCTTCCTCTTCCCCCCTTCCTCCCTCCCTCAATTCCTCCTCCCTTCCTCCTTCCCTCCCTTCCTTCCTTCCTTCCTTCCTTCCTTCCTTAGTTTTTCTTCTCATTTATGCTTCTCATCTGATTACAAATGTTGCTAAGGTCCAAATTTTTCATATGGGAATAATGCCAAAATATTTTGGGGGAGATCATCTTTCTATAAATTGTTTGATAATTTTATCTGATCATGACCAGAGAAAGTTGCTCATATAAAACTTCTACTTTAAAAAATGAGTTAAGTGGAGTGATGGGCATGGGGGAGGGCACTTGTTGGGATGAGCACTGGGTGTTATATGTAAACCAACTTGACAATAAAGTATTTAAAAAATAAATTTAAAAAAATGAGTTAAGGCTACTTTTTTCCCCCAAATAAACAGTGGATTTTTGTGATTGTTTCATGTAAATACATACATACATTCATACATTAAAAACACATATTTAAAAATCTATCTTTTTATTTCAGTTCTGCATATACCTGTTTAATAGTTTATTAGTTGTATTGTTCAATTCTTCTATGTCATTACTTATCTTTTTGTGTACTTGATCTTTCAATTCAGAAAGATGCATATTTAAAAGTATTCACAGAGCTTATGTTTTTATCACGTTCTCCTTGCATTTCTATTTTTTTTTCTGTCTGCTAAGGACTTTTGTCCATACTGTTCATGGCCAGTATTTTCAGTTTTGTCTTTTATAATAGCATGTTTACATTGTACCTTTTCCTAACACCTGCCCTCTTGAAGTCTGTTATTCTCTGTGTATCATTAATACTGCCACTCTTGCTTTCTTTTATGTCTAGTGGCCTTTTCTTTAATTTCAGATTCTTTTATCACTCTGTTTTAAATGTGTTTCCTATACGCAGCATAAAGCTGAATTTTCTTTCTTAGCTTTCTCTAAAACTTCTGCTTTTTAATGGGAGGTGTTCTTTTATGCAGGTTTAGTGAAGTAATTGAAATACTTGACTTTGTTCCTTCCATTTCCTTCTATGCTATTATATATTTTACTTTGTAGTTCTTCTTCCTCAGTTTTTCAGGTTTCATCAAGTTATTATTTTTTCTCCAGTTTTTCCCTTATTAATTGGAAGTTCTCATTTTCTGTTCCTTTAAAGGTTGCTTTCCCTTCCCCAACACTCATGCAGACCCATGTTTATCTACTGTTCTTTGAAAAAAAGATATTAACTGTTCTCCTTGTCTTCCACCATCTCATTGAGATGAAGCTTGTAGAATCTTCTCTCTCTCCTTTCTTCCCACCCTTATATTCCTCTCTCCCCATAGGAGAAACCTCAAATTGTAGGTTTTGTTGAAATTATTTTAGTATATCTTTCTTACATTGATTCATGTTTCATTTTCTGGAATACCACTTAAAGACATTTTGGTATTACTGGATCTCACTTCCTGTTCTCTTATCTTTTCCTTCATGTTTTCATTTGTGTATACTAGATCTGGGTTTCAGATAAAAAAATATCTTTCTTTAAGTGCAGTAATTTGGATGTCAATGCTATCTTTCTCTTCTTCAACCAACCTATTGGATTTTTGGATTTTTAAGTCATAACATTAGATTTTTAAGTCATAACATTCATATGTGATTTATGTCTTGTTTTGCTGTTCGTTTGTTGTATTTGGTACCGTGTTTGATTTTTAGTTGCTCATATTATGATATTCGTGTGTCCACAAGCCCAGCATCTGCTAGACACGGCAAAGGCAGAAAAATTAGCTTTCAGATTGAATGAAATGCTAAAGCCCAGGCACTATTTCCAGAATCTTCTCTGTGTGATGCTTTTGAAGGTATACAAAAAAAGAAATTTTTCAGAAATACCTTTTGTTTGGGTTTATCTCTCTGTAAATATAAATTGCCAGCACAACTAAATTTGACCATGTAGGTGTCAAAGTAGCATCACATTAGTATAAACAATGAGTCACAGGTTTCCTAGAGTTAAAAGCAGCATTGGAAAAACTAATAAGATAATATTTTATTCATGTTAATTTTTCATCCTTAGAACAATAACTTGAAGTTCTCTATGTATTCTTTAGGATACTGAAAAAAGAAGTTACTACTCTATAGGTCTTATTATATCTCAAAGCTTAATAAAAGCTGTCAGCTCTATGGGAAAATTCTCAGGACATTTTAATTTAGCCACACAGGTTGGTCTGATTTATGTCATTTTGACCTAGATCTCTTGGTTCCTAGTGGCTGGAATGACAGACAATAAACAAACAAACAAACAAGCGAACAAACAAACAGAAAGGGGTTTACTCCAGCTTGATGCATTATTTTAAGGGAAAAGAAATCAACCATCACCAAAACCAGTATTTGTCCTGAGCATTAAACCTTCATGTTTAATCACCCTCCCCCATTTACTTTTCTGAGAATCCACAAGTAATTCACAGTCCACATATTTATGACAATGAAATCTACAGTATTCTGTAGGCCAACATAACTCATAACTCATTTTCTTGACTTTGAAAGTACTTTCAGAGCTTTTGCATAAATTTATTCCCAAAGAACTTTTTGGCCAAAATGTTGGAACTGGTGTATCTAGAAAGTTACAGCCTTAATTATCACTTCTGTGGGGCATAATTGAGATGCACTATGTGATGCATTTTTTTCAATGCTGTCTGAAACAGGTATATATAACAAATGTAACAGTAAATGTGTGTGAAATATTCACAAGACACATAAATAAGAATAATTAGAAAGAAAGGTATTCAACTCTGGGGGTAGGAAAATAGCCTGTCAAGTGATTCTTTCAAGTTTGAAGGCTGTTATCTCTAAAATATTCTGTGGTGCATATTCATATAGTTTTAGGAAGGACATTTGGTTTGGCAGACAAATTACTTGAGTCAAAATAATCCAACCTACTCCAAATTCCTAACTGCTTGCTGCATATCCCCATATGGTGCTTTAGCCAGTCTTCCAAAATCAAGTCATCCAAATTTGGATACATTTTCTTCTAACCTCTCTTTCCTCATAACTCATCCTCCCTATAGCAGTCTCGCTCTATGTTGATAATTCCATCTAGTCGCCCAGACTGGAAAAGTTAGGAACCCACCTCATCTTCCTGCATTCTTTAATGCCAACCACACAGGACCACTTCCCTGTCCCTGAACATCTTAAGTTCCTGGCTTTGTGTATATTGTTTGCTAGCCTGAGATTTCTTCAAAAATTTTTCTTCTGGAGAAAATGCTGCTCCTCTTTCAAGTGTTACTTCCAATGCCCCTGACTTTTGATTGGCATTTTTGAGTTTTCTAATACGAGTGAACAGTTCTGTCCCTTACACTTTCATGGACGCTTGTTAATGCATTGTAACCCTTTCTGTCCACATCTTGTTCACTCTACATGTCCACCTCTTATGGGATCATAAACAGCAATGTCTCAGGGTTGGGTTTCAATGAGCTTTTGATTCTCAAAGTCCAAGTACAGGGCCTTATATGTGTAACATAAGAATCAATAAAATGTGTGTTGATTCTAAACCTATTACAGTGCCAACATATTGTGCCCCCACCCCTCATGAAATGCAGAATCTGTGAGAAGTCTAGTAATTTTAGATTTTTAAAACAGAGGGGGAAAGAGACTTAGATTGGTTCATTATTCACTAAGTGCCAGATGTGCCAGCAGCTGGATTTCTAGTGTGTTTTGCAGCAATCTTGCCCATGGCTGTCATTGTTATTCCCGTTTCATCATAGTCGTAGATACTGAAGTACACAGTGTAAGTAGCTTACCAAAAGTCAAGTTACTAGTAAATAAACCAAGTGATTCTGAACTTGTTTTCATTTGAATTTAAAGGGCACTGCTTTTCTCCCACACTCCACAATCATGGATTCTGTGCTTGTTTCCTTTTATATGAATTATCCTATCTTTCCCACCGCCCCTTCCCCTGAGCAGGGTAATAGAGTCCCTGTAATTTATTTATATTTTCTTGATGCCCCTTTGTATCAGCTTCCTATTGCTGCTGTAACAAATTACTCCAAACTTAATAGCTTAAAACAACATAAATTTATTATCTTACAGTTCGGGAGGTTCAAAATCCAAAATGAATTTTAAGAAGCTGGTTCCTTCTGGAAGCTCCAGGGGACATTCTGTCTGTTCTCTCCTCTAGCTTCTACAGGATGATGGCCATGACGCTCTAGTCACTGCTTTGTCAAAACATGGCCTTCTGTTGCCTTTGACCTTCCTGCGTCCCTCTTAACAAGAACCCTTCTGATGACACTGTAGCCACTTGCATGATCCAGGCTAATCTCCCTATTTTAAGATTCTTAATTTAATCCCACCTGCAAAATCCTTTTTGCTATAGAAGGTAGCATTTGCAAATTTTTGGGATCATCACATGGATACCTTTGGGGGTTATTATTCAACCTACCACACTTTTATAATTGAAATATGTTTTAGTTAAATAAGATCTTTCTTCCGTGTATTAGTGCAGGAAGCTAACTGATCAATAAAGTGGTTGAACCAGGAGTTTCTAGTTCTATAAGCAGCATGATATAACACACAATTGAAGCAAGTGGCCACAAACAGAGGCGCTTGCTTAAACAGACACGAAAACCATGGATAATTGTGACATGTTACCTAAGTACTATCGACTCTATAAAATTCAAAATCAACTTGACACTACTCCTGGCTCTAAGTGGTCAAAAAACCCCATAGCTATTATGCTTTGGAAAATAAAAGTATGTCATTTAATCCTTTGTGCTATGTGGTGGTGCTTATGGAATTTAAATAAGTGTCCTATGGTCAAAATTCCTCACATAAATGCTCACCTTTCCTGTAAGTACATGTATTGTGCTTCTCACTTTGTCTCTTACTCCTCTGAATGGTAAAGTGGTTCCCTATGTTCTTTCTTTGTTAGCTTCTTCAAGTGAACTAATTATTGGAACCACTCATGTGATAGACTGGCAGTTAAAAGACTCAAATGTCAAGATGTTTTTATCAGTCACATCAACAGTAACTTTCAGACTGAATAGTTCTCTGGGTGATGTCAAATCTTTGGTGTGGATTTTTTTTTCCTTCCTAAAATAGAAATTGCTTAGATGCTAATATAAACTACCTTGTCCAACTGCTCTCCTATCTCATCTATAATGCCTTTCCCCTGTTAGTGAAAAAGGATGATGGGACATATTATCCTGTTGCTGATGAACGCCCATTAGCCTTGAGAAGCAAATATACCCCCGTGGGTGCATCCACTATGTGATTGTAATAGAATTCCATTTCATGGCTTGTGAAAAAAGAAGTATTTTAAAGCCAATCTACATGTGTTTTCAAATTTCATACCAAGATACATTCAGTTTCTGGGCTGCTCACTTGCTTGCTGGCATGTATCCCATTTTCACATGCAATTTCTTTATGAATTAAAGGGAGTATGTAGGCAGACATCTAGCTGTTTAGGAAAATAAATTTCTATATTTGGAGCATGTGCCTTGCTGTGAATACAGGACAAAATACATAGCTAGACATCTCAGACCACCAGTGAGGCTTTATTTTTAAAGGTTGATTGTAGAAAGTAATATTCTTCTCCATGCCTTCCAACCTAGATGCTTCTATTAATTTTTTTCTCTACTATTTAAATATTGCTCTGCTCTATAATCAGCAATACAATGACCTATCTAAAATGCTATATGTCATCAAACTATTTGGCAGCACAAACCTATTTGCAACCCATTATTTAGTGACAGCAGTGTATACTGGAATAAATAAACTTCATTATCTGTATGCTCAAATCCATGAACATCTGTGAATGAAGAGATATAGCATATTGATTTTGCTATGGTCCTTCACTACAATGTAGGTGGCGTTACATCAGCTTACAATTTCAATGCTGTGCTGCAGTTTAGAAATAAAAAATCGTTATGTGGAAACCTCTCAAATCAACAGAAATGTAATCAATTTTTTATCTGTGGTTAGGCAGTGGAAGTCAGTCGTGGATTTTCTGTCCTCAATGCTCTTGTTCTCTTGTTAAAATATTTAGGGAGCCCCCATGGGAAATACTATACCTAGATTGAACCTGTTTACATTAGGAAGTGAAAAATCTTCTCTTTGTATCCTGTTAGCCATAGATGCATTCTTGTCTCCTAGAATCACTTTCCCTGGGGGACACTGGGGTAGAGCTCTCCTCTGGTTACTGAACACACTTCTACCACATGACTGAAGCCACAGGAAGTTACTACTTCCATCTTGATAATTATTTGAATTCAGCATACAGTTTTACACCATGTAACTTCACCTCCCTGTCAAGTGGGGACACACTAATTTGACATCAAGCAGTGTCCTCAATAGTGTCCTTTTGATGATTATGAAAAGAAAACAACACTATACTGAAAAATATGATAAAAGTGTTTCCATGATTGGCCACATGTCTTAGGTGAGTAACCTTCAGGTTTAAGAAATTATTTGTTTTTAATTTTTCCTTACCCATTTATCCCCACTTATTAAGGATACACTAATATTAAGGATACACATAGTCATAGGGATGTGAAGGTTGATGGATTTATATCCTCTCTTATCCAGGAGCTTACTAGATAAGAGTTTTCACCTATCTAGTAAGAGGAAGGGGATTGGCTTACAAATAACTACATTGCAGGGCAGGAAACAGCAAATGCTACAATGGAGTTATAAATAAAGAACTATCAGTTTTCTGGAATAGGATATTTTTAGAAAAAGAATGGGAATCAGAGAAGACTTTATGATGGAGGCTTGTTTGTGATAAAGTAAGTAAACACTGCCTAATCATTGATGAGTACCTGCCCTGTGTGGCTGGCCGGGCTGGACAAGAGGGAGTCCAGCTGAGGAGAAAATCTTAAATAAGATTCAAACCAAAAATTAATGAATTGCAAATAGGATAAGTCTATGATGAATCATAAGATTTGATGAGCCATCGCATCAGAGGCCCTAATTTAAGGATTCTCTGATTCTGTGGTAGTTAAGTTGGATGTGAGAAGAGAGAAAATTGATAGTGGAGTGGAATGAAGGATGGGTAGAATTCAGACCCACTTTGTCCCAAGGCACATGAACAAGATGGCTGCCATGATCACTGTAAACACAGCTCTCCAGGGCTATAATGAATCATGAAATTCATGACTAGGCATAAGAAGTCAGGGTTCTGGAATGCAGGACTGAAAAGGGAGAAAGCAAACTCACTATTGGTCCCCAACTAGAGGGTCAGCATTATCTCAGGTTTTATACATGCATCACCTCATTTAACCCACAATGTTCTTATTTTACAGATGAGGGAAATACAATTTGAAAAGTTAAATGAGTTCCCTAAATAATCCTACAGATATGTAATGGTTTCACTGGGAAAATGAGAGGGTATCTGATACTTAAGGTGGGTTATGAGAAGGTATCAGAATCTGGGGAAATCGCCATTATTGAAAAAGAGAAGTAAAGAGATTAGATGAGTCTTACAAAGATGGAGAGCTGGAAAAGCACAGGGTCAGGGATAAAAACTATTTGAATGATTTTAGGTCAACGTAAGTGTATCCGTGAAATTTGGAAAAATGGGATGAGATGTGAGAGGGTTTAAAAACGCAACTTCTGGTTCCACATTGCTTCAGAATGCAGTCCCAATTCCACCAAACTCCACTGTAGAGCTTCCCCAAGTGTCCACCTGCAAAGGACTGTTAATCTCCGGTGGGATATTTATAGTCTCAGCTCTCAGAGTGGAGAGAGACTAGTGGATCAAGTGTTTGTTTGTAAGGAACAACTGAGCATCGAGGACATAGAACCTCTGAATAGAACCTTAGACTTCAAGCCGGTCTGGGGATCAGGAGAATCTTCCCTGAAGAAATGACCTTTCAGTTGGCATTTGCATGAAGGCAGAGGAAGGTGATGAGGATGGGGCAGTGGGAGGGTCACAGGGGAGATTTCCAGGCTACGGGACTAGAAGTAGAGTAAAATCTGTGGCAATAGGCTTTCATTGCCTTTTGGAGGTAAACTCTTAAAGTAAGAGTAGATGAGGTGAGTGGGGGGCAGGAACTTGGTGTGAAGGATCAAAGGATGTGGATCTTTACCTAAAGCAATGGAAAGCCATTGAGCCAATGAAGGTTTTAATGAAGGGTGGGGTTGATATGATAAGATTTTTATTTATAGATAACTCTGTGAGGAAAATATAAATATGGGGGGAATCTTTTAGGAGCCCACTATACGGCCAGATTTAGGCTAAATGATGGAAGCATAATGCGAGAGAATCATACACTTTTGAAGACATATAGGAGGCTGGATGAAAGTACTATCCAGCGTAAGGTAGGGACAAATACCCAGCTTGGTGGAGTGGGGAAGTGAGGAGGGGTGAGAAAAAGCTTTCCAGAGGCTGTGTCACAGACTCCCATTTTTGAGTTCTCTTACCCTAAAGTGCAGTTAAAGTGGTCTGAATTTGTTGAACAGCAGAGCTCCATGTATCTGCCTGTCTTATATTTGTTTCAACCTCCCTGGAATTATTTTTTCCTCTGCATCTGCATTTCAAAATTGGGTTAATTCTAGAAGTACCAGGTCCACTGTCACCTGCCCCATGAAATCTTACCTAATTGGAAGTAATTCCTCCCTTCCTCTGCTCATCATGTCTGCTTCAGCCTTAATGATCCACTTCTTTGTGTATATCCTTCACATTTCCCCCTTGTGTTATTATTTGTGTGTCTGTTTCCCTCCTCTGTAGTGCTGGATGGCACAGATCCTGGATTTTATTCACCTATGCCAAAGCTTGCAACCAGCTGCAGATGGGCGGCAGCCATATTTTATTTTGACTCTGCTAAAACTTTTGTATTATTTGCCAATAATTCCACATAAAACCTCAAGATTTGCAGTTTCTCTGGAGAAGCAAAGGTGCAGCCATCAGCTGGAGTGGCCGGCTGGCCAAAGATCCATCTCCCACCTCACCATTCCTTAAGGTCTATTAACTTACATTACTAGCCAGCCTGCAGGCATTTGAATTTGGGATATGGGCTATAAAATTCCTACATAATTTAACCAACAATTGTGTGTTGAGTTACTTAATGCAGGACTGACCGTAAAGATCATCTGAGGTAAAATTTGTCATGATCCCTGTAAGGTCATTATCATGGTTTAATGGCAGTGCCTTTAACTAGAGGGAGAGGGGCATGTAGGAAAGATCTAATAGGACCTTTTTGTCCTTAGTCTAAACTTCAATTTCCTGTGTAAAGAAATATAAATGTATGTGAAGAAGGAACAGAAGGCTGGATAAACTCTTGATTGAATTAGCATAGCTTGCTTGCTTTGTAACTTCATGGAAGTATCTAGTAAACATGAAGCAGAGGGCTGGATTCTGCCTGGTGAAGAGTGTGTTGTAGATAATTTGATACAGTAGAGTCAGCATGGTTTACATACCTGGTATTTGTTTGAGAGTTAGAACCTCTTAACGAGTGCATGTAATAACGAGTTTTAGTGACAGAGACTTGACAGTTTGGAATTCTTCCTAACACATATTTGTAACGAGGAAATAAGGATATATCATTCTTAATTCCTTGTTCTCCAACGTTATAAAAAGAACCTCCCTTCTAATGATATGCTCATCTAAATGATTCAGATTTAACACCAGCCATTGGTGGATGAGAAAAGTAAAAATAAAACCCCCTAAAATGGAGTAATGGCAGAAGGAATTAAATGATTGTTTTGACATTCCTGTGTATTTAAAAAAATGTTAATGTTTATTTATTTTTGAGAAAAAGAGAGAGATACAGAGTGAGCAGGAGAGGGGAAGAGAGATGGAGACACAGAATCTGAAGCAGCCTCCAGGCTCTGAGCTGTCAGCACAGAACCTGACACAGGGCTCGAACTCACAGACTGAGAGATCATGGCCTGAGCCAAAGTCGGACACTTACCCGATTGAGCCACACAGACGCCCCAACATTCCTGTGTATTAAGCACACTTTTCTGTTAAAAGATAAACTGAGGCATATTAAATTTTTAAGTTTTAAAGAATTTGTCTGAGCAAAAATGAATTTGAATAGGGCAGCACCTAACCAAAAGTGGTTAGTGCTCTACTGATAGGAACCAGGGGAAGACTCATCACAGGTAAGATGTAGAACCAGGCAAGGAAATTATTTGATTGGTTGTAGCTTAAGTGTTTGCCTTATTTGGAAAAGCCTAGTTGGCTGTTTGTGATTGACTTTCTTTAGGTTTTTATTTCTTAACCTTGAGGCATTTGCGGGCTTAAATTTTGGTTTGCTTACATAGGTCAGATGTATTAGAACCACGTCAGTCTAATGGCTTCCTTGTTTAACTTAACACCTCCATGCATAAAATGGAATTCAAAGGTTATAAACCATGTTTTTGAATCTTTGGGAATCTTGGTGTTTTCTGAAAATAGAACTACTAAGAATTCAACTGATAAAAATAGGTAGCTAGAGCATCTGACTGCTCACAAAGGTATAAACAGATAATTAAATGTGAAAGATTAAAAAAATCAACAAAGTATGAGTACCTCACTGACAATGCAGACACCAGGGGGAAAATGCATCAAGACAGAGTCTCAAAAACAGTATTGAAAGGGAAAACATGTTTGCGTTTTTGATCATGGAAAATTTGGAGTTTACTTTCCAACTCAACTCTAGTTATTCAAAATAAACCTTTCCAATTTCTGATCCAAAGGCCTATATATATATATTTTTTCTTCTCTCAGACTATTTCTTGGCTCTGAAGACTGTGATCATGATAAGAAGTATTCTGTTACAAAGAGTCTTGTATGGACACAACAGATTTTATGGGCTAGAGGAGATTCCAGTGAGTGCAAAGTTATGGCAAAATCTTTATATCCTGTGAGGTTACATAATTCTTTCCATAACGTCCCGGCTGCAGACATTTATATAACTTGTCCAGCTTCAGCGCTGTCTCAGAGTTCATCTGGAAGGAACACAATGGCCATAATAGTACCCATTAGAGCTGCTATTCTTCTCAATTGTAAAGACACAGTGAAATCGTGGGAATGAAGCTGTGTCTTGATTGGCTGTTAAATTGCGATCAATGAAAAGTATTTGTGTCATAATTTTATGACCACGCGAGAACAGGCCACCATGGTGGTAAGTCAGCATGTACATACCATCAAAACTGAAGTCACTTGGATAACTCAAGTAAATTTTCTTTAAGACAACAGGGTACAATAGACATCATATTAAAAAAAAATCTGGGGATTTTTCTGCTACCTGGTTAAAAAGAAATAACAGATGAACAGGACAAAGTCCAAGTAAAAATGGCGACGTGTCTCTCTTGCATTCCATCATAAAGAAAACCAATGCTATTCTTCCCTTCCTAGTAGATGAAAATGGCAAAAGGCCAGAGAGAGAATATCTTAGGCTTTCTGGGCCACATATGGTCGCTGCTGTATATTCTTTTCCTTTTTCCGTTCTTTTCCTTACAAGTCTTTAAAAAATGTAAAAATGAGGCACTCAGAAACAGACCAGGGGCTACCCACTTGGTTGAAGTGTGCCATCCCCTGATTTATATGAATGCTTACAGTTGTGAATTTTAATAAAAGTCTCTTTTGATCTCCTGTATGCCACCTGTCCCCTTCCTCCTGGAGCAATGATCCGGAGGGTATCTGTAGTGTTAGACCAAAGCTTGAAAACAGCACCCGGGGCTAGTGACATGAAGCATGGCTGGAAAAGAAATGTACGTGATAGTACTTTCCTTATTGTGCATATCTGCAGTCTTTCTTGGCTTTGGAGAACCCATCACTGTTTATCTCTCTCAGTCTTGTAAAGCGTCTCAAAAGAAACAAAACATACAGGAAAAAAAAAAAGTCTTTCCAAAAGCCCACACAAGAATTGAGAACACTCTCTTCCAGAGATACACATTACTTGATCACTGCTTATGACTGTGTGCCACGCCGGGCTGTCTACTATAATTACCTCGTTGTCCAGAGAGCACTAATGGAAACTTTGCTTTGTGTAACCTCATGCTATTTCTTCTCTCCTCTCAGCTGCTTCCCAACTCTCCATAACACAATTACTTAGATATCTTGGTGTTATTTTCTCTTTGGCAGCAGTTATATTTAAGAGGCTTTTAAAAAAAATTTTTTTTTTAGTATTGCTAAATACTGGGTTGCCACACTCTGAATACGCCATCTTGCCTTTAACATTCAAGGAGCAGCCCCACGTTTTACTCATGATGATAAAAGCAACGAAAAGTAACATTTAGTGAGTGTCTACTATATGCTAGGTACTGTTCTAAGGGCTTTATATAAATAATTCATAGAGTCTTCACAACAACCTGAGGAGGTAGGTACTAGTATTATTTCCATTTTGTAGAAAAGGAAGTGAGGGGCAGGGAATCACTGAAAGTCTGTTGAATTTTTCCCTCTACACCATACTATAGGTAAGTTATTCTAGTTCACAGAAATGTCTTATTTTTCCAAAGCATACTCTGGTTAGGCTGGTGTTCTCAGTATGCTTGTTTCCAAAATGATTTTGACCAGAAGTTGTTCCACTAATGATCATGGTACAGCCTATATAGAATATACAGATATCCTGGTTATATCGTTATAGGGACCTGAGTTTGCAAACAGGTGCCTCCCATCTGAATCTAGTCTACACTGCTATTATTGTTATTGTTTTTATTTTAATTTAATTTAATTTTATTTTAAGTTTTTATTTATTTTGAGAAAGAGAGAGAACGAGTGGAAGAAGGACAGAGAGAGAGGGCAAAAGGAGACCGAAGCAAGCTCTGGACTGACAGCAGAGAGTCTGATGTGGGGCTCGAACTCATGAACTGTGAGATCATGACCTGAGCCAAAGTTTGATGTTTTGGGCCACCCAGGTGCCCCTATTTATTTTCTTTTTAAAGTGTTTGTTTCTTTGTTTATTTATTTAGAGAACACAAGTGGAGGAGCAGAGAGAGAGGGAGAGAGAGAATCCCAAGCAGGCTCCACACTGTCAGCACAGAGCCCAACGCGGAGCTCAGTCCCACAAACCACGAGATCATGACCTGAGCCAAAATCAAGGGTCAAACACTCAAATGTCTAAGCACCAGGTGCCCCTGTTGTTTTTAATAAATACATATATTTCACAGGAAGAATCTTAACTTTTGGCTCTTCTTAAGCATCAGAAGATCTTGCAATCCTGGACTTACATTCTAGTAGAACAAAAATGGGCTCCATCTATTAATCCGCCTCTCCTGGGCAAGTGTTTTCCAGTTTGCCTGTCTCCACGGACCACTCGGCTCACTGGCGTTATCTGCCTAGCTTTGAGGCTTTTGAATTTGAGGCTAAGAGACATACTGCTGCTGACATGTTCACCTAAACAGAGCATATTGTGTTGAGATTCTTGTGGAAAATCTATAGACATAGTCAAAGCATGCCATGTTAGAGCCTTACATCCTCGTGGTATAATTTAATACCCCCCTCCAAGCTTTCTTTTGTACTCATCCATTATTATCCCAGCCATTTACTAGCTAAGGACGCATTTGGCAGTGTCTTAATGTGCTACACTCTTTCCATTCCTTTGCTGTTTTGAAGAGCTGTGTCAGCTTTTTATTGCTTACACGGCTTAGGTAATACATGTCTGCGGATATTTTCTGGTATATTTTATGAAAGTTTATAAAAGTAATTGTCAGAAGTGATCAGGCTTTGATTAAATAAGTATGCTATTGAGCAGTTAGGTACACAATTTAAATATGGCATGAATAATTTGTTAGCATATCTGTCACCCTATTTCAATAGCTTTAAATTGTAGATACATTTGTGGCAGCAACATCCTAGTTTGCAAATTTGACAGCAATAGCTGTTTCCTGAATGTATTTGACATTATTTTCTATATTGTTTTATGCCAATCACTTTTACTGCAAACTGCTTATTACTTTATTGCTGAAAACGGCAACATGTATTTATTTAGCTTTTTATTTTAGAATCAGCAGGCTATCACTTGCTTTATTAATCAGATCCAACCTTGAGGACTGTAGCTACCAGTTTCAAGATTATATAATTGCAGCTGCTCAAAATCTGAGAAATCAGTAATGTGCTTATACTATCTCTCTTGAGAAATTACTGTTCCTAAGGATGTTGTATTTGGTACTGGAAAAAGAGAGGCTTCTGATTTTTATATACATTCTAGTCTATTCCACTCTGTATAATTTATATTCTATCGAAAATAGGGCATAAGCGACTTTCTAAATTTTGTTTTAGTGGGTTATCCTCATGAAAAGAAGCAGGCTAACCTTTCTTTAAGCATCCTATCTTCTTCCTTTGGTTCTTACTGTTTAGAAAGATTTCCTTTTCTTATATTTCCAGGGATATCCTTGGCAGGCACTGTTACATTTCTTATAAAATTAAAACTACATTTGTTAACTCACACGCCATTGTTTTTATTAGCCCAGGAGAAAAGTCAATATTTCTAATTTGTTGCCTCTGGATTTATGCCAGTCTTGATGTAGAATAACAACCCAACAAGCGTAATACACACTAACCCAAATCTATAAAGAAGGGAAATGAAAGTCAAAATAATAATAAAAAAGAATTACTTGGGCACCAGAATGTGAAGCGATTTGAAACAACAGAGTTACATCAGCCTGAATTGATTTCTACTTGTGAAAAAGAATGCACCTTAAAACATTCAGGATTCAGCAGAGAAGGTAAATGTTTATTTAAGTTTTCCCTGTGAACTCATAAGGGTCTTTTCCCAAGTACCGTGATGCTATACGAGCTATGCTGGGGGAAGCCAGCTGGGGGCTCCCACTCAGCTTCCTCAGCTGTGGCATGACTCAAACTGCTTCTCGTGGCTGTGCCTCAGTTCCCCCACTTGTAGAATAAACGGTTACAGAATTAGCTCTTGAACTATCAGCTTCTAACTTCTATAATTCTGATACCTAAGAATAAAACAAAGGAAAAATAATACCTGTGCGCACATCCTATTTTTTAATGTTTCTTTATTTTTGAGAGCCAGAGAGCTAGAGAGAGAGAGAGAGAGAGGCAGAGAGGGAGAGGCAGAATCTAAAGCAGGCTCCAGGCTCTGAGCTGTCAGCACAGAGCCCAACACAAGTTTCAAAGTTACCAACCACGAGATCATGACCTGAGCCAAAGTCAGATGCTTAACCGACTGAGCCACCCAGGGGCCCCCTACACACAGCCTATTTTAATATATGCTTTAACATATTATTTTTAAGAGAGGAAAGAAAATGGGAAAGAAAGAATAAATAGCGGTAATTGATGGAACAGTGAGAATTGCTGGGGGGAAAAGGAGATTCTATCATCTACTTCTCCTATTTCTTATGTGAACTGTAAAAGTCTATAAGAGAAAATACACAGAGAATACTGGTTCCCAGTTTACCCCCAGAGTCACAGAACGTGGGTGGGGTGATTGCCTCATCGTTCTGCCTCTTATCAAAATATCATTGAGGCCACCGTCTGGTTGTGCAGAGAGAAGCCCCCACATTACACTATAATGTGTGTCGATAACAAAACACTCACTAGCATCCCGGCTCTTGCTAGTGCTACTTCATTAAAAATAAATGATCACTGCAAAGCCTATGGCGATGAGTTGAAAACCCATATTCAGACGCCTCAGATACAGTGTATTCTCCTTCTTGTCCCCAGTTACCCCTGCAAATTGTACGTGTTAGTGCCCAGGAACTAAATCCAAGGTTACAATTTGTTGTATATACTGTGAGGGGGAAACACAGGCAGAGAGTGTCAGAGTTAAATATATACACTTATATACATACATGTATATGTTTAGCAGAAGGACCGAATTAGTCAAGCCCGTAGAGTCGAACATACTGAATCAGAAATCAAAAGCAAACCGGAGGGAAAAGGAGAGGAAGTAGAAGGTGGGTCAGCTTGGATCAAAGGGCAAGGAGTCCAAGACCCCTTCTCTGTTCTCCTGGGGTGCCCCGTTTACCATTATGTGCTAGGCACTCTTTTCTTTCCTGCAGTTCAACCCTTTGAAAGGGATGTTGACCATGGTGAGCAATGGGGTCACATCATCAGTAGCAAGGTAAGCTTCATAGAGTTCTTTTAGGATTGGGAGGAAGGAAGCAGCAAAAAAGAGGGAAAAAAAGATAAAAACAGACTCACAAAGAAAAGGGGCGGGAACATATTTTGAGACAGGAAAAGCCCGTGGGGCTGGGCACTGTGTGGCCCTGGAGGGGGTGGGCCCACACTCTGGCTCACTCAGCAAGGCAGCGGCAGACGTGGTAGTGCTTCCAACCCTGCCCAGGAGGGAGAAGCGGCCTGCGAAACGCCCCTGTCCAACATCACCTCAGATGAACGAAACCCCAAAACGCTCAACAGTCTCACTTCTGAAAATCAGGTAACAGAAATACAAGAGCCAGTTTCCAGACATGCCCTCCCATGATGGAAAAGTTCCAGAAGATTTAAAAGTCAGAGGGGAGTAGAGAGGGGGATGGGCCAAATGGGTGAAGGGAAGTAGGAGATAACAGGGTTCAAGTTATGGAATGAGTAAGTCACCGAATAAAAGGCACAGCATGGGGAATACAACATAGTCAATGATATGGTGATAGCACTGTATGCTGACAGACGGTTGCTGCACTTGTGAGCACAGGAGAATTACAAATTTGTTGAACCACTATGTTCTATACCTGATGTGAATGTAACATTGTGTGTCAACGACACTGAAATTAAAAGGAAAAGATTTAGTCTTTGAGTTAGACTAACTCGACCAGTTCCACAACAGTGGCCTTTTAGAATGAAGGATCACAGGTGTGCTCGTCAATTTACACCCAATGTCTTTGGTCTAGACAGCTTCCAAACCGTTTCTGTTCTTAACTTTTTCTTTTAAGTTTATGTGTTTATTCTGAGCGAAAGAGAGAGTGAGTGAGCATGGGAAGGACAGAGAGAGAGATGGAGAGAGAGAATCTCAAGCGGCTCTGCAATGACAGGACGCAGCCAGATGTGGGGCTTGAACTCATGAACCCGTGAGATCATGACCTGAGCTGAGATCATTAACTGACTGAGCCACCCAGGTGCTCCCAAACTTCTCATATTCTTTTTTTTTTTAATGTTTTTTATTTATTTATTTTTTTATTTCTAGGAGAGAGAGAGAGACAGCATGAGCAGGGGAGGGTCAGAGAGAGAGGGAGTCACAGACTGAAACAGGCTCCAGGCTCTGAGCTGGCAGTCAGCACAGAGCCCGACGTGGGGCTCGAACCCACGAACCGCGAGATCATGACCTAAGCGAAAGTCGGACGCTTAACCGACTAAGCCACCCAGGCGCCCCCCAAACTTCTCATATTCTTGACGAATTTGCTCCTACTGTGTATCCAGGTTGTATCATATGTGAACCATTCCCTTGCCCCCCATGATCAAGTACTCAGTCATCCTGGTGACTTGTCCATGTCATCTCACTCTTCCAGTGCAGAATGAGTTCATTCCTTTTCTTCTAACCTATTACAACAGACATCAGCATGATTCCCTCTGCTCAGAAGCTCTTCAGGCCAATCTCTACATCCCTAAGCCCTCTATCAGCTTCAAGGTTCTCCCCAATATTGTCTCAGCCATTACTCTAGCTGAACCTGTAGCTGAAAGTAACCATTCTTCCACCGAACACCACTGTTTTCATTTGTGCCTTTCCTGGGTTACTTATCCCTTTCTATTTTGCATGGTGGTATTTACAAATGTGCCTCCTTATGGATGGAGACCACTTGTTTGAGTCATTGGTCAGATCTGCTTTGCTTAGGTCCTGGACATAGTGATTAATATATTTCTGATACATTCGAAATACATGCCTTACTGTGAGGGCTACATCATAGACATTGACTTAAGGAGCATTTGTGACAATAATGAATTGGAACTAATTGCTATTGTAGATATTTATTTATTTATTTATTTATTTATGTATGTAGCTTCTACATCCAAATGAGGCTTGAACTCATAACCCTGAGATCAAGAGCCACATGCCCCACCGACTGAGGCAGCCAGGCACCCTGAATCAATTGCTGTTTTAACAGTAACATACTCCTAATTCTGGATTATCTCTGTTGCTGGGGTTTGCATCTCTCTGTCACCCATTATGACATGAAAACATTTCTGCCCAAATCCAGTCAATAGCCAAATGCTCCAGATTACATCCCTTCCCCTTTACTTCCCATATCTTTTGTGTGGGTATTATGAGGACCTTCTCTTGGGTCCCCCTTCTTCTGTGCTTTGCTCATTAAATTCATCCTCTGCAGGGGAACAAGCCTGACCTATCTAACATGCAAACCTAACCCAGGTCACATTGAGGTCAGATTTTTGCATGGTTTGTTACCATCTAAAGTTATTTTTACATGGCATACAGTACCTTCTTTCCTTCTTTGACTCTCACCTTGTCTACCTCTCCAAGTTCACTTCCGAATTCTATTGTTTACCCATGTGCTATGCTGTTTATTACCTTGACTGTCTTCTTATACTTCCCTCTGTTTTGAGTGCCTGGCAGCAAATGGTCTACATATGGCTAACTTTATTCATTAAGAATCTTACCTTGTACAAAGCTATTCCTGCTTACCTTCTCTCCTCCATTCCTCAAGGCTTCAGACTCCCATGATGTCCTCTCAATGACTTTCCTGTACACATATCCATCACTGCATATATCCCATTTATTACAATTACCTGCCTAGAAATCTGTTGCTGGGTTCTTTGATGGTATGTTTATGTCTTTGAATAGCTAAGACTCGGTGCTATGCCTATACATAATAACTTACATAGCAGGTGCTCAGTGATGTTTTGCCAAATGAATGAATATCAGCTGTCTAAACAGTAACAATCAAGCATGACTTTTATTGTTATGAACCAGCAAAAACTGATAAAATTAACCTAAAAGAGAAAGCAGAGAAAATGAATATGGGTCAAATTAGCCTCACTGGGGGTACTGGAGTTTAAGGCAGGTGGAGAGGAAGAGCTGGGACTGAAAAGGTAGATAGGGGCTCTAGGTAGTGGTCACCAAAGGATTTCAAACAGGAAGTAACATGGTAGGTCTGCATTTTATTCCCGTTGGTCTGGTATCTGTTTGGAAGATGAATGTCAAGGGGAAAACTGAAAGCAGACAGATCCATTGGGAGATGCCACCAGCATTAAGCCCAGAAATGAGGGATAACACAGCAATCATGATGGTCGAGCAGAAAAGGGGATAGGTCTGAGAAATATTTAGGGGTCATGTGGATAGGACTTGTTGATTTGGGAAATGAAGTATGTATGTATGTATGTATGTATTATTTTTCCTTTGAGTTATTTATCAGTTGAGGAAACATCTGTTTTTACCACAGCCATGACCCTATTGCATTAAGCACTTGGTGATGCCTCAGTAGCCCAGCAAATGGCATCCATCATTCCCCAAGAGACCTCGATGCAACACACCACAGGACTGTTCATTTAAGGCAAAGTGAACATCTGAAGACAAAGAAATAACCAATAAGCAGGTACACACAGTTGTGATGGCTCTTAACCAAAATAAACAGTCAGGTCAACCAACAGTGTAAGGAAGTTCAGGTCGTTATTGCTATTGTTAGTTTAGATTTTAATTTTAACTCTAGGTTACCTTGCAAACTGGTGAGTTTCTTCTCTGAATCCTTGGACTCATAAAGTTGGGATTTGGGTGGCAAGAATCCCAGCCTACGAAAAGTTGTTCTGAAGGACCTTGAACCATCACTTATCAAAATCATTGCGGATGATTTTGGGTTTCATTTCCTAAATGTGATTTTCCTACATCAATTAAATTTCCTTTATCCAACCCAACCTAAACAGAACTAGAACATTTTTCAAAGTACCACATAACAAAAGAAACTCTCAAGTTGGCATTTATTTAGAGAGTAACTAAAAGTATTGACTCAAGACCTGTAATATATATGGGCAAAGGGTCTGAGGATGTTGCTAAGTCTATTTTTTGATGCTGCCTTTGTACTTGTATTAAAATAGATCCAAATGTTTTTGGAGGTTGCCAGGTATTATTAGTGTGGAAATACTAAAACAATAGGAGGTATATAAAGTAATAAAAAAGGACTATGGGACCAGCCCTAATCATAATCTAAATAATGGGAAATACAATAAAACAAATGAACTGAAAACACTGAAAATACTCACCAGCATTTCAATTGAAAGAGGCAAGTATTACATTTTCTAAAATGATGTGAGCTTTTTCCTGATTCAGATACTAATGCAAGCACAGCATTTTCTTCTTTGTATGTATGGGAAAAGCCAGCCCTTTCGAGAGTTAGAATAGCTTTCAAGACTCCTGATTTAAATTTCAAACTCTTGATCATAGCTGGGGAGCAAAGGTTTTTATCTTGGAATTGGAAATTGAGTTCTTTAGCTCTATACCAAGTGATAATATTAAGCATTTTGTTGTATCCACCAGGCAAGCCAAGTTCCCCACTGTGCCTTCAAAGCCACAGTGAATGAACCATATTTGGATTTGCTTATCAGGAAGAGACATTTAGAAAGACAATGCACTTGTCCTGCAAGACTCAGACTCCAGATGCTTTTAGATAGGCCTGTGGAGAGCTACAAAATGGGCCCTAAAATCAGGCTGACATGGTCTCTTAACAGGCTTCAGAATGCTCTGTGGGCTTTGCGAGTTTGTGGGGTCCCCCACAGGGCTGCTGATGGCAGCCATCGTAATTAGAGCACATGAATCAAAAACACCAGGTGAAGATTTTGCCTTAGAAGAAAGAAAAGGCAGATGGAGGGAATTACCATGCCCTTTGACTATTAAGCTCTTTCATGCAGCTGGACGGCTGGCCAGCCCCGGGCTGCATGAATGAGACTGTAAGGCAGTTGACGGAGTCTCACCCTTCCTACACCCAAGCTTCAAAGTGGCAAAGGGAGCAGAAAATCTCTTCCTTGTCAGTTCATTGAAAGAAGTAAAACCTCAGCTTTCCTCGCAACATTTGGTAAAACAGGTAACAGTGTTTGTCTTCATTTTTTTTTTTTAATGTGGAAAATGACTTGGCAATCTTTGTACAGGAAGAAACCTCTATAACTTTAAGGGATATGACCTTGAAAGAGATTTGCTGAACTTTAATATGACTGGATTTTTTCCGACCTTTATGGGCTCTTGATTTTAAAATCTGCCTAACAAAAGCCCTGCCAGGAAAGCTGTTATTATAAAGATGCTTCTCAATAGGGAGAAGTGGGTTAATTGCATGCTCTCCAGTAAAATAAAGGAGGGTTTTGAAAACAAGTGTAAAATTGACAAAATGTACCATGTTGTTCTTATGGAAAAAAAATTAGGAGGGAGAAACATTTGAAATGGCAAAATGTCTAACATGAATAGATACTATAAAACTTGTTGGAAGAGGCTATACGGGATTTCAAATTTCTCATAAACAATTGCCCATCTGACCTTGATAGGAATACAGAAATCCATTAGCAATCAAATTTTCAAACATAATTGTATACTAAAAAATATTTATTTTTTCCTCTATCAATTTATGTTGACAGGATCTGGTTTAATACTACAATCTAGACTTATTTATGTCTTTATCTTCTTTTCCACGGTAATGCTCATGAGATTTAGTAAACATAACTCACAACAAACAACTTAACAGTAAATTGTGAATTTGTGGGGAAAATCTCTTTTTGTCACTCTGTGACTTTTATGGCAATTTAAGTTCCATTTTATTTGGGCCCAAATAAAAGCTCCACACAACCCCAGGATTTCTTGTTTCCCTATTTGTAAGCAGTTGAAATGTTTTTCTTCTGATAAAGTTAATCTTTAGAGTATCCCCCATATCGTAACCATTTTAAGGGAAACATCACATGAGACTATAGCTATAAGTTAAATGATAACATCATTTAATATAATAAAGGGAATGATTTTCTGATTATTTTGATAGTAAAGTTTCATATTTGAATGTGTTTAATATATACAAGCTAAAAATTTAGTAGGCAGTACTGCCCAGAAACACTGTTATCATATAGACTAATAGACATCTTTACTGAATCCATCAAAGAAATTACATAGAAAATTGCATTTCTGTCCACGTGTCCCAAGAGTGGCCGTCCCTGGGGGACATGTGCCTTAATTTTGCCTATAAAGTAAATGAATATTCTTGAGAATCCACAAAGTCAAGCAAAAACACAATAGTGGCCATTGCCTACTTTTATTTTAGTATTCGTCAGACTAGACATTTCTCTGTCTGATTTGAGCTTCATTTGGAAGCAATTAACTATTTTATATTAGATATAATAAGGGTCTCTAGTGCACGGACCACATTTGCCTACATCAGTTGTTTAAGGCTTAATTGAGTAAAATTGCAGTCACCCTCTTAGCTTCCAAAGATAACCACATCCTTAATGCTCAATGTTATTTCAACTCTCATTTCTCCTACGATATATCAGGCAGGTGAAGAGCTAGAGGTAAAATGGAGGCCAAAATCGCTAACTGCTCTTATCTTTATTTTACTTTTCTGAGCTTGATGTTTGAGCGTCAACGTGGCCTGAACGCAGGTTAAGGAAAATATTTCGCACGGTGTTGACAAATATCAGCCTGGATGCCTGGCCTTACCTTTGTGTTTCACTTCTAAAAATCACGATTTTTATTTACAGTTGCTGTTCAATTTTTGCTACTATGAGCAAATCAAAGAAGGGCCAGAACCTCAAAAATTATTTTCAGTTTTCATGATTTCATTAAGTGGGAAAACTCTGACACATTTAAAAGAATTTGTGAAAGGTCTCTCGTAGATGTGACAATACAAATAATAAAGACCCAGGAATAAAGAGAGAAGCTTGAGTCGGTGAGAGAGGCTCTGGGTTCTTACAAACGGTTAAGCTGGAGACACGGCACTTTGACCCCAGGTACTTTGCCCAGTCTGCAGCTTATCTCGCTTTGATGACTCTGCCCAAGGAAACTGATTCACTCCCTTCTTAGGCTTCTCTGTATATCTGTACATGCCTCCACCAAAGTCTTTATTATGTGGCCACCCACTCATCTTTTACCTCATGTCCACAACTAGACTCTTAATTACCTAGAGGAAAATAGACAGGGTTTATTCATATTTGAGCCCCGGGAATGAGGGAAGGATCTGACACAGAGTAAGCGAGAAAGGGCACCTTGCCTCTAGGTATCACTAGAAATACCCACTGAGGAACATTCTCAATGACCAGTGAAGATGGCTGCCATTTTCCCACTCCATGAGCACAGATTAAGGAAAATACAGGTCAGTGTAGGCCCACTTCCTGCTACTGGAAGCCTCTGAATGTTTCATTGTCCTTGCCTAAAACACGTTAAGCATCAACTCAGAAAGTCTCATGTTCCTGAGCCTAGACTGAGATGGGATGGGATGCATGAGCTTACTTCTAGTAGAGTCACTTCTCTGGTAAGAAATGTCTTGGTTCTTCTACTCATAAGTCATCAATTTTCTATGTATATTTCCTGTCCTATCCCTAAAGACAAGAGTCTTGTACCTTTCATAGTCTTCACTCCAAGCATGGGGGAAACTCAACAAGTAATACTAACTGATCATATGCACGATGCAATTAATTGTTGTCTGCGTTTCCTTCTATAAAGCACTACATTTCAAACACTACCTTGAAAATGTTCTTGGTAGCGACTTTTCATTTAATGCCTGGCAAATCTCACTGTTTTCCGTACACATAATGAAGTGAGCTGCTTTATAGACCACCCGGCCAGCATGCTAACAGTGTTCAGGACTTTCTTGTACACCTAAAGACCTAAATTAATAATAGTTGGGCATTTGCCACAGGTGGAGGTAGAAACGTCCTTCTGCTATGTGCTGGGCAGATATAATATGGTCAAAATGAGAAGATCAGAAACATTTTCTGCATGGTGCCAAGAAAGTGGAATGAGGCAGTGAGAGAGCCAGATGGCATCAGTTCGGATCCTGGCACCTCCCCTCACTAAATGGGTTTCCTTCAGCAACGTTTCCATTCATAAAGTTGGGGTATTAATAGTAACTGATCTCATCAGGTTGTTGAGAAGATTAAATAAGGAGACACGTATAAAGTGCTTGGATCAGTGCTTGGCAACCAGCAAGTGCTTTTTAAGCGGTTCCCTTAATAATGAGGAAGAAAATAAAAGATTTACCATTCATTAAGCTCTTATTCTTCAACACAGTGCTAAGTACTTAACATACATTATTAATAATAATCACCCAAGATCAGAAGAGAGTAAGGGGACAATCAGGCTTCAGATTCAGATCTACATTACTCCCTCAACAAGTTTTTCTTTAATTTAAAGGAGACATGAGAGCTTCCTGTGTGGTGACGGTAATTATTATTTTTTAGAACACTCTTCAATCTTTAGAAAGCCCCTTTTGGTCAATGGAAGGCAGGAAGCAGATTCATCTCTGCACAATGTTGTGATAATTGATGGTTGTCAGAAAGTACACCAGCTACTGGTGCCAGGTAACTGTAAGAAGCAGAACACATTTTTGTCGGTAACTGTTGAAAGTTTGTAAATACCGGAGTTAATAATAATTATCAAATATATTTTTTTTCTTTGAGACAGAGGATTCCTTTGAGAATTCAACTGGTATACCATTCTCCCCCTCATGCTTCTCATGGTTTGGCCTAGGTATGGAATCACAGAAATGATGCGAGAATATCAGATATAGTTTTTCTTTTTCCTTTAGTTTCTTTATAAGTACCATTCCTTATGGTGATGAGATCAGATACTATTCTTTCCTTATACTGAGGAGAGTATATAAGACAGTGTATGAAGCCTTCATGGCATTAGTTCATATTCATACATTGAAACCTTCATGGCATTAGTTTGTAATCAGACATTGTTTCATTTATATATGATTACACTAAGTCATACTTGTTCAGGCCAATTGTTCCTCACTCCTGTGATAAGACATTGTAAGACTATGCCACTTTGCTCAGAGGCAGAGCATGTGTGTGATATGTGCATATATCTGCACACATTCATTAAAGAAAGGCAGGTATGCCATAGTCGGCTTCCCTCTTGCTGGGTCCTGAACAAAGCCCAGTGGAACATTGGGAGACAGGGACCAGCTGGTGCAGGCAGGGTCTGACCTTGACCGTTAGGATTGCCATACCATGTTTCTGGTATCATTAATTAAGATTTCTAAAATACCTCCTTTATCCTCAGATAAGCTAACTTATATATTATCATCTGCCCAGAGATTCACTTATTCGTGTTTTCCTGTCTTTCCACATACTATTCACAATACTGCCTCAGAGCTCCCACTTCATGTGTATCCCCTATTTCAATATTCAGCTCAGAGCTCACCTCTCCTCTTAAGTGTTTTCTGACTAATGCCTCTTAACTTTTGTCCCTCGCCACTTGGGCACATACTCTCTGCATTTCCATACTCATTTTATGCTTTACCATGAAATATTATGAATACACTTATTTGTACTCTCATTAAATTATTTCAGGAGTGCATGTCATTTCTCCAAACATATTTTAAGTTTCTAAAGGCCAGATGATGTCTTTCAAATCTATCTTAAAGCAATTTATCTCCCACACTTTAAATCCCATTATGGTACTGCTTACACACACTCAGCAATAAGTGTTAGTTGAATAAACTTGAAAATGGTTATGGGGCAATGGAGCAGGATATATGTATTTTCTAATTGTGGATTATCACAATGGGGTGATTATCTGTTGGCTGGAAATAATAAAAGCCTCATGAGAAACTAGCAGGAAATGACTACCTGAAGGAAGGACAGGGAAAAATCCTCCCCATTTAAAAAACAAAACAAAACAAAATGAAAAAAAAAAGTTTTTTGAGAGATTGAAAATTAAAAAACAAACAAACAGTGAATTTGATGCCCAGGCGGAAATCATGGGAAGAGAAAAAACATAAATAATTGGACATCTTTCCAATTCATTTGATAAGGCTAGAATAACTATAAAACAAAAACACAGCAGAGAGAAAAAAAAGCCTGAAAACTGTTCACCAATGTCACTTGTGAATATAAGGTGGAGAAACTATGAATAAAATATTAACACATCTAATTTAACAATATACTGAAGAAAATGTTATGATTAAATAGGTTTTGTTGAGAGAATACAGTAAATATGCTTACTAAGATTTTGTTAATAATATATTGAGAAGTATAGAGACAGAAATTGCATGATTATTTTCATAGGTGCTGAAAAAACCCTGTGATAAAACTCACTGCTCATTTCTCATCAAAACAAAAACAAGAACTCTGTAAACATAAAGGAGAAACATTCTTTAAGTAACAAAGGGCATGTTTCACAGTTCACTTAGTGGCAATATAATAGAACCATTCCCATTTGAGAAAAGAACAAAACAAGAATGACCATTCTGGCAGCCATTACTCCTTACTCTTCTGGGTGTCCCAGCCAGATCAATAGAATAAGAAAAGTATATTTGAAGTATTAAAACATAATATATAAAATCACAGTTTTGAAAATGTTATGATTTGGGGGCGCCTGGGTGACTCAGTCGGTTTAGCGCCCGATGTCGGCTCAGGTAATGATCTCACAGTTCATGAGTTCGAGCCCTGTGTAGGTCTCTGTGCTGACAGCTCAGAGCCTGGAGCCTGCTTCGGAGTCTGTGTCTCCTTCTCTCTCTGCCCTTCCCCCACTCATACTCTGTCTAGCTGTCTCAAAAATAGACATTAAAAAAACATTAAAAAAATAAAATGTTATGATTTTATATTTAAGAAATCATCTAAAAACATCAGAAAAATAAGACTTCAGTGAGTTACTCAAATTCAATTTTAACATATGAAAAATAATAAGTGGTTAGAAAATAAATTGGAAAAAACGAGATTCATCACAGTAGCAACAATAACCACCACTAACACAAATCTGGTAATCTAGCAATGACCTTAAAAATTATGCCAGATCGATCTATGCATGGATTTTGACTGTTCTCCGAAGATTCTATATTTTAATTTTTTTTTTTAGAGAGAAAGTGGGGGAGGGGCAGAGAAAGAGGGAGAGAGAATCCTCAGCAAGCTTTACGCTGTCAGCATGTTCAATGTGGGATGTCAAGTCACAAACCCTGAGATCCTGACCTGGGCCAAAGTCAGATTCTTAACCAATTGAACCACCCACATACCGCCTGAATATTCTATATTTTAAAGAGGTAAAATTTTCCCAATTAACCTACAGAACAGAATGCAATTCTGATAAAATTTAATAGAATATTTGTGGGGTGTAATAAAGATACAATGATTCTGAAATTCATATGGAAGAGGAGCTACATGACAATAGCCACAAAGAGAAAGAATAACTCAAACGTTGAGAAAAGAAATTCCCTCACTAGATTTTAAAACGTGTTACAGAGATATAGTAAGTAGAACAGTGTGGTATTATCACAGAAATTGATAACTAAAGTGCTAAAAAGCCCAGAGTAGTAAGAAGGGACAGATTCAAGCAGACACGTGGCATATGGTTCCAAGTATATTTTATTTTTTTTATTTTTTATATTTTTTAAATACATATATTTTTTTATTTCTAGGAGAGAGAGAGAGAGAGAGACAGTGTGAGCAGGGGAGGATCAGAGAAAGAGGGAGACACAGACTCTGAAACAGGCTCCAGGCTCTGAGCTGGCAGTCAGCACAGAGCCCGACGCGGGGCTCGAACCCACGAACCGCGAGATCATGACCTAAGCGAAAGTCGGTCGCTTAACCGACTAAGCCACCCAGGCGCCCCCCAAGTATATTTTAAATTAGGCAGGCAGAACACTTCCTTTCCTGTTTTACCAAATTACATAAATAAAGTGTTGAAGATTTAAATGTATAATAAAATCAAAATTATAATATAAAATTGAGAATGGATGCCAAAGAACCAGAATTGATAGTAGAATGAGGGTAGAGCTCCATATTCCGGAGATGCGTTCCAATATGGTGGCTTTGTACTGTGTCAACTTGGCTAAACTGGAACTACACTTCCCAGAATCCACTTCTCTGCATGGTTCTGATTTAGAATCGGCTGAAAGGGAAAACTAATCATGATTTAGAAGGTGAAGGTGAAATGGCAGCCTTTTCTCTCTAAAGTGCACTCTTGTGAGAGCAGTGAGAAGAGACGCAAATCTTCCACTGGATTCCAGCTTGTTCTTAATCTACCCAGCTCCCTGTCTGGTTCCTCTCTCCACTGCTGGCCCTGGGGACCACCAGTGATGCCACGCCCACCACCAGGGGCACAACTAAAGCCCCATAGATCTGTCCACTACTCTCCTCTGTACAATAGACCTTCTCCAGCAGCCAGATATGCCTGCTTCATGGGTTGGCTGATCTTCCTACTGTCCCCAGCTTCTCCTATTATGAAAGGACTAATTCCTAGAATAACCCTTTATTCCATAATACTTATGGTAGTGATTGAACCCTGACTCAGTAAAAACATCCACCAACCTAAGGGCAGACTTCCTGGGAGAAGTTCTTGGACAAACAAGAAAAGGTTAAGCAACAGAGGTGATTTTATTCAGAGAAATGGAAATTGCGTACATGAACTGGATTTCTTTTCACATTTCTTTTTACAGCAGGAGTAGTGGGCTAAACTTTATGATCCAGCTCAAAGCAAAAGTACTGACTATGTTTTTCTTGCCTTGCTGAGGATGTCTGAGCAGAGTAAGAAAAAACTTATTTCTGGATCAAATTGAGACCTCCAACTCAAAACTGCCTAGAGAAGTAGAAGCAATGGAATTCCAGGAAAAAGTGGCTACCCCATTAGGAAAACACAGAAACAAGCCAAGGAAACAGGGCAGGATCAGATGTGTGGCTAAAATGACAGGGGGGGCTTTTAACTTTTGCTTAGGTAAAAGGTTAAAAAACTTTCCTAATCNACTGGTGGGGATGAGCACTGAGTGTTATGTGGAAACTAATTTGACAATAAACTATTAAAAAAAAAAAAAAAACTTTCCTAATCTGAATCTCTGAAAGGGTCGACAGACCAAAGGAAGAAAAACTTCCAAGACTGGAATTCTTACAATAAAAATTACCAACACTATACATTTCTTCCGGCAAAATTACTAGCAACAACATGAGTAAGCCTATACATTAGCAAATGTTGATTTAAACTAAAAATAAGAAATGCTCTTTATATAGGTGGCTGTGAATCCCTGAAAGACGTGTTAGTTTGGAGGCTATGTTTTTCCTATGTTAAGGCACTGTGATTTTTAGCAATTCACTAAGTTTCTTGGAAACTCACATTCTGCATATGTACATAAAGAGAGTAATGTCTATGTAGTAGAAATTTTGTCAGCATTGAGTTAGGTAGTTTATGTGAAAATACTTTAAAAGTGTACTATAACCTTTATAAACAGGCGCTATTAAAAATTATGCAAATAGGGCCTGACAGTTTTAAGAGGACAGATGTTTTTCCATGGGATTATTATCCATTTCAATGAAAAAATGAAATTCACTTCTCAGAATAGTACCTGATATAAAATAAAAGTTTAATAGATGTTGTTGAGGAAATACCTTTTTTTTCCCCTCTGTCTTCTCTCTCTTTTGGTTTGGCTCCTGTGCAGAAAATGACTGCTTTAGAGAGAGCTTAGTCCCACCATAAGGAAGCAGCAAGTAAAAGGACATTTAACTGTATGATCTAAAACAATTGTCCTGTCCTAAATGGGCTGTGTTTTAGGGTATGTGGGTGATTTGCCAGGGAGATTATGAATGGACTACTTGGGAACAGTGTGTAACCAGACAGATGCTAGATGGGGTAGAATGAACCACTGTCATGATTTTCAAAGTGGAAAAAATAAGGATTTCACAAATTATAGACATCAGTTTGACATAAATCATCCAACAATTCCTATATGGTATTGTTAAAGTGTATTCAGTGATTTCTAAGAAACAAAGCAATTAGTGATAAGATTCAGCATGTTTACCCAAAATAACTATGGAGTTACTAAGGGTAGAAACTAGGCAATTTTTAAAACTCAAGTCCTGGAAAACAATCTTGATGACAACATGGAGGAAATACAAATGTAGACTGGGTAACAAAATGGTGAAGGTGAATGTGTAATTGTAATCGTGCAGATGACCAAACTCCAAAACAGGATTGGATAATGGTTCTGTATCCCCTTGTGTAGTGGAATCCACAGCCGATTTATGGCCTTGGTCTTCAGCCCTTCCTGTCTGATGATTTATGAATAATTTGGTTGAGAATATAGTTGGTATGCTTATTTAACTTCCCCATATTGTTGAGTCAAATTATTATATTACATGGCAAACTCTCAAATTATAGAAAAATATATCAGCCTCTTGAAATGTGGAGGCTGTAACCAATGAGATAAAATCTAATTGGAATACATATAGAATCCTCTGCTTAAACACAAGAGACCGACTCCAAAACAAAAACTAGGCCCACCATCTATAAAGCAACAAAAATCAATCACAGAAGCAACTGTATAGAGTAAGGTGGGGGAAACTGTTCCTAAAAATACTTTGAAAAGAGTTTTTGTGGAGAAAAGCTTAAAGAGTTGTAATCTCAATACCCTAAAACTTTGTGATCTAGAACAGAAGGTAATTTAAATTTGTGAGGCCTCTTGTATAGCATGTATAAATGAGAAACTTGAACCTGATGGCCTTTAAGGTACATTTCAAGTCTCCATTCCATAAATTTATAAATAGGTCTGTCTATAAATGATAGCTGAGATCCTTGCTATCAACTGTTGCAATTACTAATAGGATTCTGGGTTGTAGAAATAGGAGTGTATTTTATAAAGCAACCGCTCTCACGGTACTGTTATTGATTATATCCTTGAGAGTTCCATGACTCCACCAAGTAAAGCAAAATGGATAATTTTGAGTCTATCTGATGTTGAAGCATAAAGGGAAATAAAATACCCTTAGGCTAAGGAGGTTTTGAAGGAAGGCTAAGGAGCTGTGGTCTAACCCCAAGAAGCAAAGTCTGGGTCCCACTTTACAAAGATAATCAGGCACTCACAGGAAATCTTGTGGGTGCTGATGAGCCGATACTTTTTGTGTGCAATGAGAGCAAAATAGGTGAAATGAATTTAGAGTAGTGTAGACGCGATTTTTTTTTTTTTTTGGATGCCCTCTGTCCCTAAGTGTCTTTGAGATAATGAAATATGTTACCAGGGAATGTTGACTAATCTACTTATCTGAAAGTTTTAAGAAAAAATGCAGGACATCCTCTGCCAGATGCAACTGCAGTCCTAGATGACCTAGTGATATTTTCTACTGTATTAACATATAAGGTGAGAATTCAGATAACATATGGAATCCAAAGTAGGTCCATCTCGGAAAATAACTAAGATATGTGGTATATAGCCTGATGTTGTGATTTCATTTGCTTTCTCCAAATACATTTTCCAGGACACTGATTTTCTAGTTCTAGTATCTGAGAAATGGTTTGCTCCTCTATGAGTCAGAACTGAGTATATTTTGAAAAGCCAGAGATGACAATGGTAACATATCTCTCACTGGACACTACACAGAATTGCCTCTGCATTTTAATTCATATAACACATTGAGAATTTTCTACAAATCAAAGTATTATGTTAATCACTCTCCTCACATATTTGAAAAAGAAGCGAGAGTGACACCATTTATTTTTTTCTATTAGTTCGCACAGTTGCTAATGTTTTCTATTGTTACAATTATTATCTGGTACAGCTATATCATAAATCACTTCCATAGCATAAAACCTGTTACACAGCAAGTGTTGTGCCATTTCCTTAATTAGTGTGATCTTAAAGGAAAATCTCCATGCCTACATAAAAATGTCCATCACATTTGAATACTTGGTTATGCTCTCCTGCCTTAAAGAATGTAGAGAAATTATTTCAGCATATTAGACTAGATGTTTGGGTAGGAACCGGTTCTGACCAAAACAATTAAAACACCTTTAGAATTTGAGAGAATAGTTTGATAAGAGATCCTTCCTTGTGTACTTGAATGTCTTGCTTTGCAAATGGGTTCCTTGGGATTAAAAGCATGAGGGTCACCAGGAGCTTGCTAGGAATTCAGAATCTCAGGGGCACCTGGGTGGCTCAGTCAGTTAATTGTCTAACTTCAGCTCAGGTCATGGTCTTACCATCTGTGGGTTCGATCCCCACGTCCGGTTCTGTGCTGACAGCTCAGAGCCTAGAGCCTGCTTCGGTTTCTGTGTCTCCTTCTCTCTCTGCCTGTCCCCCACTCACTGTGTGTGTGTGTGTGTGTGTGTGTGTGTGAAAAGTAAATAAACATTAAAATTTTTTTTAAAATGCAGAATGATAGACCTACTAAAAAGAATTTACATTTAGAAAGGACACCCAGTTGCTTGGTGTGCACACAGGAAGTTTTAGAAGCATTACGAGCAGAGGACAGTTGGCTCTCAAAGAAGGGCTGGGATGCCGACTGTGCCTGCAGGGCATCTCGGAGAAGGCAGGGCTGTAGCTTTCCACAGGAGGGAGGGAGCCACACTTTCCAATTATGGACACCAGCCCCCTGTGAGAGTGAATGTTACTTGGAAGGCTCTCACATATTTAGGATCCACTTTTACCAAGCGTGCTTGTCTTTACCCCTCGAGGATCATTGGCAAAATTACATGTACCATGTATTATAACATGTAATATTTAGTAGTTACATTTCCAGATGCATCGCCTATTACAGTTTGACTAACGAATGTTCCCACCCTCCAAACACCCTCCTTTCTTGCAAGATCACTCCAAATATTCCGCATTTCTCATCTATGTGCCTAGCTCTTGTCTTTTCTCATTTTGGAATTCCTTTCTTCCTTTCTACTTCTGTGGAAGGTCTTCACAACTTTAAAGGGACACATGAGAGTATCTTGACACCACAAAACCTCTCCTAATCAGAATTAGTCACATCCCACCGGGCATTTCCATAACATGATCTCTATTTTTGCTTTGATGTTCTGGCACAGATTCTTAAATATTAAACAGAATTGGCATATTTTCCCTTAAGTTTATGCTCTGTAATATATATATTTTTGAGAGACAGGGTGTATGAGCAGGGGAGAGGGACAGAGGGGAAGAGAGAGAGAATCGAAAGCAGTCTCTATGCTCAGTGCAGAGCCTGACTCAGGGCTGGATCCTACAACTCTGGGATCACAACCTGTGCTAAAATCAAGAGTTGGACACTCAACCCACTGAGCCACCCAGGTGCCCCTTCACTCTACAAATTCAGTATGTTTGTTAACTCAATAATTATGATTATACTGTTTCAGAATGGGGTGTAGTAGATGATTAGACACATTACAGTGTTATCCAATTCCTCCCATAAAATGTGTCTGTGAATAATAGTACATTTTGATTGCATTTCATTGTCAAAGCGATTGATAATGGGGAAAATCCAATGAATTTGATATTAGAAGTTATTCAGGAATGATTTGATCTAATTCAACTGTTTATATTGGGATATGAATGTACCTAGTAGGTTTATGTAGACATTTTACATTTTGACCCATTGATTTAGTTAAATCTAAAACTATCAGATTTTAGACTCAAGATGTTTTAATAATAATTACAAATAATGTCTATTAAGTTCTAACTGTAACCTCAGTGCTTAACAGGGTCCCATGATTTAACTCAATGAGGGAGGAACTATTGTTATTTCCATTTTGCAGACAATGACATGAAGGCTTAAAGAGGTGATGTGCCCAGGGTCACACACCAACACAAGTGGCTTAGCCAGGATAAAGCCTAGACTGTGTGGTTCTAATGTCTAAATTTTAAACAACACAAATTTTTTGTGTGTGTCAAAACTGAAACCCAGAGTATTTAACGTCTAAGGTTATGTAATTTGTTAGTGATGGCCTAAGGCTCAATATGTGGTAGGAGACTACAAGCCTTATGCTTTTTCCAGGAGATTCTTTAAAGAGTTGAGCTAGACTGTTTGCATTAATATCTTTTAAAGATAATGAGTAAAGGACTTAAATGAGCTCCTTAAAATGGTGGCTCCTCCATACAACCCAATCAAAATATTGTCAATTTCATAATGAAATTGACATATCAAAAAGCTTAGATAAGCACCCCTTGCTAAAAGAGGAGAAAGCACTTGAAAACGTGAACTAAGCTATAATGAAGATCATTTTCTTGAAAGCTTTCAAACATTCCCAACAAAACAAAAGTTCTACGTCATGATTCAAAAAAAAAAAAAAAAGGAAAGAAAAGGAAATAAAGTAAATGAGAGAGACGGCAAGATGGGCCTCATCTTCTCTAGACATTTTAGTTTTTCATGTTGTTCTTATGTTTTAATTGCCCATAAGATTGTGAAAACATCTAGGCCCATAAATATTTTATGTCTCCTGCCATCACATCATAATAAATCATTTGATATTTGTGTCTTTGATAGGAATGTTACCAATGTAATAAAAGCATACTTATGAATAACTTTTGGTTTGATGGGGGGGGGGAAGGCATAATATTTTCTACTACAAATTGTTAGTGATATTGCAACATAATATAATACAAATGAGGTAAAAACAAATTCACTAGAAATTCTATGGTAAATATGGCATCTAGTTTATCTGGAGTTTGGTTTATCTACGAAGTCCTTTTACCACTAATTTATTACATTTTTTGCCTTTCAAGAATCAGAAATATTTTTCTACAAAAACTAATGAGTAAAGGGTCTGAATACTTTAGATAGGATTGTTGTAACACATAATAGTTAAACATGTAAAGCAGAGTTTCTCAACTTTAGCACTATTGACGTTTTAGATAAGTTCATGTGAGGAGATGTTTGCTGATTGTATGGTATTTAACATCATCTCTGGTCTCTACTCCCTAGAAGTAGTAGCACACAGAAAATCATTACCCCAGTTGTGACAACCAAAAATGTCTCCAGACATTGGGAATGTCCCCTGTGGCAGAAAATTGTCCCCTGTTAAGAACTGCTTTAATGTGTTAGCCTAAAAGATCAAATACTTGCACTTTATGTTCTCTATCCAAAACTTTGTTAGATGATCTTCAGATCAAGTAGTTCTTGATATTCAAGTCTGCAGGTCAAGCGACCAAAGTTTAAATGACCTTTTCCACAGTTTCTAACTGAATAAGCATTTGTTGTCTACATTTAGGATGAAGTTGTTATTTGAAAATATGTATTGATTTAAACTTATAATCCACCACACACAGAGATTTTTCTTAAATCCGAGGATCCCTAACCATATTCATGAATATCCTTCATATGCATACATTTCTCATAATCTTTCTAATTCAACCAATATGATTTTCTCTTTCTCTTCTAAATCGATAGACTACATATAAATATGCAATGAAGATAAGCAGATATGAATTAGCAAAAAAAAAAAAAATAACAATTTCCTTGAAAACCAAATGCCTATCTTGGTGTTTCTCAAAAGTATAGTCTATGGATGGCCTGTCTTGGGGTTTCCTGAGATGCCTGCTAATGTCATGGACTATTGCTTTCATCCTCAGATCTAATGAGTGACACTCTCTGGAACAGGATCCAGGGTTCCACATCGTAATAAGACCCACACATTCAATAGTCATGGACAAAGGCCATAGAAACAAGAAAAGCAATGTTTTTCTGAAATTATTCATTCAATGGAAAAGATAATGTATCTCTTTTTTTAATCTAATTTGATTCTAACATATTTTAGCTACTTTATGTTGATTAATAATAAGCACTTGAGATCTTTCACTAGAATTCACCAAAGTTTAAGCTGGTATCCACCTTGTCAGTTCTGACGGAAGAATGAACACAAGAAGTCAAGCCAACCCCAGGCATGATTTGACTGGCTGATGAACACATAGGCCCAAGCTCAAAGGATAGGGATATTTGCTTATTATTCAAAGGAACCTGCAGGACAAATGGTTAATCAGCACTGCCCTGGACATACAATCACCAGTTGTACCTTATAAAATCTCCAACAAAAAGAACATATATTTTTTTATATTCCAAGTCTCTTGAGATGGAAAAGACCTCCAAGGGACCAGACAATGCTATACAGAACACTCGCTAGTGCCACTTCATGGGCCTCCAGTCAATGGTGTCCACCTTCTCAGAAGCCCCTACCCCAAATTTTACCCTTAAGAACACCCCCTTGCAAATCATTGAGGAATTCAGGATTTTCCAGCATTAGCTCTCTGTTCTCCTGGGTGGCATCACACTAGTAAAAAGCCTGTCTTTGGTCACTGCCAAAGCTTGGTGCTAGTTTTTACTGGGTGGCTGCATGTGAGGTAAATGAACTCTCATTTGATTCACTTACATAAGGCCACTCCTTGGTCAGGTAACATTTAAACTACAAGTCTTTACTGATCTGCTTAAACTTACCAATGGACCATAACAGAATTGCTTGTTTATGGAAATTTATGCAATTGATTTACATTGAACCAATAATTACCTTTTCTTTAAAAATAGTCATTTGAACATTCGAAGAAACTAAGAGTGCCAAGTTCCAATATCTGTAGTTTCTATTTTCATATCACATTTCCAATTTTAAGTTATTTCAGAAAATCATACACCAGACTTGATTTTGCTAACTATAATTATGTAAAATTTTTTAAATACATAAAATTTAAAGTGTGGGTGGTTCCATTTTTCTTTTTTAGTTTTAGAGAGAGAGAGAGAGAGTGCATGAGCAGGGGAGAGGGGCAGAGGGAGAAAGAGAAAAAGAATCTCAAGGAGGCTTCACACTCATCATGGAGCCCAAGATGGGGCTGGATCCCATGACCCTGGGATCATGACTTGAGCTGAAATCAAGAGTCAGATGCTTAACCTACTGAGTCACCAGGGGCCTTTAACAGCAATGCCTCCCCAGCATTTATCTCTTTTAAGTAAAAGAGCAAGACCATAATTACTGCCTCACATTCCAACCCAACAACTTCTAGGTAGCTGTTAGGAAGAGGAAGAGGGTGAGATTTTACACTTTTTCCTTTATAATTTAAATTTCGAAAAATGTATCCTTACATGCCATAATAATTTGTAGAAACCCAGAGAGTTTCACAGTCTTTTTGCTAAGTCTCTTGAAAATAATAAAGGGGAGACAATAAACAACTGTAATCCAGTAAAGACAGGCACAAGGCTAAAGTAAATGATACATACAGCCTATATAATGCATCAGGATATAGTATTTCAGTAATATTTCCCACCTGGGGCACCATACTTATTTTAGTCTGTGTTCTACAAATCAAATGTCCATCTTCAATTTTTTGTTCATGTTTTCTCAGTTACTTCTTGGTTGTAGGAAACCTATCCTCAAGTAGTTAGTAAGAAAGGGTTTCTGAGTATAGCATTCTCTGAGTTCTTATACATTTAAAACTGCTTTTCTATAGCCTAAAAAACCCGAAGGAATTAGTATTCTTGAAAGTTTGTCTTGATAGGAACTCCTTTTTCATACTTTTCATTGAATTAGTTGAAAATGCTGCTCTTCAAAAGTATGGTGCTATCTAAATATTTGCACTCTTATACAATTGATTACATGTAATTTTTTTTCTTGCCTGGAAGGTCTGGAGATTTTATTTTTTAACTTTAAACTCTAGAATGATAGACTATGTTTTAGTGTTGATTAATTCATGGCAATTTTCACAGGTATATATGTTGAGGACTTTCGACCTAGTTGGGTTCAGGTTTCTTTATTTTCCTTAGATTATAGATTTAATTATTATCTCTGTCAAACTATGATAGTTTTTTCTTATTCAGTTCCTTCAATTATATGTATATTGGACTCCTTTTCTACCTTCCATTTCAGTTACTTTATCTGTGACTTTTTTTGGTCTTTTCTTTATTTCAATTTCATTCTATTGGTTACTTTCCTGCCTACCTTTCATGTCTTTCATTAGATTTTCATTGGAATATATTCTCCCTGAGGGACCTAATAAATTATTCTTTATTTCTAAGATGTTTTTCATTATATTTCCTGAATTTAATCCATCTTCATTGCATTTTTTTCCATTTCTAGTTTTAATTTCTGAATTTCTGAGTCTACTTTTTAAAAATATCTCCGAATTCTTGTGTGAGGAACTTAAATTCTAACTGAAGTGTTGTGTAATGAACCCTCCTCTGCTTTGTGGTTGTCTTTCACCAGCTATCATATTTTAATTCACATCATCTATTTTCTCCACTNACTAACTCATGGCAGAGTTCCTAGTTCAAGGGCACCCTCTTCTGTCAGTTTAGTGTGTGTGCTTTGAATTTAGGATTCTGAGGAATCCTTAGTTCCCTTCTGAATTCCGTCATTCCCATTCTTCCGAGGGCCACTGCTCCTATTCCCATTCATCTCCTTTTCTTTCAGAAGAAATACATTTTTCAAGGCTGCCATTCCTGCTCTGCTGACTCTTGAACCTCTTCTCTGTAACTGTTGTTGCTGTTGATCTAGCAAGTTCTAGACCTGTGTTCCCTCCCCTCCCCTCCCCTCCTCTCCTCTCCTCTCCTCTCTTCTCTTCTCTTCTCTTCTCTTCTCTTCTCTTCTCTTCTCTCCTCTTCTCTCCTCTTCTCTCTCTTGTCTCCTTTAAAAGAGAATTTTTTTGGAGATCCAGGCAGCTGCTCATATTCTTATGGGGGCCAGCATTTCATAATGAGGAAGTAGTATAATCCCTGAGGTCCAGGCATAGTGGCACATCTGGTGGTAAAATGAGGCGTCCTTGACACCAGGAGAAAAGTAAGAGCCCCAATTTTTTAATGCAATTGGCCCTTTCTGCTAGGATCATATTTTCCAAGCTTCTTTCTGATAATAAACTAGGTGGGTCAGTTTTTTTTTAAGTTTAATTATTTATTTTGAGAAAGAGACAGCATGAGTGGGGGAGGGGCAGAGAGAGAGAGAGAGAGAGAATCCTAAGCAGGCTCCATCCACACTGTCAGCATGGAGCCTCGCATGGGGCTTGAACTTAGGGAGCCCTGAGATCAGGACCCGAGCTGAAGTCAAGAGTCAGACGCTAAACCAACTGAGCCACTCAGGCACCCCTACATGGATCAGTCTTATTTCAGAAGGAAAACTATCTTTTTAACCAAGTCTTCTGCCATCCTCTTTTCATGCAGATTCACTTTTTTTCTGTTGTCCACTTAATTAAACATTGTATAAATCCCAGGCCCCCATATATACACTAACCACATTAGCCCACCTTCTACCCTGTATCATGGCGAATATTAACAGAAACAGCAGCATATATTTTCCTTTCGAAACCTTTTCCCTCCAAGATTGCAGATGTACTTCAATTTGGCGGTGATGTTTGGGAGTTTAATCTGAACATAATTTCACATCCTCTGCAGTAAGAGTGTGTATCTATTGTGTCTCATAATTTATGTGTTTCTCAATCCTTACCGATGAGGGAAGGAAAGCTTTTAACAGTATATTATGATGATTTGACCTGAGAGGAGATAGCTATTCCCCCCCCCCGACAAAGTTATTGAAAACAATTTGCTTCTTCTCGAATCAACATTTGTTAAGACATCTTCAATAATGTGACTCTATGTGTAGCAACCTACTGAGTTTCTCTTTTTTTTATTTGTCATTCACATGTCAGAGATTCATGAAGGATTGCTCTAGTAATAATTAATAACAATGTAGTCATTTTATGAATGCTCATTTCCTTTCAAATGAGCGACAAAGAAATGATTTTATCAAGTAAGAAATAATGCCATATTTTTCATTATCATACTTAAAGGACTTTGCATCATAGATCCTGCTTTTTATATGTGTGTCAGCTCCACACATAAATAAATACTAAATATTTCCCAAGAGATCAATCCTCATAATCCAATAAAAAAGGAAAAGTAGAAAAAGCAAAGAGCAGTACTATACAACAAAATAAAAATGTGTGCGGTGGGGGTGGGGGAGTCAAAGTTCAGACACATCTTTCTGAGTCAAACAGAACAGAATAAATTTAAAAATTGCTCATTCTGGTTTTCCTTAAAAAGAATGACGTAAGTAAATTTAAGTTGGCAAAGCATTCTTAAGAAGTGTGATGATTCTGGGTCATGTCCAAAGTCACATATTTGTACTTATTCTATAAGAATGCATAACAATTTTAGGTAAATATGAAATAACCATCTGCTTATAGTGTAGTTGTTACAAAATAATTCTTAAAATTATGTAGATAATGTTATTACATTATGGCCACATGGCCAAAGAATAACCAGAAAAAGTATCAACTTTAAAATAATTACTCAAAACTTAGGCATTCAGAACTTAATGTTCTTTGGACACTGTTGTTGTTAAATGAAACTACTGAGAATTGCTTTCAATTCCATGATAGGATATTCTGTGTCCCTAAGTCATACTTCTTAAAAGGAAGTAACATGCAATTAAGTATAAGCCGGTAAGTCAAAGGAATGAATGGAAAAGCCTTCAGAGATTACTCATTTTACTATGTTTGCCATCCATTAAGAGACAGAGTCCTCTCTTCTTATGTTTCTCTTTCCTAGTGTATGGTTTATAATTATTAAGACATTTTTAATTTGTTCATATAATATGATTTTTTTCTTTTGTAATAAAAATAGGTGACAAATGAAACCTTAATTTGAATTTTCCACTTGAAAAATCTTTCTTTTAGAGGAGCAGAATGTTATAATATAGCCCCGAGTCAAATTAAAACTGTTCCACTATAAGTACACTGTTCTATAAGCAAGGAAAGAGAATAATAACAATTATTCATTTATATTTTTCAGTTGGACAAATCAGCTCTAGGCAACAAATGCGAACTCTAGAGAAGCTAGAGTACTAACCTGAGTCAGTGCTAAACGGGTCAGACTTATCTGAGACAGAGGTTGTCAGTCTTTTTCTGTAAGGGGCCAGACTGTAAATATTTTAGGCTCTGCAGGGCACCAAGTATCTGCTTTAAGTACTCAACTCTGAAGGTATAGCGAACAAAGCAGCCATAGACAATACAAGTGGTAGGAGTGGCTGTCTTCTAATAAATTTTGTCTAGGGACATGGTATTTGAATTTCATATAATTTTCACATGCCACAAGGTATTATTCTTTCTTTAATTCTTTGCAATCATATAAAAATGTAAAAACAATTTTAAAAAATAAAAATGTTTATTCATTTTTGAGAGAGAGAGAGAGAGAGAGAGAAAAGGGGAGGGGCAGAGAGAGGGAGACCCAGAATCTAAAGCAGGCTCCAGGCCCTGAACTGTCAGCACACAGCACAGAGCTCAACACGGCGCTTGAACTCACAGACTCACAAAAGATCATGACCTGAGCTGAAGTCAGACGCTTAGCTGACTAAGCCGCCCAGGTGACCCGTAAAAACAATTTTTAAGTCATCAGCTACAAAAACACAGGGGATGGCCAGATCTGGCCCAAAGACTGTAGGTTGTCGACCGTTTAGCTAAGAAATCGTATTCACTATTTTATGAGCAGATGATAGATACTATGTTGATGATTGTGATGGTAACAAAAATTATTAACTGATAATGACAACTAAGAAAGGAATTGGTTTGAACACCAGAAGTAATCCAATGCATTTACTGCTTCTAGTAAGAGAGTCAAACTTCTTGAGTTCATACTACAATTCCTTTGATCAAATTTCTTTTTTTGTTGTTGTTATGGTACCTACACTTCTATTTTCATATCAAATATAAACAGATGTCATCATTCATAATTATCATCACCCACTCCCCAAGATATTGTAACAGAAAATATATTTGTCAAATTTGTTCCATAGAATGGGCAGCTATCCTGTTTCCGTTTGATGAATTCTTTTCCACTAAAAAGTTAATACGATTTGCTAATAAACATAATTCATTCGATTTGATAAGCTACTTTTGTCTCTAATATAAATATTGTAAGGCAGAACTATTGATATCTGTGAATGTATCTGAAATGTCCCCCAGAAATAATATGTTCCTCACTTTAATTCAAATGCAGCCAGAGAACTAAAGCTAAGCAAGAGTTTGGTACCATGTCTAGCTAGACCATTTCCCAGGTGCAATACTCTAGTGGTAGTTGATTCGGGTTCCTAAAGTCACTAATAAGGAAGAGGTCTTTTTTTGTTGTTGTTTATTTATGTTTTTCAGAGGGAGAGAGAGAAAGAGCAGAGGAGAGGCAGAGGGAGAGAGAGGATCCCAAACAGGTTGTGTACTATCAGCACAGAGCCTGATACAGTGGGGCTCGAAGTCATGAACACTGAGATCATGACCTGAGCTAACATCAAGAGTTGGATGCTTAACCAACTGAGTCACCACACACCCTGGTAAGGAAGAGGCCTTGAGGATGGAGTGGCCATTCAGGTCATTTTGCTGTAGTGGCCTGACCAGTTTTGATGTTGAGAAGAAAGACAAAGAAGTTTTTGTTCCTCCCCACTCCTCCCCGCAGAATTGGGGAGGGTGGACTTCAGCTAACGTGAAACTCTTGGCAATGTCATTAGTTGGCATAAAAAAATGAATGGACGTGGTTGCCTCGGGCAAAATAGTCATCCCAAACCAACTGTCACTATGTTGGAGTCTCAAACCATCCAGTTCCACACCTTGCTGACCTTCTCTAATGAAGAGAAGCACTAATGAAGATGTTTGTCTGAAACAACATCAGCCCCAAAAAGAGGTTGCAGTGTGGAGGGGAGGGGTGGGAGGAAGTCCAGGTAATAGGTAAATGAATATATGTAGACTCTAGACCCTCTGCATCATTCATACATTCATGCATTTATTTCTCCTGTGCTATTACCTGCTTGGCAGTGAGGAAGAGATTGTCTAGGGCCATGAAATCTAGTTCTAGCATTAACCACCTAGACTGCATCTGTAGGAGACTCCACCCATTAGACCAGAAGCTTTTCAGTTTTCGCCACCACTACAATATGACCTAGGAGGCATTTTCAAACTGTGTGCTCTCATAGGATTGTGCAAAAAGATGCATACTGAGTCCTGATACTAAGTGGAGGGCACTGCGTTTTTCAGGTGTGCTGGTAAACAGGACTTTCTCTTCTTTTCTTTTCTAAAAAAATTTAATGTTTATTTTGGAGAGACAGAGACCGTGAGTGAGGGATGGGCAGACAGAGAGGGAGACACAGAATCGGAAGCAGGCTTCAGGCTCTGAGCTGTCAGCCCAGAGCCCAACGCAGGCCTTGCACCCACGATCCATGAGATCATGATCTGAGTCGAAGTCAGACACTTAACCGACTGCGCTGCCCAGGCACCTACGTAAACAAGACTTTCTTATGAGAATTTATCATCCAGTGATTCCCAAGTAGACTAACAAAGTGGCCACTAAGACTTGTCTATTAACAATAAAAAGGAAAATGCTACATAAAGAATCACAATATCCTAGAAATATTTTCTGGAATTGATATTTAACATGATGAGTGACTTATATTCCAAATTTCACAACTATATTGGACAACTGCATCCATGCTTTACATTTAAACTCTATTTGCCAGAGAATCTACTAAGCATTTTAGAACAGATTATCTCTAATCTTTCCCAAATACAGACATATAGTGTATATAACCAATGCTTAGGATACTTGATAGGAAATGGGATGTGACTGAAAACATTAAATACCCCTGAGTGAGGGGTAGTATTAAATCATTAGAGTATGATTTTGGTATTAAAAACAGTTTTTAGATGCGATCTTGGAATGATATATATATTTTTAGATATAAACACTTAGTGGAGTATGTTTGGGGAAAGAAGACTTTCAAAATCAAGCTTCAAAATGATGATTTGTTCTCAAGGTCTCTTATTAGTGACAAAGGCTTTAGAAAATATGAGATATTTCTCCATTTTGTCTCAATAATGGACTGAGGCACACAACTGCCATGCTCATCCTCTGGCGCACAGAGTCGTGACCTAACAGCGGGTGCCACACTGCACATTAGTTTATGTTGGACCTCATTCCTAAATGTCATGCCTCCAACTTGCTATTGCCTTTATTTGGCAGTTATGAGAGATGATTCCTCTCCCCTGTATGAACACATTTTTTATTTTAGCCATCAATAACCACGACAATAATAATACACTGTGAGACTGATAATGATGAGGTTTTTTTTTTCCCAACCAGCATAGTATAATTGATAGTAAAAATAAAAAGATCAATAAAACTGTGAACTCTTGCCTTGACTAAGCAATTGATGATACAGAGATGTTTAGAGTGATTTGGTGAAAGTACGGACAAGTAAATTAATTATGAATGATTCCCCATAGACCAGATTTACCAAAAAAGATATGTATTGTGTGTGTGTACACACACACGTGCACACATTCATGCCACATATCTATATGGCATATTTATGAACCCCTACAGTTAGAAACATAATAAAAACATAATGGAAGGAAAAAAATAAAAGAAAGTATAATAATCCACATGGGTCACAGCTAGTAAAATGGGAGAAATGGTGATCATCAGACATATAATGGACAATCATAGGCTGGCAAATCATAGGAAATAAAAGCTAATTGGCCAATCTTGCCATATCTTAATTATCAGACTTTGTGAGAGTGACTGGAAAGTCCCATCTCCTCCCTTGACATGGTGAAATGACTTCTGGAATTGGACTGGTTAAAATTTTTAGGTCACGCATCCCACTATCATAACTATAATGGGTCCAACTTAGGAGAAATTAAATTACAAATAATATATACTTACAAAGGTATAAAATTAATTCTGTGTTAACAGTGGGAAATTATCCAGTCGTGGTCTATTAGATTCAACAGAGATATACCTAAGTGACTAGATTAGTACAAATCAAGGGAATTAGGGAGAATATTTAGAAATTTTATTAGCAATTTAAAAACAATAGAATGGTGAGTGAAAAGTGTCATGTATTAAGAGGAATAATTATGGCATATTTAATTGCGAAATTATCTTTAATCTTAGTTTCGGGATAATTTTTTGATCCTGGAATTAATTACAATAGGTTTTGATATCTATAGGTGGAAATTTTGTGGTTGTTGTTGGAGGAAGGAAAGGTCTTCTGTTGGTGACTTTTGGTTTTACTGGGTTATGGTCAGAAAATATTACCTGTAGGGGCGTCTGGGTGTCTCTGTCCATTGAGCGTCTGACTCTTGATTTCAGCTCAGGTCATGACTGATCTCAGGGTCATCAGATCAAGCCCTGAGTTGGGCTCCATATGGAGTGTGAAGCCTGCTTGGGATTCTCTCTCTCTTCCTCTGCTCTGCTACACCACACCTGCTCTCTCTCCCTCTCTAAATGAAATTTGTACATTTTTTTAAAAAGAAAATATTATCTGTAAATTTCTATGTTTTGAAATTTGTTAAAGTTAGTTTTGATCAGTTCACGAGTTGTTTCAAAATTTTTCACGGATTAGGGGAAAACAACGGTACCCATACATTCCCTGTAGGCACGATGCTGTGTAGGCACATGTAGGCCCCAGAGCCAGACCAGCTGGGTTAAATCCTGGTCCACTACCCTCTGCGGGGGAGCCCTGAAAAGCCTACCTGTCCAGCTGGTGCCTCAGTTTCCTCATCCTTAAAAGGTGATTATGAGAATTACATGAATTGATATGTCAAACTCTGGAATAGGACTTGGCATGAAGGAAGCGTGATGTAATTGTTTATTAAACATCTATCATTTTATCCATCTACGGTCTATTCATATGCATAGACACACATAAATTTCTGCTGTTTGTGTCATTCAGATCCTTGTTTTCCCCTTTACTTAATTATAATTCATTCAGAATTTTGCAAACCAAATCTCCATCATCATTTGATTTTAGCCTAATGTATTTCTGGGACTTTTTGTATTATGCATTCCACAGATATGTAGCCGGTTATGAAAAAAGGTTTATAATTCTTCATTTTCCTGTAAATTCAAAGTTTTATACTTCCTTCCACAAGCACTCTTTTGTTCTGTTTAATGGGAATAGCCTGAAATTCCACATTAGGTGATATTGATAAAGTAACCTCAATTCTGTTTTTGTCCTACATTTTCCAGGCACATCTTATTTATGATTATATTTTCAAACATTAAAAAATATTAGATGTGTCTTTATAATCAGTTGGAGTTTGTCTTTCATCTCAATCGGAAAGACTTTGGCTCTCTGTTGGAACATGAACACTCACGTTTATTGTCACATGACTGATTTAATTCCATTCCTTCCTTGAACAAATTGTTAACTAATATTATATATTGCTTAGTTTTTTCCTTTTCCTTATCATACTTCTGCCTTTTTAACTAAGTTTTTAAAAAAATTTTTGGTTTTTATGTTTTATTTATTTCTGAGAGAGAGAGAGAGAGAGAGGCAGTGTGAGCAGGGGAGGGTCAGAGAGAGAGGCAGACACAGAATCCGAAGCAGGCTCCAGGCTCTGAGCTGTCAGCACAGAGCCCAATCTGGGGCTCGAACCCATGAACCGTGAGATCATGACCTGAGCTGAAGTCGGACGCTTAACCAACTGAGCCACGCAGGTGTCCCTTAATCAGCTTTCTTCTAAGTCATTTTGTATTATCCAGTCGTTTCCTGCAATTCTGCACGGCTACTCTATCTGCAGTGCACTTTAAATACTCAAACTATATTTCAGATATTTCAGAGCTGCGGCTACAAAATTTTATTTCAAACAATGAAAACAAGATAAAACATTTAAACAATCTTTGCAAGTTATGAGCTTCTTTTTAACAATAGAATTGTGATTGATTTTTTAATGTTTTCTCCTAAAATAGAAACTTGGTAGAAAACACAGTTGGTTTAGGAAAAAGAAATACGTTTTGAAGAGTGGAATTCCCGAGGGTGGTGAATATTTTTTTTGACAAAACACTAAAAACAAGAGGAAACTGAACCGCATATCCCTGAGCGCAACCTCTCTGAGACCATAGCTAGGTGCTGGCTGTTGGTCTCCTCTCTGACTAATGACATCATCAGCGGAACGCAGGCCAGCTGTCAACTATTCACAAACCTGTGCTTAGCTCAAAGTTGGGCACACAAAACTTATAGTGACTCTTTCACTCTTAATCTGTTCTGTTTCGTAAAGCGCAATCATCCAGTAAACATATCCTTTTAACACAGCCTCAAAAGCTAATTAGTGCAGCCCCGTTGGAAAACCTCCAACGCTTTGGCCCTTCCAATCATTCTGTGTGTCTGCTCTTCCGCTACAAGTTCCCAGGCTGAGGAAATGAAAATCGTTCCAAAAATTCATAAACGACTCTGATCTGCATTCCCTCTTCGCATTATCTGTAGACTGTGTGATTTTAAAATTAAATACATTTAAAAAGTTAAGTACGTTAGTGGTTAGAGATCCTTGTTACGCTAGAAAGCCTCCTTCTTCCCTCCCTCAAAAGATGTACAAAATCTTTAAAATGTCCTCATCCTGTGGGGCTTTCTGTTCTTTATCCGGGCTGTGTCCCCATAGGAGCTCATTGGGAGGTAGATGAATGCAAAAGATTCTCACCAGGCATTTTTATTCAAGTCCATCTATTGCCACATTCTGGAGGACACTAGAGAGGCAGGCTAGGGAGCAGTAGTAACAGCAGCAGCAAGCTGTCAGTGGCGTACTTTGTCATTGTTTCGCAGACAAAAGGCAGACTGTCACAATAAACAACATTTATTCCTTTCATATTTGTGGCTGAGGGCTGGAGAAGGGGCGGTGTCACTGGTCGTAATTGTAGAACACATAAATAATAATAGTAGCTTGCAAATCATAGATCAAAGAAAACAGAGGGAGTTGGCAGTGATGAAGGCAAGAAAATAGATGCTTCCAGCACAAGCTAATTTACTACCCTTTTAAAAAATATGTTCTCCTTCCTAACAGCGAAAGTGGAATGATTTTGTTTGCCTCTTCAGCTGCAGGTAAGGAGATGAAACTTCTAAACCACAGGTCTTATGAATTCTTTTAGGTACACAAGTAAGTGTAGATGGTCTTTCATTCGAGAGGTGTTTTATAAATTCGTAGTCATTACTTTTTACTAACGAGATGTAAGTGGTAAGCTTTTTGCTTACTCCAAACATTATTGTGCTGAGTGCCCTGGCTTGTTAAAGCCTATAGCAATGCCCAGGCGAGGTCTTTCGGATTATATTTCTCAGCGAGAAAGATGGATCTTCGGATCTGGGGATTCCTAGTTGATATTAACACCTGGACGATCTGACCTCATCAGAGGTAGATACCTAGCACCCTGAGGACCGCTGACTTAAATTACACCTTCTCCACTGGACTCCCTCAAACATGAAAAATATGACAGAGTGCAATGCTAAAATGGAGCCTGTGTGTGCAACAGAGACAATGGGCAACCTTCTCATTCCCTTCAGCCTATGGAAACTCAATGGGAGAATTCCCATAAGACAACAGAGGCTGAGAAATTCTCCTCATGTTATTACAATGTTGAAAGCTTTCTCATTTACTGCTGGTGAAAAGTGTCTATTGTGGCTTCTAATAAAAACCTGTGAAACCACATGGGTGTAAAGCGATTTTTTTTCCAACTTATCAAGAAACCGGTGAATGCTAAGTTCACTGTTGTAGCTTTGAGTGTGAAGTATTTCACCCTATTTGTGATGGCAGGTTTACATCTGTGCTGTGACCTATTCTTACGACAACATAATTGGAACTAGATTTCACACACTGATGGGCTTTCTCTTTGTGGTCTGCATCCGATGGCTCCAGACACAAAACATGATCAATTACATGTGGATTACATATTCGTGGAGGAGCATTAGCACTCCGTGTGGGTTTTGTGATGTTTGGTGAACGCTTTTCCAAAGGAAGGTAGGCTCTATGATCACATGGAGGGTTGACAATTCCCAGAGCGCAGAAAGAGATGGCGGTCCTGATGATAACAGCGGAATGCCCTCGACAGGGGCAACAACCTGGAGCTTCCTGTGGAAGACATCCTGGCCATTAGCATTTGAGAAGCCAGGTTGCAAACTTTGCTGGTTGTTATCCCCAACATTTGCTTTCATACAGCAGTTTTGACAGTTGCATTGCTCACAGCAAACTGCCACTATACTTTGTTCTGCTTCGGTGCCACTTGACTGTCACAGCCTGTCATGAAGCAAGAAAGCTCTAAACCTAACCCTGTCCGACAGGGTTTAATCATTCCTGTTACTCCTGGTGGCTGCACAGGCCACCTTGAAGCACGCAGTATGCAATTTCACCCTTGCAACAACGCTTACTTTATAGGAGCCCGCTGGGTGTTTAGAAATGGAGTGATAAACTACATTATTTTGATGAAATAAAGAAACCAGAGAAATACATTTCTTTGCTAAAGAAATAATACTGAAATTGATCAGTTATGAACCAAACCAAAATGAAACGGGGCTGCCTTTTCCTCCCTGTTCACATCGTAGCTGCTCTTCTCCTTTCCCATGCCGCTGAGAAGAAGGGCAGTAAGTAACACTTCTATTCCACCAGGACAAATCAGCAGAAGAGAATCAGTTATTTCTTGAGCGAGAAAGCATTTGGGAGAAGACCTTAGCAATTCTGCCCCCACACACCCTTTGTTTGGGAGAGTTTTACATCCATGCGCTTGCTTCTCTGATGTGTGAAATAAGGAGAGTCCCACACTTTGGCCAAGGACCAAGTCCTCTGGCACAGAGGAGCTCAGCGAGGAATACTTAGATATTTGGTATGTCATCACATATTTCCCAGGACAGGTCTCTCTGGCACAGATGATGAGGCGACAGACACCAGAGATCACAACTGCTCTGCTTTTTGCTCATTAAGAGACTGCGATCAGGGGCAATATTCTCCCTCCGCAAGGAAGAGAAATCCGAACAGTCTCGTCTACGTTACTAGTGTTGAACTCATCAAGATCCAACAAACCTTGCTTGATACTTATTATCACATAGGTTTTGGTCTGTTCCTACCAAGATCCACAAAGAATGAGTAGGGCAAAGGGCAAAGGGTAATGCGACAAAATTTTATGAATTGATGTCACTTGGCCATGTGGTAGGATCCCTTTTGGACTATGTGTTTGGGTTAAAATTTGCTTGATTTTGGCCGGCTAAGCAGATTTAAAACCATAAATGTAAATAATTGGTCTGATTTCTGAATGGCCACTTCAACCTCTCCTCTTGTTTTTTAGATTTAGCACAATGTATGTACTCAATTTTTGTAATGGGCTGACTCAAACTTCTTAACGTCCACGGATATGATGGATTTATGACTAAAACAGTCAGAGTTCTTTTCCTACAATCATGTTATCCTGGAAAAACTGTTTTTCATTTATATTTTACTGAGTGAAAAAAGAGTAAGACTATAAGAAAGAAAACCATTTTTATGGGACTAATACTTTCAAAAGTTTAAAAAGCACACAATTAAAAAAAATCACCAGTGGTCTGGATATTCTGCAAATAACTGAACTGTGAAGAACTAGGTATAAGATTAGGAGGAATTTATTTCCTTTAAATAGCATCAGTATAAAAAGCAATAAAAAATGGTGTCTGAGATAAGACCAAGGACATCATTGCCCTAATTTATTGGCATCTCAGTGAGACAATTGTCCAAACAACTGTCACTGAGCTGAACTTGAAATGTGAAGTAGGAGAAACTGGGAAGTGCTCACTGGCAACCAAGAGATACCCTGGCTTGTACCTGAGAGATGACCTCTTAAAATCTTAACAAAGTCCATGACCTTGATAATGCCTTTGGAAAGGTTAAAAAAAAAAAATGAGAGAAGAGAGTAGCCCCTCATCTCATACAATTAACATTTTAGTTTCCTGGAGGTTTCAGGTTAGTCTTGGAATAAAAACGTCAGACATAGATTGCATTGGGACAATTAGAAACTCCTTCAAATTGTCCACTGCTTAAATAAAAATCATGATGGTAGTCCTGTTTTCCTGCCGTTCACAGCCCTCTGGGAATCGCTGCTGCCTACTTTCTAGCTCTGCTCTAACCACCTCCCAGCCACAATCCTCATGGTCCCCAAGACTGGCTTAGCCGTTACTTATTAAATAAGTTTGGTGAGTTTCCATGACGAGTCCTTTGTTCATGTCATTTTCTGTTGGAATGCCCTTCCTTCTTTACCATGTGACATGGAATCCATCTTCTGAGGGCAGATTTCACAATTTTTTTATCCATGAAAATCTTTCTCATTTCTCCACCCAAATATGTTTTCTCCCTCTTGAACTCTTAATACATGTTATTTATGCTTTTCTTACAAAACTAGGTTACTTTGCATCGATTCATCTACTGTATTATAAGCAACTTGAGAAAGCAAGATTATGTGATTTTATATATATGTATGTGTGTAACTACATATATTGTATATATATGTGATAATTATATACACACCCATACACATATGCAAATCACTAGGGATATGCTACATTATACAGTAAGTAATAGGCACCAATAAATGATACATTGTTATCTCTTCCTTTTTTGTTAAAACTAGCACAGATAACCGCAATGTTGCTTTTGTCAAACTGGCTGTCATGATTGTTGGTCTTGTAAAAAAATCTTCAATCTAGATTTAAGATTTGTGATGAGCTAACTGATTGATAGTTTGAAAGACAGCTTAATAATCTGCCAATAGAACTTCATCTGTAATAAAGGGCTTTCTAAGGAATGTACCTGTCAATATAGGGTTGTTTTCTTTCCCCACATGGCTTCCCTACGTAAATGAATCAAGCCTCATTAAACCCCCAATTCCATTAACTGCAGAATGTTCCCCAATGCTACCTGCTAGCTGAGGCATCCCGGTCATCACTTTGATGAACACATACTTAACACAGTGTCTCCTTTGTACCTAGATCCTCCTTTGGTGCCTGTGTTAGGATGACTTGCCAGGAAGTCTCAGAGCCTCTCTGCCATCTGCTCGTTCAAAGCCAAAAACAAACAAAATTACATGCAAATAAAAATCAGGGCCTAAAACATTGCTTTTGGGACCTAAAATTTTGTTATATGTCACTACTACAGCCCAAAATAATGTATCACTTCAACAGAGTCTCTTTGTTGCCCTTTGCAAAGGAAGTCAGTTTGGGTAATCGGCGAGTGGTCTAAACATGAGGAAAATGGTGCGGGCCCAAGCCCCAACCTGTACAAATATTATTATATACTGAACGCAGGATAAATCCATCTTTTCAAAAATTTTTTTTTGCACTTTTGTAAAACAACTGTGGGTATTATCCAAAAATAGCTGACTGTTAACTAGACAACTAGCCAGATCTATAATGCTCCATGCAGACTCAGGTGGTTGCATCTCCATCTGCACAGCCTGCTGGCTGCCTGTTTTGAATTATGGGGAGCCGGGAGGGGAATCCAAGAGATAAGGATTCAAGGGCCTAGGTTGTCTCTGCTCTCGCTTTCATGGGGGAGAGATTTTTCTCTTTTAAGCTTTGACAGTGGCTGATTATATAGGATTCCAACCAACCTCTTCTCTTTCAAAGTATTTCTGTGCGAAGAACATCTGACCTAGAGTTCGCCAAGTACCAGGTGCAGATCTGATTACCTTCAAGGTGTCTTAATGCTCTTTGTACCCCAGTATTTCCATGCTTTCCTGTCCTTTGTGTCTTATTTTTCTTACACTTGAAAATGTGGGGATTTTTACTTCCTTTAAACAAACAGTGTAACACTTATTAAGCAGAGAAATGCATCTACAGATGAATTCGGATCACATACTTCCACATCAGATGTTAGCTTTCAGCCGTGAACTCTAAATCTCTGTCATGTGAGTGGTGGCAGGTAAAGGTGTTAAATTCTTTCCAGCAGATGGAATAAGTCTTGTCAGTTATTAAACTGCCACTGAGCTATTTTTAGTTTCTTAATTTTTTTTCAGTGTTTTTTTTTCTTGGTTATATTATATGCCATGATTTTAAAAGATATGATTTTTTTTTTCCATTTGGGAAACAAACCAGAAATTTCTAGCAACTGTAGACTTTATTTCTTCTTAACTTTGCTTTCTGTTCCATGCAGCAGGGGCTTGAGAAAATAAAGCTGGGGTATGTCCTTAGTAATTCTCATTCTAAACGATAAAATGATACCATTGTAGTGTGAGATAATAAGCATTCCTTTCTCTACTTTGGTCTTGATTGATACACACATTCCACTTTAAATCCAAATGTAGTAACAAGGAGCCTCGACAACTTATATGATGAATGACCTTGTCACAAATGAGGACTCATGTCCTTTCCACGGAGTGCCTATGTTGGAGTGAATCAAAGATGGATACAGCCCGAGGTTGTCAATATCAAAAGTAACTGCCTATACCGGAGCAAAATTAGGAAGATAAGCCCATGCTGCTGCTTTTAAGTCAAAGACCTCAGAAACAGCAACTCTGGTGAAGAAAATTGAAACAAAAGGCAGGAAAAGTCATGTTGAGAAATAAGATAGGAGACAAGTTGATGAATTACAAAAAACATGTAGGTATGCCTAATGGAAAGGGATGAGCTCCGGCGCACGCAAAAACACTTTGATACTGCCTCTGTGTCTTCCTTTCTATCTGTCCTTAATGAACACATCCATATGTTTTTTCACCAAAAGATTATGGCAGGAATAATCAGCCCCCCCCCCCACAATGCACAATGTGTGACACCAATTCATCTAAATGGACTAAAACCAAATGTGGGTGAAAGTAAGGGAGGCTCTGGTCTGTGGCTATAACCACAGGGTCCCTTCTGTTGAACTGACTGTTGGGTCTGGATGTGATGAGGTCAGTGCTCATGCCTGTAACTTCACGACTTACTTCTGCTGTTGCACCTCTGAACATGTGTTAGCGTCCCGGAAAGGAGATACAGAGCAACACGTGAGGAGAAAGGTCCTAAAAGAGTCACTGGAAGGAATTTAATAGTCCTGGTTTGGTGCCTGGGAAAATGAGTTTCTTTATTTCTTTAGAAGGTCTTAGTGATGGCTAAATTCAACTAAAAAAAGCTGACTCTGACTTCAGCTGGAGACAATATGGTTCACTGGAAATAATTTTGGCTTTCAAATCATCGTCTTGGGTTAAAAGACAGGATCCATTGCTTACTTAATGAGGAACTCTATGAACCTGTGTCTTAATCTCTAAATGAACACCTAGCCACATTGTTGTAAACATTGGTGAGTCAATGATGCAGAGACCCTAACACTGAGACTCACAAAGTACTAATAATTTATCCCAATAAATGCAAACCTATAGGAAGCAGTTCTGACCATCCTACTGAGTGGTAAGGCCAGCTGAATTGTAGCTGTGGTGCCTGTCTGAATAAGCTTGGAGACCCTAATGACAACCAAGTGGTGAGACGATTATATTCACAATTATTACATCCTAGAATATCTTAAGACAATTAAGTCTATGTAGCAGAAGATAAAGCCAAAGTAAATGACAAAACAGTATACACATTAAAACATGTAATTGATCACTTTTTCTACAAATTCGTACGTGCTCTTCATTTACCCTTGTTGCAAGCTAATGGCATAATTTTACAATATTGTCCTTTACAGATAATTCTATGTATGAATGGCTGTTATGCTTTTGAAAAGCTACCCATTATATGAGTTGCCCAAACTGACCCAACTAACCTTGGAGATGGACTGAAAGAAAGTCATGGTCTCCCATAGGAAGATTTAAAAAAAAAAAAATTTTAATGTTTTATTTATTTCTGAGAGAGAGAGAGAGAGAGAGAGAGAGAGTGTAAGCAGGGGAGGGTCAGAGAGAGAGGCAGACACAGAATCTGAAGCAGGCTCCAGGCTCTGAACGGTCAGCACAGAGCCCGACACTGGGCTCGAGCCCACCAACTGTGAGATCATGACCTGAGCCGAAGTCAGACGCTTAACCGACTGAGACACTCAGGCGGCCCTCCCATAGCAAGATTTTAAAATTAAAGCCCTACTGAGATATATTTCCAGAAAAGGATTAATTGAAGCTCTTTAGTAGAAAAGTTACTCTTGCTGAATTCAGTTAAAACAGAAACCAACAAACATGGGCAAAAATGGTTTTATTTAACTGTTATGATAGGCCTCTGGAGCTAATATAAGCTATGAAGTGGGTAAGAATGTTAGGTACTGAAGGTAAAAATTCTTTGGCTTTTTCCACTTTTTTAATTATTTAAGACACATGCTAGGCACCAAATAAGACATGGTCCATTCCTGTCTGAAGAATTTATAAATCTAATTCCTGTTCTTAGGATTCTTCTGTAGAAAGTATGCTTGCAAGTCACCTTCCATTACCTAATGGCCTGTCCCACCAAAATCTTGCCTACATTTCACACTGGATATTTTCTTGTCTCATATCTATTAAAACATTCCTTTCTTGAATCTCATTTCCTCTCTGCTTTCTGTCAGGGACTGAGGCAAATAGAGATAAATAATCAACTGGTTTATCAAATGGATAAATTAAAGGATTAATAACTGATAACAGGATTCTCTATCATTGACTTGGAAGAGGTTTTAGTTCAATAAGGGGGGGAGACACAAACACTAATCTAGAGAAGTAAATATTCATGGTTCTGTGATAAGATATTAAGGGATGTATTTTAGACAGGTAGGTATTTCTGGACCTCTTCAAACATACTATATTTCATCTACCTATTAAGCTACCTCTGGTTACCATACTTACAGAAAGAGATCAAATTGGCTGATAAAATGTATTAATTTAAAGAGCAGGAGAAACAACGAATGGTTTCGAGTTGTAATATACAACATCCATCTTGCATCTTCACAAAAAAAGTCGAACTTGTTAACCTCTCAACCATTAAACAAGTATAGACTATTAGCACTAGGAGCACAAAATATAAAAGGAAGCAGGTGTTTGAAACACTGGTAACCAGGGGGTTCTACAGATGAAAAGCAAATAGACTTTCTCTGTATCACAATCACATCCTCACCCTCAAACATTTTTATTTTGAATGGGAAGAAATGAGTTTTCTTTTTTTAATGCAGTTTTCCAAACAATGTGTTTTCTTGTGATAAGAGATCTGTTTTAATGTCTTTACCAAAGAGGCCCTTCAAAATAGTATGTTGGGGGTGGGGGGTGTGAACATTATAAATCGCACTGATTTTAAAAGGACCCAAAATTCTGTACAATCACCCCATACCTTGACAAGTTCTTCCAGGGAGATGCATTTGTTTTCTGAAAGGTTTATGTTAGACTTACGTGTTAGGTAGCATCATTTTGTAAAGGATAAAGAAAAGCCAGAAAGGACCCCTGTTAACATTTCTCCAAACTTGGCTCCCATTATTTGTTTTCTAATCATAGGGGTAAATGCCAAATTAACGTATGCTCTTCCTAGGAATCTTCTCTGTAAAAATATTGTTCAGAGGGTAACGAATGATGAGGCCAACTTGACTCTATTGTCTTGTTATATTCCCCTCGCTGAAATAAATGTTTCCCTCTCACTTCTTAATTTTACCACATTATAGTAGATAGTCTCTAACACAGAATTGAATAAATTCGTTATATTGTTTTGCAGAATTATTTGAAAAATAATTTAGAATTATTCTACAAAGTTCTAGATCTAAATCACAATGTAATAATTTATGCATGGCGTATGCGGTGATACCTGGCCCTTGGCCTCTTGTCTAACAATACACTAGACAAGAATTATTACTCCATAATTCACACCCTGTCATGTCTTCTTGCTTAATTAAAGCACAACCTTCCTCTACATGACAAGCAATTGGACTGTTAACATTACAGATGATTATCCAACCTCGCATATTTTATTTTTACAACTTACTCTTTTCATGTACACATGATGCGCACTGCCGGTATACCTACCTCTGGAAATATGAAAAAATCTGTTTCTGTGCTTACTTTCTGTTTCTGTACTTACAAATTGCCACTTGAGAAAACATGGGCAAAATACTGTATGTTATGAATTAGTAGTTTAGGGATTGAAATAACAGTGCAATATCTATAAAGAAAATTAATGGATGAGTTTGAGGGCCTCTGAGTATACATAGTTTCTCTATTATGGATCAAGTAAAGGGTGATGCATATGCATCCGCACTTGTAAATGAAATTTAAATATTTAAATGCATGTGCAGGGTCTAGAGAGGAAAACCTTAAAACTCTTCTGAAGAATTCAGAAGAGAATAACCAAATGATAAAACCTAGCATGCACATGCATGTACATGAAGTGCATAGCCCAAAGGTATTTCTTTTTTTCAAATGTAGCTATGAAATGAATAATAAAGATTCAATAAAAATTTAAAAGTCAACAGTATTTTTTAATATGACAAAATGAGACTACAGTTTTGGGGTTAAAAACCTTCTACCTATAGTTTTTTGTTTTTTGTTTTTTTTTTTTTGGTTTCTATTTATAGCAAAATTCCTTCTGAGGTACCTGGGTGGCTGAGTCCGTTAAGAATCCAACTCTTGGTTTTGGTCTCATGGTTCATGAGTTCAAACCTCATGTGAGGCTCTGACTCCACACTCTCAGTGTGGAGCCTGTCTCTCTGCTCCTCCCCTGCTTTCTCTCTCTATGAAAATAAATAAAAAGAATCCCTCAGAGCAGTCTGTACAGATTACTTCCAATTTTTCTCCTCTCATTTTCTTGAGCCAACTTCAGTTAAATTTTCTCTTCCACCACACTACCATTGATCTAACATTCCTAATTCCACCCAATCTTCATGTTCCTTGATGTGAGAACAGCATTTTCCAAATGGCTTCCATTTGGCTTTCAGAAAACCACCCTTTTCTGGTTCCCTCCCCCTTCACTGACCATGCCTCACAATCTTGACTTTTATTTTGCTCTACCCACAACTGCTCCTTTAGTGATTTCACCCAGTCTGGTTACCTAAACACCTTGTTTTATTCTGGCAGTTTCTAAAGTCCCATTTCTAACCAAGACCTAAATGACAGATTCTTATATTAATGCTGTTTACCTGGCATTTCCAATTGGATACTTAATAGGCATCTCAAAGTTAATGGATCCAAAACAGAACCCCCCAACTTTATCTTGCTACTCTTCCCCATCGTAATAAGCTACAACTCCATCTGTCTTTGGAGACAACGCTGGCTCTTCCCGATCTCTCATCTCATAGGCAACCTATCTGAAAATTTTGTCGGTGTTACCTCCAGAATATATTTGTAATGTGAAACCATATATGGTCACTTCCTCCTCTCCCATCTTGGTCCAAGACACCATTATCTTTGACTGAGTAATTACAATGGTCTCCCAACTAGTATACCTGCTTCCGCCCTTTCTCTCTTCCATGTGTTCTCAGCATTGCATCTGGGACTGACGTTTGAAAACATACATCAGGTCATGCTATCTTCCTCCTCAAAATCCTCCAATATTCCACACCCAGAAAAACAAATGACGTCACACATATAAACACAGAGAACAAAAATCCATCCCTTAAAAGCTTCACAGTTTACATAGGTTAGAAGCTAAATTGATGAGTAGCCTCTAGCTCTCTGTCTCTATGATTCTCCCATGCTCTTCCTCACCTGCCTGCACTCCTGCTTTCCGGCTGTTGGCCCCTTTGTGCCGCTTTCCTCCAGCAGATGTGTCCTTTCCCAAAGCTTTCTATGCAGCTGTTCTTCTTTCTGTGTGGACTCTTTCCCCTGCTACCTCCAGATGCCTTTCTCTCCACCCTCTTTGCTCAAATATCATGTTCTGAATAAAACTTTGCTTACTTACAAAAGCACTTCCAAGCATCCTTCCCTGTTTTACTTTTCTTCATAGTACTTATTACTATTTCTCTGTCTCTCTGTCTCTCTCATACACACATAGACGCACACTCTTATTTATTCCATCTATGGTCTGTTTTTTCCACAGAAGAATCCATGACCTATGAGGGCCAGAATTTTTTTTCTTTATTCTGTTTTGCTTATTGTTACAACCTTCCCACCAAAAGTAGTTCTTGGTACATAAAAGTCCATGAGTAAATACTTGCTGAGTGAATGGGTACATGGTATGTAGATCATTAACGGTAGATGCATTTCTATGGAAAAAATATTAAGAAATTGTAACTAGGAATTATTTTAGAGGGGAGAGGCTTTTTATAAACGTCCATATTTTTCTATCATTAGTTTCTGTTATTTAAAATTATAACCAATATTATTCTGACACTGATGTCACAGGATTTTATAGGCTATTTGTTGAATTTTTCATTATTCTTGTATCTTAAAAAAAGTAACAGATTATATTTTAAGTAAGTCCATACAATCTTCAAAATTGTCATTAAAGTTACAAGCAAGAAATTTAACCAGAGACCAAATGCTCGTAGAATAACGAGTTGTCCAGTGACTGAATAGTCCCACATCTAAAGAATCACATGAATTCTAAATGAAGAAAGAGTATAAGACGCCTGTCAAATGACGAAAACAGTAAGTATATAAGCGTTCTGTTTTGAAGACAAGAGAAAAGTTTACTGAGGTTTCCATAAAAACCTTTCTCTGGATGTAGAATATTGGAGGAATCTGAGGAGGAAAATGGTAACCAATGTGTCTCTTGATAAGTTCATTCATGTATCAAAGAATAATAGTATGATTATGGTACAATATAGCAATTGGAATCTTCCATCTGATAGTCCGTGTTCAGAAACAGAGAGAATAAGAGATGATCTTATTAGCTTGAGTGATAGGCTATTATATTAATGGTTCCATTCGGGGCAGGGTGGCCCCGGTTCATCATAGCGCTGACTGCGCTCCATTTCATAATGACTTACGGTTTTCTGTCAGGCATCAGCACTTTGATTACCCAACATATATAAGAGAGAGAAAAAAGAAAGCTGGTACTAATTCAGGTAAAATTCAGGCACCGTTTACCAATTTGAATCCAAAGGTATTGTTAATATACTATTATCAAAGTATGTTGAGTTTTTTTGTGAACTGCATTAAAAATACGTGAATTCAAGCAGAACTATCTGCCAACTGATGAACATATGGTTACTTTTGCTACTAATAAATATTTCTACAGATATGAGACTAATGAAGCACACTGATACTGCCTTTTCATGATTATTAACTACATAAGTTCTCAAGAGATCCAAATAGATTTAGCACAACTTCATGGAAAACCACTGTAAGTACCATACCTTGCCTAGTGCATGTCGCATCATGAGGGAGTATGACATAAACACATAATTACAGAAAATCAAAATATATGCTCACGTTTTTTGAGGTATATGTTTCACATTCATTGCAGTGAAATAATTTTTCAAGCAGAAAATGTTATATTACTTAGAGTGTGACAGTCTTGACACATTATATTTGGGTGCTGTTAGCCACCAAATAATAAAAAGATCATACAGTCAAGTAGCTGTTCCATTTTTATTCCATTTCAGTCTTAGCGAGATAGTCTTGATGTTAAAAGCATTTTATATTTTTTTATGAGATTATAAGCTCAGGATTTACTGATCTCTCTCAATTTTTCTCCACTTCAGGTTTTCTACCAGGTAATAATACAGCTATTTTGATAGAAATGTGGCCATCTTATGATTTTCTTTTTAAGTGGGGCTCCACTTTTTTCACAGTTTGAAGCAGTAGGCACAGCAAAGAGCAGTGAAGTGGAAAGAGAAAGTCGGGGGTAGCGGGGTAACATGTTCTTCTGAATGTATTAGGAAACCCCAAATCTAAAAGAAATCCTTTCGATTTCTGGTACTAAGACACGATGGACCCCCTAAATATTTTCCAAATCTGCCTTATTTCCTTTTGTCATGTATTATTATCTCTATTTTTGCCAGGGCCATTTTTTTTTTTTTTTTTTGGTACGTGTAAGCTTGGTACTTTATTTATTATTTCCAAAACCTACTGCAGTGTTTCTATTGTTTGGGTTTTCTCTCCCTTTTGTTCTCACTGTTGCTTTCTCACTTTGACTCATTTTGCTGGATCTACTTCAGGCTTAAAAATTTCTCAATCTAGTGTTTTGTAGTCTTCATCCTTATAGACTTGCCTTTTAAAATTTTACACAGTAAAATTTTTTACACAGTAAAATATATTTTAATGTTTTCTATTTATTTCTGAGAGAGAGACAGCGTGAGCAGGGGAGGGTCAGAGAGAGAGAGAGAGAGACAGCGTGAGCAGGGGAGGGTCAGAGAGAGAGGGAGACACAGAATCTGAAACAGGCTCCAGGCTCTGAGCTGTCAGCACAGAGCCCGACGCGGGACTCGAACCCACGAACCGTGAGATCATGACCTAAGCCAAAGTTGGATGCTCAACCGACTGAGCCACCCAGGTGCCCCTCTTTTAGTGATATATTTTGAGTCAATGATTCAGCATCCCAAGTTTCCCATATTATTCATATTTCCTTGAAAATAACTGAATGGGCTTTTCATAATTGTTGAGACAGTGTTAAAAATCTGTGACTAAAACTCCGAGATAGAAATGAAGGAGTTTAATATGGTATAATTGTCTTCCTTTTTATTAAATCGCCCTCTGAATTTTATTTTAGAGTAATAAACCTCTAGATTATACCAAATGATTTATTCGATTTCATGAAAGTCAGAGCCTCAGTATCCTATGATAGAATAAAAGAAATGGATAAACAGAGAGCCTCAGAGTGAAGTAAACATAAAAGAACTATTTGAGCCTGGTCTTGGGTGAGTCTGCGGATTAGGTGTGCTGACAGTTAGGTACATTTCTGGAAAACCAAACTCAAGGACTAAGATTGGGTTTGATTTCAAACAATCCCTCCACAACATATGCGTTGGTTGCTATGCAACACAGTTTAATATCAACAAATGATGCCAAGTGATTTTTGCATACTGTAATTGGCTTGCAAGTTTTGTTGCTTGAAAATTGCAAAGAGAATGTGGTTATTTGAATTTAAATGGCTATGTTAAGAATGCTAATTTTTATAATTAAAAAAAAAAAAAAGCCTACAACACCAAACCTACATCTTAAAACTGAAGAAAAGAACTGCTTTCTGTGATAATAAATGTGCAACAGTCTGGAAAGTTTCTCTTCCACCCTTTGGGAAAGCACAGAACATATTGAAATAACTTTCTATGCTGGTCTACTCACCTAGCTTCTCTGATGAGTTGGCTGTTGAAAGCCTGTATAAAGGCAGAGCTCAATTAGTGTAATTTATGTATCCTTGGACGTCAATCATTCCTGTTGAGAGGTGGGACTCTTAAGCTCTCAGTGCATTAATTAAGAGCTCATCTCAACAGAGCCATCTTTCTACCTAAGGACCAAAAAGAAAGTTTTAATTAGATTTTTAAAAGCAAGTATGTCATCTACAAAAGCAAGTTTAGTTCTTTAGTTGGTATGCAAAGCAACACCTGGAAGGGGATATTCCAAAGAATACAGAGGGCACACGTTTTCGGTCACCTGTGAGGTCATAGGTAAAGGGGGGAGGGGGAAGCACCTGTCTCAAACCTCAGTTTCGGCCCTTGGAAATCCCTTCATGGAAATAACTAAAGTTTTGACTGTGTTGTTTCATTGCCAACATAATTATAGGACCCCTGTCTAATTATTGATGCTGATCAAGTGGAATTACGACGCTGAGGACAGACAATGGTTTTCTCTGATGGCTGGCTTTTTGTTCCAGGACTGAATGTGCAGTGGGCAATGCAGTGCAAGTTCAGCAAAACAGAGTGAGGAACTTGCACAACACATCAGTTTCATTGGGTCAGTGATGGAGTGAGCGTGCCGTTGCTCGCTAACGTAAAATACAGGGACTCGAGAGAGGTAAAAACTAGCGAGGCTCACTGGTGTCAGCTGCTTGAGAGGGGCTGTTCTCCTGGAATGGCTTGTGTGAGGCCATCAAACATACTCCTTAGGGCTCACTTGGGAAATAATAGATACATTATTGATTAAAATATTTATAAATTAAGGGAGGGAAACAAATTTTAAAAGCTAGTTCAGAATCTAGAAAGGAAATATATCTACTAATAGCTATTAACCCCTCCCTCTTCATAATTAAGGTGGGGAGGTCAGGATGCACGGTTGGGAGAACAAAACCAAAGGAGTTTGCCAATGTCAAGAAAAAAAATCAAAGAGCGAGAACAAAGGGAAATAAACAATACTGAACAATAGAAACACTGTAATAAGTCACAGATATAATGAATGGATTGCCCAAACTCACATATTCCAAAATATCAGTCTCAGAAAAAGAAGGAATGCAAATTCTCGGCTTTCAGAGAGGTGGCAGGCAATGGAGAAATATAAACCCCAGAATAAGAAGCACAAAATAAACGACGTAATAATTATAAGGGGGTTTCTAACTGGGATGCCTGGCACAATGGGAGCTCAGCTCACTGGCTCAACATTAACAGAAAGAGAGTTTCTCATTGCTAGTATATTTCATTCTACTTTTCTAAGGGAGGGTGTTTAGGAAACTCAGTTACCGTTTATGCTATCAATTTACCACCTAACTGGCATACGTGACGCGTACTGAATAACGGCAACAAACCTGACAAAAGAAACTATAGATTTTATAGGTATATGGTTTGTGCAGTATGTTTCTAAATGATAGTGTATGAGGAGAATATTCCTATATAGACAGTTTGTCAAAGGAATAAAGCTGGAAAACTGTAACTTATCACTTATGTTAATGTTCATAAAGATATTTTATAATCCTTTCTCGACTCTTTCCCCTCGCATATTTTCCCAGCTATTTTGCCTCATTTATTGTGCTGTATAATGTTTATTGCTCAATACATAGAGTAGTACTCCCCAGATACAAGTTGGCAATTGTGCTGGTTATACCAATCTTATGTGCCTGAAAAATTTATATAATACCACATCATCCTACCTTTGAGTACCATTTTTGTGTCCGTCAATGCATCTTTTTATTTGCATTTAAGCCAGGGTATATTACAAAGCCAAATTACCTCTTTACTATACTCAAAGATGTCTACGTGGTAATATGAATATATGTAGTTTTGTGTTTTATGAGTGTTTGCAATTTGTGTACCTCAGGAATCTCTTTGTTCTCCAAGTGATGTTTACAACATCCTTATAAGAGACTGAGGACAGAGCATGTTAAAACTAATCAATATTTAGTACCATTGTTTTCAAAGAAGAGATATATCATGATGTGTTTTTCCATGGGGTGTCAGCTTTTTTCATTCCCCACCTCCCTCAAAATTAGGTACAATTAGTTCTGTGAACTGAAGGCAACACTTTTAGCAATGACTGTGGCCAATCTGGTATTCATTCCCTATCAGTTCCTATGGGCTGTGTTTCTTAAGAGCAAGGTGAAGGGAATATGCTCCAGAGTAGGTAGTAAATTTTTATGCTTTAAGCCAAAAATATGAATTTTCCCACTACTTAATTTGCAGTTTCACAAGAACCCAACCTTATGATGCTGAAGGAGAAGGATGCCTTTCCCTAAATGAAACTTCCTTGCTTTTGTAGAAGACATTTTCTCAACTTAATGACACCTTTTGAATTTGCGAAAACACAGGCCAGCTCACATTAGAACTGGGACAATGTACCCATACTAGGGTCTGTGATGCGCTCCCACATTGGTTGCAATGGTGCAATGGCATTCCAAGGAAGAAAGTAACAAACAAACCTTAGTCTTGTTTGGAGAATG
>NW_027527449.1:2298659-2303770 GCF_008692635.1 Crocuta crocuta | reverse complement strand
GTGGGGGGCGGGGCAGTGGGTTCTGCTCCACCCTGATTCTGGGAAATCATATCATTTTTCAAAGATTCTGAGTTTGTGTCTCTCCAGGTCATTGCCCAAGACTCTCATCCTCTCAGAGAAGGATTCTGTGTTACCAACTACACAGGCTTCTCATCTTCTCTCTGTTAGCAGCCACTGTGACAGCTTCAGGACAAGAAAGTACATGGCTTTGTCTCTTCTCCAAAGGTTTTGTGAGCCTCCTCTCCTAGGTTCCTGGTGCTCTGCAGGGGTCATTCCTATGTATCAAGCTGATAACTGGGGGTTGATTAAAAAAAAGTCGGGTGCCTAGGTGGCTCAGCCAGTTAAGTGTCCAACTTTGGCTCAGGTCATGATCTCACGGTTCATGGGTTTGAGCCCTACATTGGGCTCTGTGCTGACAGCTCAGAGCCGGAGCCTATTTCGGATTCTGTATCTCCTTCTTTCTCTGACCCTCCCCTGCTCACATTGTCTCTCTGTCTCTCTCTCAGAAATAAATAAAACATTTAAAGAATTTTTTTAAAAAAGTGAGCCCTATAGTCACATCATGAGGGCTCAATCTGTTTCAATTCAAAATTTAACTCATTTGCTATGTAAGAAGAGCATAATAGGAGTTGGTATTATTGTTCTGTTAATATTATTTGAGTGACTATGTCACATGAAGCTCTGTGGCCCAGAAAACAAAGACTTAGAGTACATTCACTCGAAGAATAGTTTTTACCAGTTGGGACAGTAAGTTCTTTGGAACATTTAGCTACTTCATTCAGTGCAATCAGTCAAGCTAGTATATATTAATTTGCCACATTGTCTATACTCATGGGACTTGTATCCAAGGGCAAACTATAATGAAGCTGTCGATAAAATGACCCAATTCTATGTTGTCTGATCACTAGTGATTAAGTGTGAAAGAACAGGTTTATTGTCTGACCTCCTCTACTTTTTTGAGAAATTATATTAGAGAGGATATAAATTCCTGTTTAGAATGTATCCTGAGAAAAAATATGGGCATCAAAATACAACATGAGATGGGAGCGCCTGGTTGGCTCAATCGGTTAAGCTTCTGACTTCACCTCAGGTCATGATCTTGTAGTCCATGGGTTCAAGTCCCACATCCAGCTCTGTGCTGACAGGTCAGAGCCTGGAGCCTGCTTCCAATTCTGTGTCTCCCTCCCACTGCCCCTCCCTCACTCATGCTCTGTCTCTGTCTCAAAAATAAATAAACTATTAAAAATTTTTAAAAATATAACATGAGGTTCAAAAACATGTATATCATTAAGTTATAAACTGGGACTTCCAGTAGCCTTTAAATGATGAAAACACCAACTCTGAGTGTATTTTATAATTCAGATGATCAATTGTGCAACACATTATCAGAGATTTTCATATTTCTATTAATGAGATTCCACATAAAAACTCACTAGTTCAACTCAGGAATGTGAAGGAAGAACAAACCAAGTCTAGAATCTTCGACTGTGTGGCTTTGGAGAAGAAGACTGGGATAGTGCTCTCCAAAACCTACTTGTTTAAATAGATGTTTCCCTAAGCCATAGAGGAGAGATGTGTGAGTGGGTTATCAGTCTTTTATCTTTGACATTTTATTATTTAGTTTTAATGCTGAAATATTTTATTGTACATGAGCCTAGAGGTTTTCTGCTTTGATATGTTTATAAGACAAAATAATAAATAAATGATGATTTAGCCCAGTACTGATGTCAGGACTGTAGTCAGCTTCATATTTTTTAAACCTTTTCCCAATTCTGACTTAGGAAAATGATTAGTTTCTAGTTACTTTCTTGACATCTAAATTATTAGGGGGAAAACAGTCACCCCCCCCAGTTTTCTGGACATTACGTTATGTAAGGGGTGACAACTAGTAGGTACTTGTATTGAGTATGTCAAGTACTAGATTGTGTCCTTTTAACTTTTCTACAAGTTTAATAATAAAGGGGACAGTAGTTAATGTACTCTATTCATAATATATTCAAATGTGGTTTTTGAATTAAAGGTCAGTTCTTCATAATAAAAAGTTTGGCAGTTAGTGAAACTATTCAAACACTTCACAGGTGAAACCACACTGGCAAAAAACAGTAAGGGAAATACATATTCATTTATATATATTTTTTCATATTCATTTGTATTCTTAAACAGTATATTTTTTCATAGACTCTCCTTTTTCTGTGTTCATGTAGATTCTATACACGGACATATTAATATATATTACCATATATCATTAATTTAAATGATTTCATTTTAAAGAAGATTGAGAGTGGAGAACTTTTTAATATTCAACAAATCTTCAATATTTCCAAATAAACTTGTAAATGTCATGACATTTGAAGAGCTTCACTCTTTCATTGTGGTATAAGTGATATATAACATTATATTAGAATCAGGTGTACAATATAATGATTCAGTGTTTGTATACAGAAAGCTTCACTTTTACTAGGCCATTTCCTTCAAATCCCTGTAGAACCTATACACAGGATATATTTTTGTAATGTTCTATTTATTTCTGAGACAGAGAGAGAGACAGTGTGAGCAGGGGAGGGTCAGAGAGAGAGGGAGACACAGAATCCGAAACAGACTCCAGGCTCTGAGCTAACTGTCAGCACAGAGTCCAATACGAGGCTGGAACCCATGAACTGTGAGTTCATGACCTGAGCCGAAGTTGGACGCCTAACTGAGCCACCCAGGTGCTCCTACACAGGATATTTTTAAGAGAACTTTTGGCTATTCTATAGTCCATTTCTACTATCAACAGTAACAGCTTCTATCCACTATTTCCAAGGAGATAAATAATCAAGATTTTTTTCCAATGATCTAGAAAATCTTGAGACATAGGGTCATATTTAACCAGCTATACTTTCATATAAAATATGAATTACTTTGAAAATTAATCTCCTGCAGTCAACATCATCTAAACAAATCTGTAATTGTATATATATATGTGTGTGTGTGTGTGTGTGTGTGTATGTATATGTGTATATATATATATATGTAAGCATATATGTCTGTATATTTGCATGTATATGTTTAATGCCAAGTAAAAATCTTTGACATCTTCCTTTGTCTAAGAAATATGTGTAAGTGGTGATGATGTCGGGGGGTGTAAACGAGACTTAACTGGTTCATTCACACATGTATTTATATAATGGGTCTTTATTTAGCCCTCAGGTAAGTGCCCAGCACTATGCTGTGTTCTAGGAATAAAGTAATGGGCCAAACAGAAGACCGGGCCCTCACTGAGCTTCCACTTCAGTAGATGTATAGATGTAATGATTCCCTAAGACCTCGATACATTTATGCTGTCTCCTCATCTATCTTTTCTATGCGCCATGGCATCCTGATACTACTATTATCAATTCAGTGATTTTCACTTTCCCAAAACATGTGAAAACATACTTTGTATTGAAGTCTGATTTGCCACATAAGATGATTGAAAAAGCAATTCTAAATTACTTCTAGGCATTCAGTATAAAAGGAAATTTTCAAAGATACGTTTATGGCTTAATAATTAAATCTGGGTGAATATGCCTGCTGGGAACTTCTGCAATAATAAAATAGAATGGCAGGTTCCGAGCCGCAAACAAAGAACTTTTTCTTTCAAAGATCTGAGCCGCAGCATATTAGTATTTAGTAGATTTTACATTTTTTTAAATGCATAATGCCAGAATTTCATGGTAAGGAGTTTTGAATAATTAATCAAGTACAATCCAAAAGATTCTGGAAAACAAAGAATGGGACAAAAATATTCAACAACATAACTATTTCAGAGATTCTAGGGGCCTGCAATAGTAAGATATGATTGCTTTGATCTCAATTCTGGAACTTCCTCTTTCCTTCTCCCTCTGCCCCATAAGACCATCAGAGACTCTGTCTTTTTCAAACTAGTTGATACCTGGTTACAACATCCTAATAACTACACATGATGCCCACGAAAGGAAATGACATTGATGTTGACCCGTGGACCCCAAAGTGCTCAAGTTTTATGAAAAGCTAAAAACAAAACCATATAAGCATGCGTGAATTAGCAACTTCTCCCGAGACTCAATGTATTGTCACCATTTCTGAATAAAATGATCACAGAAAAAATGATGCTAGTCTACAGAGATAAGCAACAGCTTAGGTCTTATAAAGATACATACACTCTCTAAGGATTCCAAAGATACACCTAAATTCACTATAAGGAAGACTTTGTAAAATATCTCCATCTTATGGTCATATTTTAACATGAACAGACTTCAGAAGATTAGACTTAATTGTACATTTATATCCACTTCCATCTATCAATATTTATTTATGTATCTTTAGAAGTCAAAGGAAAATAAAGTTCTACTTTCCCTCCATGGCAATAACTGTAACAGGAAGAAACCGCTTACATAAGGAGTATCATTACAGAGGTCCAAGCACAGAAATGCGAGCCCCAGTCATCCTCTGCATTTTCAGGCCATATAAAATCACAACACTTTAGGGTACTCTCAGAACAGTTAGGCGATTCTAATTTGTGTCCATTCTCCTCCTTCACATCCGTCTCCATAAATAATGGATAAGGCAGCAACGGGTCTTGGCTGACTTTTTAATTCTAATATACAAAAATTATCTCCTGGAAATAAATTAACGTCTATACAATAGTCTGCAAATGATTTGAAAGTAATTTGGTGGTTCTTAAGATGCTCCATGTGTTCGTTTTATTTTTGAGTCAGTTTATCACTACGCTTATCTGCTCACTTCACCCTCATGCTCTCCCCACCCTGCTCCCACCTCAAAATGCAAGTTCCTGTCATCCTGAGGCAGAGACTCATTCCATTATTTTTGCCCCTTTTCTTGGTTTGCTCTCCAATTTTCTATTAATTGGTACTAACTGACAGATCCGCAGCGCCCATGCAAATGTTATGCAAATATCAAATGGAAGGCTTTTTTTTTTAATGAGAAACTCAATTGATAACTGGGTAAATATAATAAGTGTACTAGTGACAGTTCACCTGATTTATGCAAAGAGTATGTGGGGTAAGTGGATTTTCAAAACAATGGCTACTTAGCCCTTTATGAATCATAATGCTTTCATTTCATCTTTTTTTTTTTTTTTTTGGGTATAG
>NW_027527449.1:2185535-2298472 GCF_008692635.1 Crocuta crocuta | reverse complement strand
TAGAATCTTGGAAAGAAATGAAGGCTCCACCCAGTCCTGCACTTAAGAAACTGTCCTAGGAAACAAAACCAAAATAACCAGAATTAAGTGAGTAGAGGGATGGCTCCAGATGTACTGAACCGGGTGAAACTTTCCTTTCACTATGTGGCTTCAAAATCACAATCTGGTGTGCTCTTCCTCCAGCGCGGGTAATTTCTAAGCTCAGCGTCATTTCTTGCCAAGGCCGCTGGGTCTGCTTCTTTCCCTCCATATATCTCATCTAGTCTTCTAGCCCCTTCTCCCACCACCCACCCATTCAATCAATTCTCAGCCCATCGCCGCTGCTGTTAGGTTTCCTGCTTCAGGCTGTAATTAAAGCAGATTGGAAGAGGAAGTAGGAGAAATCTGACAGCTAATTTTGTGTCCGATAAGTAAAATATATGCGGAGAGTTTTTCTTTTTTTCCTTGGACTCATGTTCTTTTTCCTTTCCCATTTAATTTTAGATTCCTTCTGCCTTTGAGGTTTTTATGTAAGTTAGAGATTGATATATAAATAAAATACAGTCTGGCCATGTCCCATTCATCTTATATACTCCCTTAAGTTATAGAACGGACTCTAGTTCCCAGGGAGGTTAGATGCCCAGAACAATCATGTCCAGTGCAAAGTTTATTTATAATAATGTTCATTTGTCTCTTAACTACTTTGTTGATATATAGTACAGTGGACTATAATAATTTTACTTTATTTTATATATGTCTGCCCAGTAAAGAGACCTGGGCATTCGGTTCTTTTAATCGACCACCCTTGGAAAAATCAAGCCCATGTGACAAACGTCATCCTGATCCAACATGTTAAAACCACAGACTATCTGGCACAGGGTAGGTATTCAATAAATACTTGTTACATTGAACTGAACTGTACAAAACATACCCTTATCAAATAATATTTAAATAATATTTTTAATAATCACTCAAAGCTTTACTAACTAAAATGAATCTTCATTAATATTAAAATTTAGCAGAGATTCCTTCAGATAGAATATTTGTCTATTTCATGAACTAATATAGAAATGTATTTTTAAAAATTTTTTAATGTTTCTTTATTTTTGAGAGAGGGAGTAAGTGAGAGTGGAGCAGAGAAAGAGGGAGGCACAGAATCGGAAGCTGGCTCTAGGCTCTGAGCTGTCAGCACAGAGTCCGATACAAGGCTTGAACTCAAGAACCGTGAGATCATGACCTGAGCCAAAGAAGGACAATTAACCTACTGAACCACCAGGCACACAAGAACTTTAAAAGTATTTATCAGTCCTGGTTTTTTGAACATGTCTGATATGGTTTTTTGCCCCTGTCACAAAATGGATACAACCTGAGTTAAAGACTCAATGGACTTTAAGTTGTAATTCTGTCATAGATCATTTGAACAAAAGTGATTTAAATAATCACCATATGTATGCAACTTATGCTTTTATCTGGGTGGTCTACAGCTGATAATCTAGAACAGATTTTTCATAATCTTTATGCCATCATCAGAAATGCCCATCTTGCACAATGAAGAATGTTGTTAAGGAACAGTAAAATCAATACAAGTATCACAGATCGTGCACAACTAGGTCTTTATCCAAAGGATACAAAATGCTGCTTTGAAGGGGCACTTGCACTCCAATGTTTATAGCAGTGCTATCAACAATAGCCAAAGTATAGAAAGAGCCCAAATGTCCATCTACTGACAAATGGATAAAGAAAATGTGGTATATATACACAACAGAATATTATTCAGTGATCAAAAAGAATAAAATCTTGATGTGCAACAATGTGGATGGAACCAGAGTGTATTAGGCTAAGCGAAATAAATCAGATAAAGATAAATATCAAGTAATTTCAATCATATGTGGAATTTAAGAAACAAAATAGATGAACAGACAGAAAGGGATAGAAAAATAAGAAAACAACAAAGAAGGAGACAAACCTTCTCTGAGAGCAAACTTAAATACAGAGAACAAACTGGGGGTTGCTGGAGGGGAGGTGGGGGGGTGGGCTGAATGGGTGAGGGGCATTAAGGAGGGCAGGTGTTGGGATGAGCACTGGGTGTTTTATATAAATGATGAATCACTAAATTCTACTCCTGAAACCATCATTACATATATGTTAACTAGCTTGTATTTAAATAAAATTTTTTTAAAACCGCGTATTAGAGATCTTATCTTTTTAAACATATAAAACAGAGCATGAGTCACATTTTTACTTCACTGTCTGAATAGCTTCGATCTCCCAGCTTAATTTTAGGAGTTGCATTAGCCACATGGACAAGTCACACTAGAAGCCTGTTAATAATTAACCATGTAATTATAGAATGTGGCCTGTTGTATTGTTTATAAGATTTAGATTACATTAAATTATAAAGGCATAAAAACATTGTAAAAAGTCAATTTTCTACAAATCCTGAGAAATTATAAAAGCAAAACAAAGCAATAAACATCTGTGACAGAATGCTTGTTTTCCTACTACTTCCAAATTTATTTCCCTCTTCTTCCTGGGGACAGGACTGTCTGTCCAAATAAGAGTGTTCCAGTCCCTTGAAGGTAGTGTGGCCATGTATTTACATTCAGGTTAAAGCATGTGAGCAGTTACCTTTCTCTGGACATTGGCTTTTCCACTCCTATCACTGGCTGGAAGATGAAGGTAGCAATGACCCTTCTCTTGCTACAGGAATGAAAATAACACCCTTGTGGGCTTGCAGATCTACAAGATGGAGGCTTACGGTTCCCTGAATGACCCAGTTGAGAAGAAGAATCCTGCCAGCCTAGACCAGCTGACCATCACGGGAAAGAATATAGCCCATGTTACTTCATATGTGGTGTCTAGGAGGTTCCTTTCTACTTTAACTTAACCTTCACCTTACTATATCTGTTAATGATATGGTCACAAGATTTCTTTTATAATATAAAGCAAGTAAAAACAACACGATGGCATTTTCACAGTCCTCTGAAGAATGCATTATGAACTTTCATTTTTTAGAGTGCCTCTATGCTAACAGGAGCTTGGTCTTCTGCTATATTCTTGTGTCTGTTCTTCACAACAAGGAGAGGAGGGCTGAAATTTGAGACTCACTGTGGAAGCACAGGTAAATCATGTCACTCTCCATTCACTGTTCAGTCATGTTGATGGCTCCTGCCTACCTTTTGAGGCCACCTCCTCCAGAGGTAATATTTTTATTTTTCCAACTAGTTTAATAAGTTTTCCTTTTTCTGAATGCCCACACAACTGTATCTGTACTCAGGGGCTTCCAACCTTTATTGCAATTACATGTATAGTTTGTTTTCTATGAAAAGGTGAGGTTCCTCAATGAAGAATTTATATCCAGTCCGTATCACTGTAGAATTCAGTGTTTCACATGCACTTACAGCAACATAAGTATATGTTGAATTTAACAGTGACTAAAAAATTCTCATGTATTAAATTATAAAACATCCCTTATTAAGCTTAAGGATATAGTATAATAATATATCTTGGATGTAAAATGACATTCTACTGTAACCCAGAAGCCATATAAACTGACTGATGATGATGATGATGATGATGATGATGATACTACTACTAATAATAACGTTCTGTTTTTTCCCATTCCACTTAGACACAATGAGATGACGTGACTATCATATGAGAACTGTGATTTTCTTTTAAACTGAACACCATCATTTCTTTTCAACTGCACCACAATAAAATCTTTAAAAGGCAAGAACATGACTCCACTACAACCTCTTGCTACATTATATAGTTAATCCCACAGAGACCAGGCTGGTCTGATTGTGGCGGGAAAATCTATAAGCCATTTTACAAATCATGCCTGGTATTTACTCACTGGCTATCTTATTTACTAGGCTTTATAAGATCAAATCATGAGTCACCTACCAAATTAAGGCACAGTAGATTTTTGATTGATTCTGAAGTTAACATTAGGGCTATCCCTCAAAACTGTGAGTTTTCAGTTGGTTCTTATTAGCTGACTCCCAGTGTAATTAGAGCCTGAAAACGCAGACAACATTTTTGACTTGTCCCTATTACTTAGAAGTCTGGGATCTGGAAAGAAAATATCTCAAATAGGCTTAGTAATGCTCTTATAGATTTTATGTACTCAATTCTCAAATGCTCTTCCTTGAATATAATCTAATGTGAAATATGACTTCAGTAATAAAATATGGTACATATTTTCTCTCTCTAATATTCTAAATGCTACCTTTCACTGAGGCTAAAGAAAACCATGCTCTTAAATAGATTATGTAGATTAGATACTATTAATTACATCTCAAAATCATCAAATATTTATTCTAAAAAAATTTTCCTATACTTGGGAAACTAAAAAACCATAAATTTGAAATCCAGTACTAATATTTCATGGCTGTGTGAATTTCTGTAAGTTATTGAACCTCTCTGAGCTGCAGTTTCTATGTATTTAAAGAGTGGGATGAGAAATGCCTACACACAGTATTAATATAAAAAGTAGATTATAAAACTGCATGTAAAATACTCATTATAGGACCTAAAACAGAAGACATTCAGTGTACATAAAGTCCTGTGATACTTGTGTACAGGAAAGAAAGAAAACTGATGTGAGAAAGAAAACTGATGTTATTCTACTCACTTCACCTTCCCAGAAACCTTATTTAGCATAGAGTGTATGGTTAAAAATGATGTATTTCTTATTATTCAAATAATTGTATTATGTAATTTTTCATAAAATTTGGTAATTTTGTAAAACATTTATTTTTCTATACTATATAATTTGTATAAATAATTTTATGTTTGAATGAATCAATAGATTTCTAAAATTGTAAGCTCTCATTCTCTATTATCATTTCTTTCTTTCTTGATCCTTTCCTGTTGGTGTTTAAACACTGTTAAGTATCTATATATGTTTGAAAGGCAAATAAGAACAATGGTGCCCTTCACTAGAGATGTGGCATTCAAGATATTAGGCTTTTTACTAGATCTATGGTCTAGCCTTATCATTAAAATTCTATGGTACTGATATCAGAATTGAGTGAAATGATGAATGAAACACAATAGGTAGTCTTGAATTAGATCTTACATTTTATTTTATTTTATTTTATTTTATTTTATTTTATTTTAATTGTTGTGCAAGTGCAAGTAGAGAAGGGGCAGAGAGAGAGGGAAAGAGGATCCAAAGCGGGCTCTGCAGTGACAGCAGAGAGACCGATGTAGGGCTTGAACTTGTCAACTGTGAAGTCATAACCTGAGCTTAAATTGGATGCTAAGCTGACTGAGTCACTCAGGGTCCCCAGATCTTAGCTTTTAATAATTACAAGCCATCACCAGCCAGATAAAAAATGATCATTTCAAATGGTTTTGAAAATCTGGCTACATTTGAAAGAAAAAACACACAAACTAATGTTGGATCTTTATTTTGTAATTTAATTTTTTTTAATTTATTTATTTTGAGAGAGAAAGAGAGAGTGTATGAGCTGGGGAGCAAGAGAGAGACAGACAGAGACAGAGACAGAGGCAGAAAGAGAGAGAGAGAGAGAGAGAGAATATGAAGCAGGCTCCACACTCAGCACAGAACCAGACTTGGGCTTGATCTCACAAACCATGAGATCATGACCTGAGGCAAAGTCAAGAGTTGGATGCTTAACTGACTGAGCAATCCAGGAACCCCAGTGTAATTTTAAATGCATTCAAAAGGTAAATGTAAAAAAAATCCAAATAAAGAAATATATGTGGTTTCAGAAAAATATGACAATTTATATGCATCTGTTTAATACTTTTCCTTCCTAAGATCCCCTAAAACATCAGTGAAAAAAATTTTACTCATAAACCCACAAGAACAGGATGGGTGAGAAAGAAGAGAATAGCAACAGTACTTTAAAGTCTAAAAAGCAAAGGAGGGGTGGTAATGCATTTAGTGGATTACAGATGCTAGAACTAAGCTGACAGCTGGGAAAGCTGTAAAGCGGTTTGATTTTGTCCTGGACTCTGTGTGAGCACCTGAGCCTGGAGAGACTCACCCTCTTGAGAATGAAACACAGGATTTCTAGACTGGAGGACAGTGACACAGTTGATGGAGTTACTATTCGCCAAATGAGAATTTTTTAAAAAATGTGTATTTACTGAATGTCGAGGCTCTCTCTCCCCTTCCATCCCTTCCTCTATTCCCTGAAAACTGGCAATCTGGACTTTAGCCTCAAGACACAACACTAATAGAGGATTTTCTGGGGATTCTGACTGGCTCAAGAAGAAATAGCAAAAAACCCCGACTCCACGTAGCAATAAAAAGCAGCGACATCTCCCTGATGTCATGTTCAATGTCAACACATGCTACCTACATTAGGAGAATCGTAATTTAATATTTAGTCCCCAACTTTTGAATATGAACAACAAACCAAAGGTGGCCAGAAATCTAAAGAAGCTTTTAATTTAGAAGATGTAGATCAAAACAAAACCAAACCATAACAAAAGGATCAAATAGTCACTATGCAGAAAGAAGAAAGCTTTGAAATACATAGATTTCCTCAAAGAGATAAGAAAAATTACTGTGTCAGTGAAACAAAACAGGATGTTATTATAAATAAAATACATTTAGAAAACAACAACATATTGGAAACTAAAAACATGGCATAAGAAATGAAAAATTTGACAAAACATTGGAGAACAAAGTTGAGCTGACCTAAGATGGAAACTGGCCATAAAATATTAAGAGAACCAGTCCAGGAAGTATAATTCTTAAAAAGAAAACAAATATAAAATAATGGTAAGAAGTAACCATTATTAAGTCAGAAGTAGTGAAGAGGTCAAGATTTTACTCTGCTTGAATGTTAACAAGTTAGTCTGCCTCAAATTTATAAACGTCTGTGGCGAGAAGACACAATACCCCTCCATCAGAAATATAAATTACTTTTTGCTCAAAGCAAAAACAGCACCGGGAATAGCATTTGGGGCTGGTTCCCTATGTCCCAATCCCTACCGTACAATCTAATGAGGGCTGGACTTTACTTGTGTGAACCAACCATGAGGTGCAGCATTGAGGAGGCTCCCCAAATTTTACAAAACAGAACTTTTAGAGGCTGCTGACATATCTTGTCCTTCTCCTCCCAGAAAGAAAGAGATTATGCACTATCCTGGAATTTAAGCAAACACTTTCAGGGAAAAGCAGAAGGCTTTAATCGTCAATACTCTAGAACATCTCTGGGGAAGCATACATCTAAATCTTTCTAGGTAATACACTATCTCTAGTTTCTAAAACTGCTTATTAATCAAAAATGTCCCTTGCTTCGAATGCTCACACTGTAAAGGTCCAAACTCTGAGAAATCATGGAGAACTTTCAACAATCATTAATAAAATGATTTAATAAAATGTCCAGAGCCCATTAGTCCTCAGTCCACTTGATGAATATAGACCCTCAGTAGCTCACATCATTGTGAAACTTCAAACCTTGTGGATACGCCACATTTTTAAAAAGTTTTCAGAGAGACAAAAATAGTTCAAATACAAAGGCATAATCATCTTTGACTTCTTAACTGCAACATTGGAAACTAGAAGACAATGGAACAATGCCTTCAAACTTCCGAAGGAAAACAATTTCCTGTTAGGTTTCTATCCCCAGCTAATTAAACAATCAACTGAGGATGCAATCAAGATATTTTCAGATATGTAAAGTAAATAAGAATTTTACTTCTCATGGTCCCTTGCTGATTTAGCTCCTGGAGAATACATTCTACAAAAATAAGAGAGAAAAAAAATCTAGAAAATGAAGAAATGGGTTCCAAGAAGCCAAAAATCCAACACAGAACAAAGACATCAAGAATTCAAAGGATAACAAATGGACGTTCTAGAAAAAACAGCTCTATGCTAGCTGTAGTAGGTAACTGGTCTGGATTGCTGAAATTTGAAAGAAAAGGTTTAGGGCTGGATTCACCAATAGGTCCAATGTCACTGTGCAATCATTTAAATTAAGAATGGGATGACTGGCTTTGTGTGTCCTACATTATTATCTATATTTGGTCTTGACCATTTGCTGATGATATTTCTGTTCACCTCTCCATGTTCCTGTTTTGGGCTGGTTGAATATGCACATTCTACCAAGGCAGTATTCTGTTCTGATAACATCCTGATGTAGAGATTGGCCATAGTAAGTTCATCCCCACCCAAAAAAAAGTACAGAAAACTCTCTCACCTGATGGCATTCTCACTGACCAGCTAGCCTGGCCCATGAAAGGTGGCCCTTCTAAATGCCCTTCATGTTGTGAGTCTTCTGTTCATCAGAACTCACTTCTTGGCTTTGCTCAATGACACTGCCATTGTGTTCTTGAATATTCTTTACTATTAAATATCACATTTTGGAGAATATTTTTAAAAATTGAGGAGACTTTGAGGAAAATGTGAGGAAGAACAATCAAATAAAGTATAAATGGTAAAAGAAAAAGGAGATGGAAAACTGTATATGCTATCATTACAACCTTGTTTAAAAATGTACTATATGCACAAAATATGTATACAACAAAATATATTAGTATATTATGAATGCTTTTAACTTTATTCATTGTATCCTGCCATATTTTCCTATGTGCTACTAAAAACAAGTATTAATGTTAAAATCAGAAAAGTATATTAAACGCATCTACTAAAGAAACACACCTCCTCTGATCCTAATGATATTTCTAGTGCAGTCTTCTTGTACTCTCCCTTTATTAATTATGTTTACTTGAAGACTGGTCTATAATCAGTGCCTCCAATTCCAACTCTCTCATCACTCTTAAATGTCATAGCACTATGGCTTCTGCCCATACACTCCACAGAATATATTCTGGAAATGTCACCACTAGATATTCTTAACTCTTATTTCATCTAGAAGTTTCATCAGCCAGTATGTATTGAGTGCTTACTTACGTAGGTCAAGCTGTGACCTACGCTTGACGCCACTGACACTTCTTCCTTCATAAAACACTCATTTCGCTTGGATTCCATGATGCACTGGTCTCCAGTTCTCCTTTCATTCATTCATTCTTTTTTCCCCCTTTCATTCTTTCCCTACATCCTCTGAACCTCTCCACAATAGCCTGAAAATCTGTGGCTTCCCAGAGGCTTTTCATCATCGTTTTCTCCAACTCATTTTACACGTTCTTGAGGTTACAGATTGTGCTCACCACGCAGCTCCGTTCACTGTCTATTGTTGACTCCAAATTTAAATATCCTGACAGATTGCTCCCCTGATCTCCAGACCAAATACTGATCAGCTTTAGTGACGATTCCACATGGGCGGCCCACAGGTACTACTGATAGAACACACCCCAAACTTAATGCACTATTTAATCAAAAAGAAATCTTATTTGTTCCTACCCTGTATTGTCTCACTCAGTGACAGACACACCATCTAACCTGGATTTGAAACAAAGAGGCCGAAGACTGCCTTGCACTTTTCCCTTTTCCTTTTCCTTATCACTCACATTTAGCTACCAGGTGTATTGATTTTGCCTTCTTGATATCTTTGCAGTTGTCCTTTGTCTCCGTCCCTACCGGAGTTGGACCGCCATCTTTCTTGCCTACATTACTGCCCCCAATTTTACCCTCCCTAGATATTACTGTATCCATTCCATTTCTTCATGACTGTTAGAGTGATCTTTCTGTAATGCAAATTTGACTACATCAGGTACCTACTTAAATGAATTATGACCTTTCTTACCTTCAAAATAAGGTCTAAACTTCCCATGATGGCATTTATAATTCTTTTTCACCTTGACTCTGCCTCTTTACTCAATACTACCTCCTAGTAACTTCATGCTCCAGCTTTAAAGAACTAGATTTTACTATTCTCTTGCCTTTCTGCCTTTGTACATAATGCTCCATCCTTCTAGAATGATCTTTATCTGTCACCCTACTCTACGTATCTAACTGCTATTCATCTGACTGAATTCAAGAGTTACTTCATCAGAGAAGTCTTTCCTGACTCCCTTTAATCCGAGGCTAAATTAGGTGCCAAGCCTATGTGCTTGCATCAGGCTTTGTTTTAATATCCCTCTCTTAGACCCTTATCAAACTCATTGCAAGCTTATCCCACTAGATATGCCACCTGTTTCAGTGATATATCCCCTCATTAGAGCTCCTCTGGAGAGATTTCCTTCAGAGTTACCTTTATGGAGTCACACAAGAAAACTTTATGGTTCAACTTCGTTTTTGCTCAAAGTAGTATTGCCCAGTGTGATCACCAAAATTATTGAACAGATTTGACATTGAATAACTTTTGCCTATTTCAAAAAAATTCAAATATGCTTTCAAAGGACAAAGACTTCTTCCCCCTGAGAATATTTAAAAGACTGTTATCAGATGTTGAGAATTCTTGAATGTTTGCTAAAAAAAAAAAAACCAAGTACTTATAGAATCATAGTTTTAAACGTACACAGGCTTTCCAATACATTTTCCAAAAAAAATCACCAAATCAACAAAAATACATATTTTAAGTGAAAACAATTTAGCTAATTCTTAATTTTAGAAGACTGATATCATATATAAATGCTGCAAATCAGTGGGTAAGAAAAATGATTAAAAATGCAGCATACAAAGTCATACACAGAATATAGCACACTGTAACACATCAAAATAACCACACTAAGAAATGAAAATGGATAAAAAAACTTATGTTGGATAGAAATATCTTGGCAGAATATTATAAGCTTAGATTATTAATGGGAAGAACACAACAATACTAATGTGGGTATCTAATCCACGTTTTGTGTGTTGATTCTTATACTAATGTCAGAATTATCTTGCCATGAAAGCTATTGTTTGTCATTAGTATGTTCTCTCAATGAATGCCATTACGTTTGAAAGAGGAAAAAAAGAAAAATTCAGAAATATTACTTGAGAGGTATTAATGCTCAATACTGAAATATTTTAAAATAAAACTATATGGCAAAAATTAAAATAGATGACCCGATCTAGCTTGATGAAGAGCTGTCCTTAGAAAGAATTCATCTAACACTTTAAAGTAGTGAGATTTTTTTGAGAATGTCACACAGTAAAACCAGTATATGAATTTAAAACAAATGATACAATGCATTTTGTAGGCATAATGAGGATGTGTGAAAATTGATTACCAAATATGAATCAATGGAAGGAGTAGTGAATTAGTAAAGTAACCTAAAGTTACCTTTACAGTCATTGCTTCCATGATCTCAGACTTTATTTTATTTTTTAATTTCTTTTAATGTTTGTTTATTTCTGAGAGAGAGAGCGAGAGCGAGAACGAGTAGGGGAGGGGAAGAGAGAGGGAGACAGAATCTGAAGCAGGTCCAGACTCTGAGCTGTCAGCACAGAGCCCGATGCGGGGCTTAAACCAATGAACCGTGAGTTCATAACCTGAGCTGAAGTTGGATGTTCAACCGACTGAGTCACTTAGGCACACTTCAGACTTCATTTTAATGAGCATTAAGAAATCATCAAGGGGCTCTTGAGTGGCTCAGTAGGTTAACCATCTGACTCTTGATTTCAGTTCAGGTCATGTTCTCACAGTCATGAGACTAAGCCCTGCATAGGGCTTTGGGCTGAGCATGAAGCCTGCTTGGGGTTCTCTCTCTCTGCCTCTCCCCTGCTTGTGTGTGCACGTGCCCTCTCTCTCTCTCTCTCTCTCTCTCTCTCTCTCAAAATAAATAAACAAACATTACAAAAAAGAAATCACTGGAATTCTAAGTTGAATTTGTTATATAGACTACAGTTTAAAATACTGGGTTATCTCTTAACACTTGGAAATGCTTGGTGTCTGATCATTTCAGTGTGACTTTGGGCTTTTCAAATTTGTTTTTGGTATAGGTGTGCTCTTTTCACAGGGAGAATTCTGATACCTGAGATATACACATATATATCAATTATATGAAACAAGTAGACACTCTGGTCATATCCTCAGAAGTATATATTTCACCAAACCTTTACTGAACACGTAGCTAAAGGCTATGGTTTCTAACACCTGAGTGTAAAAAGATGAAAACCAAGATCCTATCCTTAACTTTAGGTATATCCAGTGGGGCAGCTAAGAATATTCTATTATAATGTAATGCAGCAAAACAAAGATAAACAGCATAGGATCAGATGAGTGGCTGGCTCAACAAAGCCCGGAAATCCTGAAATAACTGACTGCATCCTACATTTATGGGTATAAATATGCAACTTCCATTGAGAACAAACCCTATATAAGCTTTGGGTTCGTACTGAATTCAAATCCTGGCTTTATCCCTGACTAGCTGTGTGAGTTGGGTATACAGCAGATGGTTTTCAAGTAAGTCTATGAAATACTGTAAGAAGTAAAAGGAAGTGTAACTGGGAACCTCTGGAGTTTGGAAAGACTCGGTGGGTGACACAGGACTCAAGCTGAACCTGGGATGCCCTGTAAGAATTAGGCAGACACTGTTTTTGATGGGAGGAGGCCATTTGGGCTATGAGGAGTGAAGGAAGTTCAAGAGAAGGGCATATACATGACCTGTGTTCTAAAGACAAACAAGTATAGAGGTTGCCAGCCAGGAAGGAAAATATACCAAATTCCAAGATCAGAGAAAATCTTTGAATGCTATTTCATAAAAGATCGATTCCGTTTCTTTCCAAGCTTCTATTCTTCCATGCTTTCCCACTCTTACTAATTTCTTTCAAATGCACATTTAGAAATACTTACTTGAATGTAATATTTTGCCAGTATTTATGGTAATTACTTCCTGTTAGTTCTTTTATTAAGGAACAACACAATTTTAGGTAGAATGCATGGCCCCAATTTTCTCATTTTGTAGTAAGTTATCTGACATATCTTGCAATAAACCAACATCCGTGAGAGCTATTCTGCTGCCTTCTGCTGTAACAAGAGAACACTACTTAGATTTTTACATGTACAACCTTGCACTATTTACATCTCACATGGTAAAGATACAGCAAGTAGTTAATTCATTTTATTCAAATATATTATCTCCACTCTCTTCCTGCTCAATGTTTTCTTTTTTATTGGTTTTTAATTTTTGCATACAAATGAATTGGCCTTTGTGCTACAGAGTTCAGAGAGGAGGAATAGAGCACATAGCCACATTCTAGACAGAGATACGCCAGATGCAAACAATACCTCTCTGCAAAGTTCACAAGAGATTTATCACAATAAAAGGGGCCAGAAGAATCTGGACATTTCTGGGTTACTGTGCTATTCCCCACCGCTATTCTCTAACCATCTCAGACAGGCTGACAGAAACTATTGTTATAACTTCTGCTGGTGTTGTATTTATATACCATATTGGTTAGGCTGCGAGGCCTCAGTAAAGGCAGGCACTATAATGTGCTCTTTCAATTTGCACATAGAAACTTTAAGAGTCTATTATCTGGTTTACTTACAGTGTCTATCACCACTGCTTTAAAAAAAAAAGAAAAAACAGAAAACGGCACCATCAGGTTGAAAAGAGAAGAATGTCTGCTGTGTAGAGAATAAAAGGACAATATTAAAAATGTCTACTGGGACCTTTTACATCCTATGACCATTTTCTGCAATTTTGTCTTTGACATGGAAAAGTTGGTCATGGGCAGAACATAAGAACTCCTATCACAGAGGCACCTGGGAGGCTCTGTTGGTTAAGTGCCTGACTTCGGCCCAGGTCATGATCTCATGTTTTGTGAATTTGAACCTGGCATTGGGCTCTGTGCTGACAGCTCAGAGCCTGGAGCCTGCTTCATATTATGTGTCTCTCTTTCTCTCTCTCTCTCTCTCCCCTTCCCCCACTTGTGTGCTTTCTCTTCCTCTCTCTCAAAAAATAAACATTAAAAAAAAAGAACTTCTATTACATTTTGACTTGTCTATAATTGTGCATCCACATTTAAATACTAGGTCATTCACCTGCTTCTAGTGTATGATTCAGCAAGGGGTCCAACAACGAAATAATTAGGTGAATCATCTTGGTACATCAACTCCTGTTTACTTAGCAGGCAACCTCAAGATTCAAATCTACACATCTGTTAACACGTGATCAAAATCAAATCAGAGCTCTAAGACTCCGTATCAGGAGTGGCCAAAAGACTAGTACATTCTGTGCTCCTGTTTATCCACCAAATTTGGCAAGAATATGTGCTAGTGACCGCAAACTGAAAGAAAAACAGTTTCTATTTGTGAGGGATGTGTGTGTGTGTGTGTGTGTGTGTGTGTGTGTGTGTGTGTGTGTGTGTGTGTTGGGGGTGGAAGGTGAGGAGGAGAAAAGGGATTCCATATGGGTTATACTATCTACTGGTGAAGTGTTTGTTGTTGCTTTGATCCCAGGTTTTGACATTTTTCTACTACATTAAAAAAAGTAAATTTATAGGTTATTATTAACCTTTACTGAGAACTTACTTTGTGTCTGTTCTTGGTGTTTTAGATACATGAACTCATCTCCTTCCACAAAGCCTTTTGACATAGACTTTATTTTTATGATCTGGATATTATATATGATGAGACTAAGGCACGTAGAGGTTAGGAAAATAACCCAAGATCACCCAGCTGGCAAGTGCTAGACCTGGGATTCAAACCCAGGAAGACTGGCTTACATGTGACTAGAGTTGTCCTAACCGATATGGTAGCCATGGGCATAAAGGGCTGCTGAGCAATTGCAGTTGTGGCTGCTTTGAGCCCAGATGCACTTCAGGTGTAAAATATACACAGTATTTCACTTAGTAAGTAAAAGAATATAATAATATTTTGCCTGGTTAACATCTCATCCAAACCTTTTATATTGATGACAGGTTGAAATGATAATATTTTGGATGAACTGGGTTCAACACAACATACTATTAAAATTAATTTCACTTTTTTAATGTGGACAGCAGAATATTTAAAATTACATACGTGGGGGACTAACATTATATTTTTAATGCTGGCTCTAGTCTGGACTCTTAATCACTCTGCAATATAGGTTTTAAAAACGGGGCACCTGGGTGGCACAGTTAGTTGTTCTCCTGACTCTTGATCTCAGCTCAGGTCATAATCTAGCAGTTTGTGACTTCGACCCCTCCACGGGGCTGTGTGCTGATGGCACAGACCCTACATAGGATTCTGTCTCCCGTTCTCTCTGCCCCTCCCCTGCTTATTCTCTCTTTCTCTCTCTCTCAAAATAAATGATAAACTTAAAAATATATTTTTAAAATCAGAGTGAATGTTAGCTCCAACATGGATACTTCATTTTATGTTACATTTTATCAATTCATTGCATATGTATAGTAATGTAATCTCTTCAAGTTTAAAAACATAAACTGAACCTATATAAAAGCTCCTGGTAAACTAACTATAAGGACACTAGTTATTTTCATAGGTTGTCGATGACCCTATGACTGAGGAACAGGTGAGTAGAGAAAGGCCATCAGCACAAAGAATAAATATGATACAATTGTTATCTGCAGAGCTGTTGTTAAAAATAATAATCATAGGGTGCCTGGCTGGCTCAGTCAGTTAAGCGTCTGACTTTGGCTCAGGTCATGATCTCATGGTTCATGAGTTTCAGGCCCACGTTGGGCTCTGTGCTGATGGCTCAGAACCTGGAGCCTGTTTCACATTCTGTCTCTCTCTCTCTCTTTCTCTGCCCCTCCCCTGCTCATGCTCTGTCTCTCTTTGTGTCTCAAAAATAAATATTGAAAAAAGTCTTTAAAAATAAAAATTCAAATATAATAATCATAATATGGCTAACATCTGTTAAGAAATTACAATACACTACAACGGGCATTGGGTAAAGCCAGTGTCACTGATAGGGTTGATACTGCCCTCTAGGAGGCATTTTGGAAATTTGTGGGTCCCTTTTTGATTGTCCCAAAGGTCACTGGTGGTACGAGAAGTATTAGGTCAGTCCCACCCAAAGAAGAATTCCACTGTATATTCTCATAGATGAACTATTATTTCATAGTTAGCTCAGCCTCATTAGCTCAGCCTAAAGTCTTACATAAAAACACAACATATTTGTGGCATATTTAATATGTACTGAGTTTTCCAGGAATTCAGCTGCCATCAAAGTCAAGGAAAGGCTGTACTTTGATAAGAACTTTACATAAATTACCATTTCAGAAAGTTACGTCACTGGTGTCAATACTGATCTTGGTATTAGAGTTACAAATTCAGCACACCTGCATTTATAATACTGTATCTGCCATCTTAAAGATGGTGAACCACAACCCTCTGATTACTTCATATGCCATTTAGATTGGTCATGCGTAATCATTTTCACCTTGAATACAAATTCTTTTATTATAAATAGCTTTCCTTTTATTTTCTCCTTTAAATTAGACTTAGGGGAGTAATTCGCTTTAAAAATTATATATGTAATAGGTTATATTATGCGTAAATTATTTTTCAGAGAGTCAATGGGGCATTAAAACATATTAATTTAATTAAGGAGATATGATTCTGGTAAGGATGAGAACTGCCAGGATAAATTCTTTATATGGATTGACTAACCCTGTCTTTAAAAATGACAAACCTTTGGGGTGCCTGGGTAGCTCAGTCGGTTGAGTGTCCGACTTGGGTTCAGGTCATGATCTTGCAGTTGGTGGGTTCGAGCCCCGCGTCGGGCACTGTGCTGACAGTTAGGTCGGATCCTGGAGCCTGCTTCGGATTCTGTGTCTCCCTCACTCTCTGACCCTCCCCTGCTTGTACACACACTCTCTCTCTCAGAAATAAATAAAAAACATTAACAAATTTTTTTAAAAAATGACAAGCTTCAGAAAGCAGGTAACATTTTTTTCCCATCACTACTTCACAGGTAAAGAATCTGAGGCTTAAATAACTTCATGTATTTTAACTGATCAAGGTCATTATCTGTGACTCAAAAATCAATCCAATCTAAACATATTTTTAAATGCTATGTATTGACAATTTGTTGTTGTTTTTAAAGAATTTCTATTCTAAATTACTGTCTTCAGTATTCTCCACTGAAAACATAGGAAAACATTTATTTTGTCATTTGGGGTATGATCTCATTAGATTAAAATTTTGAATGCTCATCATTAGGGAAAAATAAATTGAGGAATAATGTTTTTTTTTTCAAAGATGTATAACAGATGGAATACTTAAAATCTCCAGCTAATAGGAAGTTAAAACATTTACATTTACATTTACCCTAGGTCCCAGAATTCCTATTTCTAGGAATCTATCCTGATGACCGAGTAGAAAAAATTGGAAAACAATATTAAAAGTATACACAAGGCTATTCATCACAGCACTATTTGTAGCACTAAATACTGGAAACAATTCAAATGTTCACATTAGGAAACCACAGCAAGCTGTGGTATTGCCTCCCAGTGGAGTACTATGCAGCCACCAAAAAAGTACAATTCTCTTTCTGTTGCTGGAGTGATTCCAGAATATAATCTGAAATGGAAAAAATGAAGTACAGAGTACAGCCTATAGCACTGGTTCTCAAAGTATGGCCTCCAGCATCACCACGTGGGGAGTTGTTAGAAATGTAAATGACTGAGTGCTGTCCCAAGCCTAGTGAAACAGAAAATCTGGGGGTAGGACTCAGAAATCTATGTTTTAACAAGCCCCCCCCATCCACTGATCCCCAGTGATTTATTTGCAGCTGAGTTTGAAAACTATTGCTATACACCATCCTACTGTTTTTCACAGAAGGGTAGAGAATATAACAAAGATATGTGGATATATGCTATATATAAATATTTGTTTGTGTTCTTTAAAGAGATAAGATTAAACCATTAAGTAAATAAGAAGTAATAAAACTACGTAAAATGGTTAATGGTGAAAGAATAAAGGGGAAGGAGACATGCACAGAAGCCAGACCTCTCTGAATATACTTTGAGTCATAGATTTGACTTTGGCATCATATTACATACGTAAACATTTTTAATACAAAATAAATAAGACTATATCTAGTAGGTGGCTTAATAAAACAGAATTATTTATAGTGATTTTAAAGTGCAGTAACTTGTGTTCTTTTAGGCTATAACTGTGTAGAGCAAAAGAACTACAAATATATCTTACATTCTTTACAGTAATTATTTTGTGACCAATAATACTGACGTCAGTATTCTCAAGCTATGTAATGCTGCAATGATATTCCTACAGAATCAAGGAAATAAATAACTGCGTATGTCATTAGGAATTTAGAATTTCATTCAAAGAGATACAAATACAAAATCAAACAACTTCGATTGTGTAATTCTAAATTTAAACTGACAACATTACTACGAACTCTGACATAGGTCTTCTGGAAAAAAAAGGTCTTAGTGCTGTTCACAAAAAGCCCTAGAAACAAATGGCCAACAATATGGATCCACAGAACACAGCTGTGATCTCAAAATACCGTTTCCCACTAAAAGAAACTTGAGTTGCTGAGAAGTGACTGAATTAGGGATGGGGCAGGATATGCAGTAGGTGAGTCCAGCCTTCTTGTCATAGAGAAGCAAGGAAAGACCACTGTCAAAGACTGCTATGGTGATGTCCAATGGACTGGGCCAAACCAACAGCTTTCTAGCAACCAAAGATGAAACCATATGAACATCAATAAGTATAATAATGGCAATGGATTAAAATACACTAAATATCTTAAAAGCCCATTGTCATGTCACCATAATACCAAACTAACACAGAAAAACTTTGTTTCTCATTGGAGTTGCTCAAGATTCATCTAAAATGTTCTGCAGACTGTAAAGGGAAAGAGACCCTTATCTTTCTTGCACTAATTGTTATTTTAGGGTTACCAAATAATTAACGAGAGAAAGTTTCTCTTTATGGGGTAACTTGGTCAATATAAATTCTTAGAAGGAATTATAAAACTAGAATATCACCATTTGGCAAAACCTTGATAAAAGAATTAATTTAGGGGATGATCATCATGACACTGGCCTTAATGAAAACAGATATGACCTGATAGAATTACACATTCTATATATGTTATCCTTAAGTAAAAAGAAATAGAAGAAATCAAATCAAATTAAACTACAAGTTTACTTAGTTCAGAGGAACATAAACTCTACAGAATCCTTTCAATATTTTCTCTACTTTTGTATAGATACAGAATTCTTTAAAATAAAAAAGGTATGAAAAATGGAGGGAAAAATGGATATCTATAAAGACTCAAAAAAAGACTCAAATGATTTGGATATAAATTATAGTGAATTAATTTGAGCAGATAAAAATTCTTATGACCAAATCCCCTCTAGGTCCTAACACTGTGCTTAAGCACATAGTAGGGACTTAATAAATTATTGTATAATAATTACTCTTTTTTCCACAGATACTGATGCTCTAAATAGTTAAATAGAACATAGAATAATCATGACAAAATTATTGACAATTACCTTAATGAATGTAACTTTCGCCAGCGCAGTTAATTTTTAAAATTTTATATAACACAACAATATGTTCTGAAGAGACAATTGATACATCTGGTTTAGATTAATAATTATGTTTTCAAAAAATGTAAATAAAGACTATAAAAAATAGTTTTGATACCCAAGACATTTGGTAAGAATATTTTTTCTTAAGAGCAGATGTTTTTAACTCTGTTGTGAATATTCCAAATAAATATATCTTTAGAAAAAAAATTAGAAAAAATCTATATTCTATTTATGGCATCTTTTTATGTCATTTCAAAAATAAATAGTAAAAACTCAGCAGGAAAGAAACAATCTTTTGAAGCATTTTATTAAAGATGGTTTTTAGTTTTCCTTGGTCATATCATCTGTTTTCCTCATTATAAATAATAACCATGTTAATTCTTATCAAGAATAATGTTGGTGATGCCCATTACAATACCTATTTTGATATTTTATTTTATAGAAATCGGTGTTAACCAAATTTCATTCTGTAGAGTATAAAATGGAATGCTCTTAGGGGGAAAAAAAAACATTTCATGGTCAAATGCATTTGAGAGATACCATATACTACATTCTCTGCACAAAATCAGAGTACAAAATTATACAGTAAAAGACTCTGAGAAGTCTACTAGCAGAATTGTTCCCCACAATCTTTTGTAACAACACTTTTCCAAAGCTTAGTTCGGATGGAGCTCTCTTGTATAACATGTTACAATGTTCTATAGAACAAATGTAGGGAATGCTGGCCTAAATCCAATTGCCATTTCCTTCCTTCCTCCCTTCCTCCCTCCCTCCCTCCCTCCCTTCTTCCTTCCTTCCTTCCTTCCTTCCTTCCTTCCTTCCTTCTCTCTTTCATTTTTTTTCAACCTTTAATTACCTTTGAGAGACAGAGAGAGAGACAGAGCATGAGCAAGGGAGGGTCAGAGAGAGAGGGAGACACAGAATCTGAAGCAGGCTCCAGGCTCTGAGCTGTCAGCACAGAACAAGACAAGGGGCTCCTACTCACAAAGGGTAAGATCATGACCTGAGGCAAAGTCAGAGGCTTTACTGACTGAGCCATCCAAGTGCCACCCAAATGCTATTTTCTAAGCAAGTTTTAATTGTAGCATGCAGATCATTTAACGAAGAGCTTTCCTGTCATTTTATACACATGAAAAAGTTTAAGAAAACACAAGAAATCAGTGAGTTATTAATAATTGGAAGCACATTACCACCAACTTCAGGTAAAGAAGTAATATCCCTTAATTTACAGATAGGTATGCATACTTTTCCATTTTAAAAACTGAGCTTTATTTTTTGCTATTTCAAAATGTGACTATAAAATTAACTGAATTTTCACTATGATAGTTACTGTGTACTAGATGACGTGGAATAATCACTCCTACTTTACTACATCTGGTTTCCTTAACAGTAGAATACTGATTCAGTACTAGTCTCAATTTGTTTTCATGCTCCACTGTTTAACTCATTAAAAAAATTGACAATAAAATAATTTTCTACTAAAACATCAAAAGGAACGAAAACAATCCAACACTTTAAAAATCAGACTTGGGGCGCCTGGGTGGCTCAGTTGGTTAAGCGTCTGACTTCAGCTCAGATCATGATCTCACAGTTTGTGAATTCGAGCCCCCGCGTCAGGCTTTGTGCTGACAGCTCAGAGCCTGGAGACTGCTTTGGATTCTGTCTCCCTCTCTCTGCTCCTCCCCTGCTCATGTTCTGTCTCTCTTTCTTTCTCTCAAAAATGAGTGAACATTAAAAAAGTAATAATAAAAATAAAAATAAAAATCAGACACATAAGGAAATTCTAGGCTATTTATTTGGAAGCTGGGTTCTCTGTTCTTATGGATGCTATTAAAGTGCCAAGGCCCTCAGACCCCAAAAAGGCACAGACTGCTTCTTCTTGTGGTTGGTTTTTGAACCTCAATTTGCAAAGTAAACTATAATTCCCCCACCTAGTCATCACAGAGGATAAAACAGAGAGAGCGATATGATACTGGAAACAGGCACATTTAACAAGGATGGATGACTTAGAAGTATATAAGAGACCAGAACAGAATGAAATGAAGCAAAAAGAATTATATTATGTAAGAACTTAGAAAAACTTTAATTTCAGACTACATCATCTTTATAGGTAATAATGATTTTTTTGAAAAACTTCAAAGCCCCTTTAGAGTCAAGAGGGGATAAAGGGAAAAGGATATAGGAAAAAAAAAATAAGCTGGAGAGAAACAATAATTTCTTCTTCCTCCTTAACCTCAATTTATCTGCATTATACTTAAATTTAAACAAACAAACAAATAAATAAATATGCAAGCATGCAAGCAAGCAAGCAAGTGGGGTAGGTGGGTGCCTGGGTGGCTTAGTCTGTTAAGTGTCTGACTCTGATTTCAGCTCAGGTCAGACTTCAGGTTCCCTGAATTCCAGCCCTGCATCAAGCTCTGTGCTGATAGCATGGAGCCTACTTGGGGTTCTCTCTCTCCCTCTCTTTCTGTCCCTCCCCTGCTTGCTAGCGATCTTTCTCAAAATAAAATTTTAAAAAAATAATAAATTTTCTGCCTTGTTCATATTATGTTTTCCAGAAAGTAATTCAATACCACAAAATTTCTATCAAAGAATGTGTAGAAAGACTCTGGTAATTTCTTACAAGAGAATTAGCACAGGCTCTGAAGTTAAAGATATGGGTTCTGGATTGTGCTTTATCTTGTATGATCAAAGAAATTAGGCAGACCTTCTAAAGCTTGGTTCTTTCTTCATCTAGAATATGCTAGTAACACTTTAAAGAATTACCTATGAATGTATTTTTTAAAGTGCTGTAGAATTGTTGGTTGTTATTGAGTTTATCGCCTCTAAGAACTTCAATCGCCATCAACATTTATTGTTTTAGAGATTTTTAAAAACAATTTATGAAGTTTCTTAGACTAGCATCTCCATACAGGTGATGAATATATTTTACTGTCTTTATTCTACATTTTTAAAAGCACAGATAGTTCTCAATAAAAATTCATTAAAAATGAAAGAAATGAAAACAACATTACTGTACAGGAGGTGGAACATCAAGAACAAAGACAATCAAATATATTTATCACCTATAAGGAGATTCTAGTGCAAGAGTCTTCATTGAGTGTTTAAAAATCTCTAAAAAGATAAATGTTAATTTCTCCTGCTTAAATCATGGTAGACCACATTCCTGATTACAACTGATTATAAGCAAAGATCTCAACCAGAGGCTCTGCCCATCTCAAGGGCTGAACAATTGACCTTATATGGCCAGAAAGCTCAGTTGGCAGTTCTACCTGATTTGGGTCCCCAGTCAATGGGCCATACTGGCCATGAGCATGTCTAGCATCCTGCCTAGACAGGGAAGGAAATCTGCAGCCCCTCCCAATTGTTGAGTATAGCCTCTAGTCCTGTTCTTTCACGGAGCCTGGCTAGAGAACTCTCAGTTAGAGAGCCCATTTGATAGCCCTACTCAGACAGGGGGTCAAGCCAACAGCCCTACGAAGCAGTTGGGCATTGCTTCTGGCTCTATCTAGCCCAAAAGCCACAGCAGTGAACCTGGGCAGCCCAGGAGCACAGCCTACAGTATCACCTAGCCATAGAGCCCAGCCTATGGCCCTGCTCAATTACCAAACACAGCCTGTGGCCTCTCCCAAGAAGGAAGCCCAGGTAGTGACCTTGCCCAACCAGGGTGCATAGCCTTTGGCTCCAGTCAACTTGGGCATCAACCACATCTGAATATAAAGCTCAGTCTCTAGCCCCACCAAATTGCACCCAACAAAGAATCTATGAAATAGTCAGAAAACAATGGTAATAGCAGTCCGTATGTCTCAACAATTACTTTAAATGTAAATGGATTAATTTCTCCAATCGAAAGACAGAGAAGCCTGCGTAGATAAAGGGAGAACCCCCCCACACACAAAATCTAATAATATGCTGCCTACAATAAACTCATTTGACATATAAGAATGCACATAGACTGAGAGTAAATGGGTGGAAAAAGATATTTCAAGCAAATGGTAACCTGAAATCAGGTGTAGCTATACTTATATCAGACAAAATAGACCTTAAAATAAAAATAGCCAGAGGAGAAAAAGAAGGTCATTATATAATGTTAAAAGGTCACTTAATCAATAAAATATAACAAGTGTAAATATTTTTCCAGCTAATATCAGAGCACCTAAATGGATAAAGTAAATGCTACCAAAACTAAAAGAAGAAATAATCAGTAGTGCAATAATAGTTGGACACTAATTCTCCACTCTCAGCAATGGATAGATTGTCCAGACAGAGAATCAATAAGGAAATAGCAAATCTGAACAACACTACNTATATATAACATTTTTTCTATGAACAGCAGAATTCACATTCAGCTCAAGCATACAAAGAACATTTTTGAGGATAGATTATGTGTTAGGCTACAAAATAAGTTCCAACAAATTCAAGAAGAAAGAAATGATATCAAGCATCTTTTCTAACCATCATGGTATAAAGCTTGAAATCAAGAGCAAGAAGAAAGCTGTAAAATTCACATGTACATGAAAATTAAACAACACATCCCTGGACAATAAATGGATCAAAGAAGAATCATAAGAAAAAATATAAAAAATTATCTTCAGTGACTGAAAATGAAAATACAACATAAACAAACATATGAGGTAGCAAAAGCAGTTCTAAGAGAGTTTACGGTGATAAATGCATATATCAAGACCAAAGAAAAATCTAGGGGCACCTGGGTGGCTCAGTTTGTTAAGCATCCGACTTTGGCTCAGGTCATGATCTCATAGTTTGTGAGTTCAAGCCCCACATCGGGCTCTGTGCTAACAGCTCACAGACTGGAACCTGCTTCAGGTTCTGTCTCCATCTCTCTCTATCCCTTCCCTACTCACACACACACAAACACACACACACACACACTCTTTCTCTCCCTCTCTCTCAAATACAAATAAACATTAAACATTTTTCTTAAAAAATTAAAAAGATAAAATGTTAAAAAATATAAAAGAAAAATCTCAAATAAACAGCCTAACTTTATACCTCAAGGCACTAGAAGAACAAACTAACCTCAAAAAAAGTGTTAGAAGGAAATAATAAATATTAAAGCAGAAATAAATGAAATAGAATATAGCGGAAAAATAGAAATAAGTAACAAAATCCAGAATTGTTTATTTGTTTCTTAAATGTTCATTTATTTATATTTTAGACAGAGAGAAAGAAAGAGAGGGAGAGAGAGTAGAGCATGAGCAGGGGTGGGACAGAGAGAGAGAGGGAGACACAGAATCTGAAGCAGGCTCCAGGCTTCGAGCTGTCAGCACAGAGCCCAACATGGGACTCAGACTCACACACTGTGAGATCATGATTTGAGCCAAAGTCAGATACTTAACTGACTGAGCCACAAAGTCACCCCTAGAATTGTTTCTTTAAAAAGAAGAACAAAACTGACATTTAGTTAGACTAACCAAGGGGGAAAAAGAGAGAGAGAAAACTCAAATGAAATTATAAATAAAAGAGGAAAGAATACAACTAATGCCATGGAAATATAAAGAATCATAAGAAACTAATATGAAAAGTTACACAGTAACAAATTAGTCAACCTAAGACAAATAGATATATTGCTAGAAACATAAAACGTACCAAGACTGAATGAATCATGAAGAAATAGAAAATCTGGACAGACCAGTAACAAGTAAGGAGACTGAATCAAAAACCTACCAAGAAAGAAAAGTCTGGAACTTGATGGCTTTACTGGTGAATTCCACCAAACACTTAAACAAGAATTAATGCTAAATCTTCTCACTCCTCCAAAAAACTGAAGAGGAGAGAACACTCCCAAACTCACTTTCTGAGACCAGCACTATCCTGATATTAAAGCCAAAAAGAGAATACAAGAAAAGAAAATTACAGACCAATAACCTTGCTGAATTAAGATGTAAAAGTTCTCAACAAAATACCAATAAACCAAGTTCAATAGCACATTAAAAGGATCAGACATAATCAAGTGAGATTTATCCCTGGGAAGCCAGGATGGTTCAAACATATGGAAATCAGTAAAGGTGATATACCACACTAATGAATGAAATGTACAACTCATATAATCATCTCAATAGATGCAGAAAAAAGAACATTAGACAAAGTTCAACATCCATTCATGATAAAAACTCTGAACAGGGGTGCCTGGCCGGCTTAGTCGGTTAAGCGCAAGCGCACGACTCTTGATTTGAGCTCAGGTCACAATATCATGGTTTGTGAATTCAAGCCTCTGTGCTGGCAGCATGGACCCTACTTGGGAGTCTCTCTCTGTGTGTGTCCCTCTCATTGTGCCCCTTCCCCACTTGCTCTCTCTCTCAATTAATAAATAAATAAACTCAAAAAAATCTCTAAGCAAACTGGATATGGAAAGAACGCACCTCTAGGCCATTTATGACAAGCCCAGAGGTAGCATACATAATGGTGAAAGATGAAAGCTTTTTCTCGAAGATAAAAAACAAACAACAAAAACAAACAGGATGAGCACTCTTACCTGTCCTATCCCACTTATTACTGGAAGTCCTAGTCACAGAAATAAGGGGGAAAAAAACCCCGAAGACATCCAAACCTTAAAGAGGTAAAATTTCTCCATTTGGGGATGAAATGATCTCATGTATAGAAAATCCTGGGCCACCTGGAAGGCTCAGTCAGGTAGGTGTCCAACTCTTGATTTCAGCTCAGGTCATAATCTCACAATTTGTGAGATTAAGCCCCGCGTCGGGCTCTGTGCCAACAGAGTGGAGACTGCTTTGGGTTCTCTCCCTCCCTCTCTCTGTCCCTTCCTTGCTTGCATGCTCTCTCTTTCTTTCTCTCTCAAAATACATTAAACTTTTAAAAAAAGAAAAAAAAAAAGAAAATCCTAAATACTGCACACACACATGCACACAGACGTGAACTATTAGAACTATTTAAAGAATTCAGTAAAGTTACAGAATATAAACTCAATATATAAAAATCAGTTGTGTTGCTACACACTAATAACAAACCACCTGAAAAACAAAGAAAACAATCCCATTTACAAAAGCCAAAAAAATTACTTAGGAATAAATTTAATAAAGGGTGTGAAACATCCGTATACTGAAAACTAACCCACTGATGAAAGAAATTGAGGAAAGCACAAATAAATGGAAAAGTGTCCAGTTTTCACGGGCTAGAGGAATTCATTTTGATAAATATCAATACTACCCAACGACATCTATAGATGCAATGTAGTAACTATCAAGATTCTAAGGACATTTTGTCTGAACATTTCTGCAAGAGCTCTAATTTCTATGCGACCTCAAAAGACCCCAAATTACCAAAGTCATCCTGAGAAAGAGTGAAGCTGGAGGCTTCACACTTCCTGATTTCAAACTATATTACAAAGCTATAGTAATCAAAATAACATGTCACTGATAGAAAACAGGCTCAGAGGACAATGGAACAGAATCAAGAGCTTAGAAATGAATTCACCCATAGAGTTAACAAGGCAATCAAAAACTTAAGAAGAAAATACATTTTATGTCAATCACTGGTATTAGGAATACTAATATTTGTATACAAAAGAATGAGATTGGACCCCTATCTTATACCACATACAAAAATTAATTTGAAATGAATTAAAGATTTCAGTGTAAGACTGAAAACCTTAAGACCCTTAGAAGAAAACACAGGGGATATGCCCTTAACATTGGTTTTGGCATTGATGTTTATGGAGGTCATAGAATGTTATAAAATGGAGTCCAAAAGCATAAGGAATGAAAGCCGGAAACAAAATGGGGGGTTCCTCAAACTGAAAACCTTCTTGACAGCAAAGAAAAACCCATCAACAACCAGAAAGGCAACCTATGGAATGGGAGAAAATATTTGTAAACCGCGTATCTGCTAAGGGGTTAATATCCAAAATATATGACAAACTCAGACAAGTCCACAGGAAAACAAAAACAAAAGCAAACAATTCATTTAAAAAATGGGCAAAGACCTAAGTGGACATTTTCCAAAGAAGACCTACAAGAAGCCAACTGGTACATGAAAAGGTGCGCAGCATTTCCATCAGGAAATGCAAATCAAAACCACAGTGAGATATCACCTCCCACCTCTCAGAATGACTACTGTCTGAAAAGAAAAGAAAGAAGTGTTAGCGAGGATATGGAAGAAAAGGCAAAAGGGAAATTAGTGCAGCCGCTGTGGAAAACAGTATCGAGGTTCCTCAAAAAAGTTAAAAATAGGAATACGCCATATGAAATAATAATAATTCATTTTTCTGCCTACGAATATTCATAGTCATGATGAGATCCCGGGTGCCGAATGGAGAGAACCTGCTTCCTGTATGATGTTATTAGTAAATTAATCATCTCTGAAGTTCCCCTACATTCAGGCTTCTTGTCATATGAGAAAAATAAAACGTCTCTTTTTAATTCTTATGTCACTTATAGTTGAAGTTTCTGTTACTTGCCAAATCTTTCTCTCTGACAATTGCATAATGTTTTAAGAGAGATTTTTGTAATTTCTGATCATTGGTGTTTTTTTGCATTAGAGAGTCATAATTATGAGAAGGATAAATGAAGATATTTGCAGAATATACTTTGGTGTAACAAACTACCATCCTACTATACTTTCATGCTCTAAGGAAGAGAACAAATCAGAATGGGGTTAGAGATTAACCAGGAGCCTTAAAATATACACGTGAAATGATAATTAAGGGCCTTAGACAATGCTCCCTTCTTTGATTTTCTTTTAATTCTGCAATGATGGGAAGTTTGGGCGTGAGTGATAGCCATGAAATATTTTCTCCTTTGACTTGTTAATAAAAAATAAAGATGCATAATTTGGCTCGTGATTATTTGTTCAGCTACACCAAAACCAAAAATAATGGGGATTGCTGTAAACATCTACGTAGGGATTCCCAAGTTCAAGGCTCTGTTCTAACTAAGCACTGAATGTTCTTCATGCATATAACCCTCAAACAACCCACTGAGACAGGTATACGTCCACCCACCGCAAACAGCTGATCAGCAAAGACAAATTGGTCATCCAGCCAATACACGGCCCAGATGGGATTTGAACCTGGGGAAATGGCTGTAGCTTATGCATGCAACTGTGGCACTGCAATGCTTAATGAGAACAGGATTGGGGGCGCCTGGGTGGTTCAGTTGGTTAAGGGTTCAACTTCGGCTCAGGTCATGATCTCATGGTTCCTGAGGTCAAGCCATGTATCAGGCTGTCAGCACAAAGCCCACTTCAGATCCTCTGCTTCTCTCTCTGTCCATCCCATGCTTGTTCTCTCTCTCTCTCTCCTACAAATAAATAAACATTAAAAAAAAATGAGAGGGGGGCCTGGGTGGCTCAGTTGTTTTAGCATCTGATTCTCGGTTTCGGCTGGGGTTGTGATCTCACCATTTGTGAGTACAAGTCCTGCGTTGGGCTCCACACTGACAGCGCAGAGCCTGCTTGGGATTCTTCTCTTCCCCTCTCTTTCAGCACCTCCCCCACTCATTCTCTCTGTCGCTCTCTCTCAACATAAATAAATAAACTTAAAAAAATTTAAAAAGAGAACAGGAATGGATGGAGGGTGTTTGCCAAGTTAGGTTTCCTTTAATGTTGGGAGTTTGTATATCACCAAGTAAACGTCTAAATTATTTCACTTACTTTATGGATGGTGTCATTGAACTTTTATTTTTGGACTGCCACCCCTTATTTCATATTAAATTTTAGAAAAAAATGTCAAATAGGAATACATTGATTCTATTTAATTCAGAATCTAAGAACGGAGGCAGATCTTCTCACTCCTCAGATAGTTGGGACTAAGCATAATATTCTAGCCTCGTAAGATCTGACTCAAACACAATACAATTTTAGACACAGTCTTGCTATGTCCTTATACACCGTGGGTCTCACAGAAGCACTTAGTGCATTGAAACTAACATATGATTTATTGACTTAATGACAGCATTTCAGTATTTCCTCCTTTTCTAGGAGATCCTAATTATTTGTAACACTTTCAATAACATTTATATTAGTTCCTGTTACATGTCACTTGTTGGGCAGACCAACCCACTGTAGCCATCACTTTGGCCATATAGAATATATGAGTCATAGCATGTGATTTGGTAGTTTCTACTCAGGGTGAGTTTTCTAATACAGATAAGGTAGTGTGTACTGTTTCGTCATATCCCAGCTCCACATAGTTTTCTTTTTCTTTTTTCGTTAAGTTTATTTATTTATTTATTTATTTATTTATTTATTGAGAGAGAGAGAGTGAGAGAGAGAGTTCATGTGTGCATGCAAGCAGGGAAGGGGCAGAGAGAGAGGAGAGAGAGAGGAAGGAAGGGAGGGAGGGAGAAGGAGAGAGACAGAGAGAGAATCCTAAGCATACCGCATACTCCTTGCTGTCCACATGGAGCCTGGGTGCTGGAACTTTATCTCAAATCGTGAGATCATGACCTGTGCTGAGATCAAGAGTCAGATACCTAACCGACTGAGCCACCCAGGCACCCTTATACATTTTTCAATGGATGTTGTCCTCAGACACTGAATAACTTTGGAGCAATTTTGCTATTCACACATTTAACTGTTTATAAAGTAAAAAACCATTCTTTGTGTCAATGACTTTTATAAGTTGAAGCATGGCTTCCATTTTTCTTCAACCATTTTATAAACTTTACTGTCAATTTCTCTTTGGTGTTGAGGTATCTCCATCCCAACATAACCATTTATTTGAATATACTCAAAGTGATCCTTACTGTATCTGGATTTTTTATTTATGAATTCACATACCTGCTAAGGTTTATCTGCAGGAAATGTGATCACGGGTTTCCAAAACTTAAGCCCTTCTTCCGCTAGAGGCAAGGGTTCAGTGGTTATTACTTCAGTGTCCGTGACTATATAGAACCTAACTGCTGGGGACAGTGAGAGTTGATTGTATTGACTTAAATTTAGCAGAGAACATACTTGATATTTAAACGTACCCTGTCTGATTGCCAACTTAGATGTTGTCCAGGGCCCTCCCTTGACATCTCATATCGCCTTTTAGCTATGACCCCATTTCTTTGATTTTCTTTGCAAAAAAGCTTTTATGCAGCCAAATCCAGTGTTCAGTTTTCACGCCACATCTTATTAAACCCTCAAGCGGTATTTATGAAGTTTACTACTCTCTCCTGGCAATTGTGATTTGACTTCTAGAGAATGCATTTATGGTTTTCTTTGTGCGTTACTGGTTCCCTGATCTCAGGTTCTTTCGTTTTGTTTTCTCTGACTCCTCTTGACCTCTGAGTATTATTACTCTAGGGTCCCATTCTCCAATCATTTCTCTGATTTCTCTCTAGCTTTTTACTGGGCACCATGGCATCAAATACTGTCTATGTGCTGATGGGTTCCCTAATTCTGTTATGAGGATCATTGTGTCCTTTGAGCTTGACAAACAAATATTTAACTGACCTCCTCAAAATGGGATATTTAATATTTATTTTAAGCTTAATATACCCAGAATAAATGACTGATTCTTCCTTTCCCACCCTAAATAGACCTCTTTGGGCTCCACATGTCAATACATGGCACTGCTCTTGATCCTGATGCTCAGTGAAAAACTAGATTCATCTTTGATTCTCTCTTTCCTCCCAAATGTATTCCCACTTAGTCAAAAACACTTTTCAGCTCTACTTAGGAGGAGGAAGAGGAGGAGGAGGAGGAAAGGGAGAATCTTAAATCTAATCACTTTCCACCTATTCATTGCAAAGCCTTAGACTCTCACCTGATCTCCCAACTGGCATCCTGTTTCCCCTTCAATCCACATGCACAGAGCAGCAGACCATCTCCCTCTCATGCTCAGGTCCTAAGTGATCTCGCCCCTGGTTTCCCCTCTGACTTCAATTTCTGGCTTTAGTCATGCTGGCATTTTTGCTGAAATGACATTCCCACATCAGGAGCTTTGCCCTTGCTGTTCTTCAGCATGGAGTGATGTCCTTCATGTGTCTTTAGGTCACTCCCACACTTTATTCAGATCTCTATTCAAACATGAACATTTTAGAAACTTTCCCAACACCAATTCCTATAATGGTCTCATGCTGCTCTACCTCTCTATCCCCTTACCCTGAATTTCTTTTCTTCAGAGCATTTACTAATGTGTTCTTGTGTGTCACCCCAAATTCTTCCAAATAGAATTTAATCTCCTTGAAATCAAGGACTTTATCGACATTAACAACGTATCTCAAGTGCCTAGAACATTATCTGGCACATCACAGATATTCAAATACTTGAGGAATAAAGAACCTAGGAAATTTTGAATAAATACTTCGGTTAATGTATCTATGACACTTTCTATAACTATTACTGTAAATATATCTTTCTTTTAGCGGTTTTACATTTATGACCGTCTTGCACATATGTGGGTATTAAGGTCACAGTGCTTTTGACACGTTCCATTTACTCCAATCGAGTATTTGTTTTCCATTTGATCCCCAAATTGTATCAATTTTGGAAACTCCTATAAGTTGAATTATTTCTATGTTTTTGCCAGGTCCCAGATAGTTTGGACCATATTCTTGCTTTTGTACCAACACAAGACATTCTAGGTCAGTCCTCATGTTGCTGGCTGCCAGTCTGGAATCAGTCATTTTCCAAGAACACTTATTTCTTTCAGGTAGTGGCTCCTAAGCATGTCTCTGCCTTAAAATTATCTGGGGAGCTCTTAAAAATCCCGGTGCTCATGCTGCACAGCCCAGACAGAATTAGAATCAAATGAGAATCTTGGCGATGGGATCCAGGTATCAGCCCTTTTCAGAGGTGTAGCCAAAATGGAAAACAAATCAGGGGACTCAACAGATTTTCCTAAGAGTATGGACTTAAAACAGGTGATGCTTCAGAGACAGAAAAAAAAAAAAAAGAAAAAAAAAAAAGAAAACATCTTTTAAACTAAAAACTTTTTTTTTTACTGAAGGTTGAATTCATGTTCATGTTTTCAATTTAACTTATTCAACTAAGTTCTTTCTTATCTTGTTCTGATAGAAGACTGACAATTTATGCGCACTTCTAAAAGTGCCAGCTTTTCTTATCTGACATATGCAATACCATGCTATATATTGTCATACCAAATTATATCTGTAAGTTACAATATTATTTAAAATATGGAAAGCCTTCCATTTTCTTAAACACAATTGTATCTTATCTGGGTATATTGAAAACATATCCAAAATTCACTATTCATTTTACCATTCCATTTAGGGCTTAAGCACAAATAATATATGCTCTAATTAGACAAGGATATTTAGGTAAAATATACAGGAGGATTACCCCATGGTTTATAATGCTTTGTTAGATTCTTAACCCAATGTCTTAGAAATAGTTTAACAGTATGAACACCCTATTATCACTGTTTTTAAGAATGAGAAGAAAAGTAAAATCACAGCTAACATGTTGGGAATTTTAAATAGCTCTGAAGACACCAGTAAGCACATGTCCTGCTAATGAATTTTTTGTCACAGACAGAAGACTGAGAACTACTATGTATTTTCCCACTTCTTCTGTCTCCCATAAATTTTTCTATATCTTTTCTTTATCTTTTTATGAACCAACTATTAGATCCATTAAAATCTGTGAGACATCAAACCAAATTAGGCATACTAACTTTGAATTTGTACTTAGCAATATTTAGACTAATAGGTCCTTAGTTACAATGGCTAAGAGTTGAAAGCACGTCAATCATATAGAACATACAATTGTGAATATTAGTTCAAAGGCATCTAGTCCAGATATTTCTTAGATTTTTTTTGATTACTGACACCTTTGATGATCATGGGGAAACTATTGGCCTTCTCTATAGCAAAACTAATAATGCATGGAGGACCACAGACAAATTTTTGTACTATTCTTTCAGATTTAACCATGGACTTTCAAAAGCCCATCTTATTGGTAAGAAAACTAAAATCTACAAAGGGACAATAACTTTACCAAGAACTCTAGATTCATTATTCTAGTGTTTTACTTATTATTACATCTATATAGCAATTTCAAACTAGCCTCCAAAGATTGTGTTTTTCTGCCTTATCAGCAACAAGTTGAGCTCATTGTCTTTGAAATGTCATATTCTTTTCAACCTAAAATAGGTGGATCTAGCAGAAAATAATGATTCAAACATAGTAAAGCAGAAACAAAAAGTAGCCCTCTGCTTCCAGATTTATGATAACACACCCATTTTTTGGTTTGTTTTTTAATTTCTCCACATGTTGTTATTTCTCCAAGTGATTCTATTTAGGGTCAAACAAAGCTGACAGTCAAAAAGAAAAAGGCAGGTTCCCTTTTCCCACATCCTAAGCACCTACCCATTCGGTTGCAAAGCACTTTCTAATGTATCTCCTGGACAATATATTGATATGGTCTGCAGTCTACCACTTCAATCAGATTCTCACTTCTGGGAGATGAAGAGGTAAAACCCATTGAACATCCTTATCTAGAAGCTCCCAGGACAAGGAAGCCAGCAACCTCACTGATAGGGAAGTCTGCTGGTATTTGCACTCCAGAGATCAGTAGCCCGATGAAATGGCCATAAATGGTAGAATAGCCCAAAAACTATTAGAGCTCCTAAGATGGCCTCAAGATGAGGAAAATCAAATCAGAAACCTAACCGTACTCATTTCTACCTCTATTTTGTCTTATAATTCAGGTCTTATTTATGATGTTGCCAGACCTCAGAAACTCAAATATAGTGACACCTACCTTTTTTCTCAGAGTGCAGTGAGGTTAACGGACACAGAATCATTTCTAGTTTATCACATTTACTGCAGATAATATTATTAAAACCACTTTAGTGTTCATCCTATTTCAATACAGAAGAGTATTTATCTAGGGAATACCACCCATGAATGGGACAGAATTCTAATCTCACGATTACGTATTTCATGTATTTATCTAGATAATGTTGCAGTGTGTGACTTTAATTTTCTGGAAAGAGGATCTCTGCTGTGCTACTTGTCCCAAACTATGGGGCACCTTAGGAAGATGGCTGCTATGGACTGAAATGTGCCCTCTCTCGATTCCTAACTGAAATCCCAACCCTGGGTATCTCAGAATGAGCTCCTATTTGGAGACAAGGTCAAAGAGGTAAATGCATTAAAGTGAGGTCATGAGATTGAGCTGGAACACAGTATTAGCAGTGTCATTATAAGCAGAGGAAATTTGAACACAGACATGGATGGAGGGAAGGTGCTGTGAAGTTATGAAGAGAAGATGGCCAAAGAGAGCCCTGCAACAGACCCCTGCCTCACAGCCCCAGAAAGAACCCACTCTGTTAATAGCTTGATCTTGAACGTCCAGCCTCCAGAACTATGAGAAAATAAATTTCTGTTGTTTTAGCCACTCAAACTGTGGTAGTTTATGGTGGCAGTCCTAAGAAACCAATACAATAATTTCAACTTATATTCAAGAAGACCAGTAAAGGATTGTGTGAAGTTGGAGCCCAGGGCAGCTCTACTCTGGAAATGGGGCCATGCTATTCAATTTTTGACTTCGTTTCCTGATGGGTAAGATGATTTAATATAAGTATTGGTAGGCATGCATAAAAAAGCTTGAAAAACAGAGAAAATGAAGTCTCAAAGATCTTAATGTTTAATGGCATTATTTTTGCTTATCAACCAAAATGAAAGGGATGAAAAAGCAATCAGCCATTTCCTGTCAATAAAAATGATGGTTCAAACAGCAGGGAGCTGAAATTTAAATAATATTTGTCCTGCTATATTCTTCCAAGCTTTATCTTTGGAGTGTTCTACGGTGTAAATAATGGATCAAAAAGAGAACACAAAAAAGATAAATCAGATTTTCCAATAAACTAAAATTCTCCAAATGTATGTTTGCATACATTTATATAATGTGTATATTTGCATGTGTTTAGTTCACTTGTTTAGTAAATTTTAGTAAATGCTGACCCCCTCTGACCCCCTCCCTAGCTTTCTGTGAAGTGTTACCTTGTAGCTATCATTGCAAAATGCACTTTTTCTTACAATAACTTGAATAAAATTACTATGGCGATGTTAATTTGTGTGATGATAATTCTCCCTCCATCCAGCCACCTCAAATCCAACAAGGACAGAGATGGAGATCTCTCTGTTTTCATTAAAATCCCATCACCTGGTGTGGTACATTGTAGGAACATATAGAAAGAAATCAAATCAGCTTCTGAGTAAATATTATGGGGGGGCAGGGAACTTCCAACAGGTAATTGCCAAAGTGGGGAAATTCTTATATGGTTAGAAATTATTATTTCAGTTTCAGTTTGTAAGTTTACATGTCTACCAGGAGGGAAGAAATGATTATTATCTCTCACATTTGATCTCAACAAGATTGGCTGGGGGTTGTAGCGAGGATCGGGGGAAGGAAGAGAAAAGAGGTGACCTACTTGTGAGAAATAAAGTGTATTAACATGAGAGTTATCAACTTTTCCATTTCCCCAAACTGCTAAAGAGGATTCTTGTTTTTCTCTTCATCTACCCATATGTACACTGACAATATTTCCCCTGGGCCAGATCTAGTTCTTTGACTTTGCATGGTGGGATCAGGAAGAAGAGGAAATGTAGACCTCAGCCTGCAGCTGAGAAAGGCTTGCTTCTTGGACCAGAGGTGGCTAAGGGGAGTGAGTGGGAGGTTAATAAATGGGGCAGCGAATGGAAGACTATAAAAGGAGTTGTCACAGGGATGGCCAATGTGCCAACTTATAGCCTCAAGCAATAAGAGGGAAGGATCTGAATTATTTGGATGTTCTTTCTGTTGTTGCATTAAGTTCTCTATAGCACTGAATGACCACATCCATCAGCCACCTTAGAGCAGAAGCTGGTATTTCCAGAGAAGACCAAGGAGAGTGCTGTCTTTCTGTGTGATTCTGACACTGGACACGTATGTCTGAGAGAAGATGTCGTACGCATAGGAGTTCTCTGTCATTTTCACACCCAAGCCATCACTGAACCACTGGGTCTTTTTTCAATGGTGAAATGCAATTTAATAAAGTTGAAGAAAACATTATGCTTCTTTCCTTTATACTTAAACGAAGAAGGAAGAAAAACTCTCCCCAAAGAACGTCTCTCCATTAAAGAGGAAGGAAGCTAAGTCCTGGATGCCGTGAGGAAAAGGAAAATTAGCTTAGCTAGGCAGACAGACATCACTTCCACCTGCTCCACTCAGGAAACGTGAAGTTAGCCAGCTCAGCTGTTATAAGGACAGAACAACCCACGCGAGTGTCTGCACTTTGCTCTGCTGCCGAGATCAGGAAACAGGGTGGCCCTGATAGGCTTTGAGCCTGGGGAGAAAAGTCACGGAGGGGAGAGGAATAAAGAACGTTCCAATGCATCAACATCACACCTTGTTATGGACAAAATCTATCATCCTGTTACTAGGTCTTCTGTGATTCCCCCTCTCAGATCTGCATGCAGCCATTTATGTGAAAACTAAGCAACTTTATGGATATTAGAAATAATATTTTACACTGTAAGAAAGCAAGCCTGAGGGTAAATTATTCAAATCCCTGAGCACTTAGCAGAGAACAGAAGGTTCTCTAACAGCAAACATGCATAGTCTAGGATATGTACGAAAACCACATGTGAAATCAAGGGAGACCTGGCTGGTCTATAAGGTGTCAGCTTGGATGTGTGCAAGTGCTTGGGGGCAGTGTCATTTAGTGACTGACTGTGCAGACATTGGCTGCTCTGCTCCGGTTTGAACGCAGCTCCAATGCATGATCCTAGTCAAGACTGAAGCCCTCTGTACCTTCGTTTCCTTGTCTGTACAGGGTAAAAATATCTTCTATCTCATATATTGTTGCAAGGATGAAGGTAACGTGGGTAGAATAATTAGAATACACTTAGGTCTTAATAAGTGCAAGCTACTGTTTTCATATTGACTAGGGGTAATTCACATATCTAATCATAGAAAGCGTTAGTTTCATTAGATGCTAAATGCCCTAAAGTAACCAATGGCTAAAACACTAAGAGAAAGATGAATGATTATAGAAGTTATCGTAAGAAAAAATGTGAACCCATGATAAAATTCAGAAAAACAGAACAGTACATTTGCTTATGCAATGGGGACTCTAATTCATTTTAGCAGTAAATATAATGTGTTCTTATAAGATTTACTCTACATTATTGGTTGGATTTGTTTAAATATGTTTTGTGGAAACACTGCTCTGAATCAAACTATTTGCAAAATAGATTTTATATAAGAAAATAACTGTTCTACAAATAAGAATTCTGTATATATCTGATCAAATCACTTTTTCTTTTCTACCAAAATATGTTGTTTTTTTTTTTCGACTGAGTTTGTTTGACAAGCAGATTATCCACTGAGAAAATGTTGGGAAGTTCAGTTCAATAACAGCTCTTCCTTTACTGTTTCTTTTAACAGCAACAACAAAATCCTATTTTAATTCACCTTCTCCTAGAAATCCTCTTTTTTTTTTTTTTTTTTTTTTTTTGAGTGAAGGAGTGGGGGAGGTCTCAAATCTTAACCAGGCTGCCCGTTCAGTACGAAGTCCCTACATGGAGCTGGATCCCACCAACCATGAGATCCTGACCTGAGCCCAAATCAAAGGTCAGAGGCTCAACCCACTGAGCCACTCAGGGGCCCCTAGAAATGCTCTTTGTAGTTAGTGCATAAGCTTAGCGTTGAGTTCTTCAATTTTATTTATGTGTTTTGACATCAAGTAAGGCAGTCACGCATATCAGAACTGATGTGGTATCTCAGTAATGAGAGAGAGAGAGAGAGAGAGAACCAATGCGCGAGGTGGAGCCCGAAGATGTTGGCAGAGTCTGGGTTCCGCGCTCTCGCTACATGACCTCCACAGCACAGCCTCTCCTTGCCATCGGAGCTTCCAGACGGGCTTGGGTGAGCAACACCAGACAGCGCGCAGAGAGAGTGCTGCTCTGCTGACTTGCTTTGTCCTGTGTCTGGCAGCGCCGGAGGCACACACTTGGGTGCGCTGCGCACACGAGCCCCGCACCCAGGACCAGCGCCGTGGCGGGACCGCAGAGCTGCACTGCTCGCTCTGGTGGGTCCAGGGCGGGCACAACCGTGGGTGGTCCCGTGCCAAACCCACCCGCACATTTAAAAGAGACTGACAGAACTTTTGGTCACTTTGGAGGTGTTAAAAATTGGGAAGCCCCAATAGTAAAAAAAAATCTGTTCATTGTGCATAAATGCAACCCATTTATTAAAGAAAGCCAAAAATCTACATTGATTTAAATACATCCTTAGCTTCCAAATTACGTGCAGCAGCTCGGACTTAATGAAATATTTATTCAAAATCAACAAACCGCCCTCTAGGAGTCTTCCACTATAAAGGCAAACATTTTAGTCAGTGCACTTGATTCTCACCTATAGCAATCTCACAGCCTGTCTAACATTAGGGAAACTGATTTATTTTGGATCAGGCCATTTAAATAGAATGTAACCTAGCCATACAGGTAAAAGCACTTGCCCTTGGCTATGACTTAGCCTGACCACAGGGCTTTCTGGAAACAGCAAAAGCTTTATAAGTGTCAGCTCGTGGCTAAATCAATGTTTATGCATGATGTACCTCTGAATAGCAAACACTTGCTGCCTGCAAGCTAAACAATGTTTTTATCTGTTTGCCTATTTCTGGTTCTTCGACTACTGCATGGAGTGTTGCAAATCGCATTTAGTAACAATTATCTGCTGGTGGTTCATGAAAAGGAAAGTGGTGTGATTAATGAAAAGTGACACACACCGATTACTTTGTCATGCCAGTCTCCTTGGTGAGAGTGCCTCTGCTGAACCCGAGTTCTGGCCCCCTTTACCTTTAACAAGGTCAAGGGGAATGCTAAGTGCCTGGCAGATTAGCTCCTACAAATGCTCCAGTCAGACTTCAGAAGGCTGTCCTCCCCTAATGAACTGCAGGTAGCCAATTAAATGGAATGATGCTGCCTTCACCTCAGCAGAGAAGGTGGAATTAAAAAAAAAAAAAAGATGATAAGGTTTCTCTTCAAATGCGTAAAGTATAAAAGTTGGAAATGTGACAGGGGCATTATTCCCTATGTGACGAAGTAAGTAAATAAATAAAGAGTTCAAAATGAAAGTGTCCCCACACCGAGCAGGTGGTTCGCTCCATGTTCCCCTTGTGCACATCAAAACTGTCACTCCACCCCGTTCCACCAAGGGGAAGCACTTTCCCTTCGTGTCATCCTGCAAAGTGATCAACCAAACAAAAGATAATAATTGCGACGGGTAGGTGATCTTTACCTGCAAAAATATATTTCTTGTGACCAAAACAGTTCATCTTTTTTTTTTTTTCCTTATAGCGAGGCTATATACATACATCACAAAGAATACAGGTGGGGGTGGGGGAAGGTGATAATCTTGGATGAGATTAAATATTTCATCAAGATTTCTAGGTTTCTCCCAAGTTCTCAGTGTCAGTTTGTGCAGACGCAGGAACAAGTAAGTAGCAATGAAATGAGACGAGAATTGAATGGATTGTGTTAAACTAAGAAGAAATGTCAAAGTCAAGGCTTAATGAGATCACATACAAAATATATTTTCTCCTCCCCTCATATCCCACCAGTTTTAGCAGACTGATTCTTTCTTTGCATCGGTAATATTTACAGCTTCGTTTACGACAAAATTGATTCTTTTTAACTTGATTAAAAATAAGGAATAAATGTATTTGAGAAGCGAAAGATTACACATCTTTTGTCACCAACTTCTATTAGGAATGCTTTCTTGCAGACAAAAAAATATGACTCTGAAATAAAACAGAAGTCAAACCTAGAAATAATGACATTTACTTCAAGGAGGGCAATTTTCATGAGCATTTTTATTTTCCCACATGCACTTGGCACAATGTAGCAACATGGTTCTACCCGGTCAATGCCCACTTGATTGGAAATCCTCACAGATTCTGAATGTGAATGATGGAATAGTCACCCTGGAGGGTCACTTTTAAACTTTTCAGGAGGATTTGGGTGTGGGGGTGGAGAAGTCTGTAGGAAGATTAAAACCAAACCAAACCAACAGCCATACCTCATTAAGATACTACACTCAATTGTCAATGATCATTTTTGTTTCAAGAAAAAAAAAAACCCTCTTCAGAAGACCTTATTGTTAATCCTCCCCTGAATTTAAGTACATATTAGTTAAGCAGCCATTCATTAATTGTGGAGGTTAAACGACGAGGTACTAATTGTCTCACAGGGCATATCTAATTTTCTTTTTGCAATTATTCAACTTCAAATACTTTCTATAAAGAGTTGCTTTATTATAAAAACGAAACAAAAGTTGGTCTGTGTGACATGAAGGTAGTAGATGTGGCTTTAATTCAAAGTCTTAAAAATGAAACGGCATAACTAAATACACTTCGAGCGCTTGGCCTAAATTCTCTTCTCAATTGGAAGGAAATTATATTTTGCATCTATCTCAACTGTAAGAAGTCCTCAGCTAATTATTTTCCTTAACTTGTATGATGATGTGTTAATAACATAGGTTTAGCATTTTCTTATCATTTTTGTCCACAGGCGTGAAGCCTGATGGGGACTGGGGTGGACACACAGACACCCCTAGCCCTTCACATGGCACTTTCAGCATGACCTCAACAGTCTTTACTTTATTCTTCTACCTAAAGGCAAATTTACTTTCCCATGACTTAATCTGCGGCAAACGAGTTTTTAAAAAAATTTTAAAGTTTATTTATTTTTGAGGCAGAGAGAGACAGAGCATGAGTAGGGGAGGTGCACAGAGAGAGGGAGACACAGAATCTGAAGCAGGCTCCAGGCTCTGAGCTGTTAGCACAGAGCCCGATGGTGGGGCTCGAACCCACAAACTGTGAGATCATGACCTGAGCCCAAGTCGGATGCTTAACCGACTGAGCCACCCAGGCGCCCCAAACGAGTTATATCTAAGCTCTCTCTCTCAACAAAACAAGTTACACAAATGTAATTTTAATTCCATTTTTTAACCATCTTGGTAGCAGTAAATTATATTAGAGGGAACAAAAACCAGATTTATAGTCCTGAGGGGTTATTTAAAGGAAGGTACAATTAATCGTGTGTGGAATAAATAGTTGGAAATGACTTTTCTTTTATGACAGCTCATTAAGGTGTACAGCTGACTCCTAGGACTGAAAGCCACCTTTAAGATCGCCTTCATGATTTGGGAAGGGAAATAGAGGCACAAGGAAGTTAGTTGATTTGCCAAGATCTTATTGCCAATTTTTGGCAGATTTGGGATCAGAATCTCGATCTTCTAGTTTCCAGTACTGGGTCACACTTTCTCTCTATCTCATCCTGCCTTTCAGTGAGGAGTCTTGAAAGCAAAAATATAATCTTATTAAGGCCACAGGGTTGCTGAAGGAGTTGGCTACTCTTCTAAAGTACAGTTCCATATTTGGAGTATGCCAGGCGAATCTTCCCAAAATAAAGCTTCTCTGTATATGACTTATGGGGAATTTAAGTACGGGTAAGTTCCTTGACATCAAAATATATAACCAGAAATATCTTTAAGACCTGGAATAGACCATGGAGAGCAGCAAGGATCTCTGGAATCAGATTTTAACAATCCTTTGCTATATTTTGGCCTTGGGCACCCTATTTACATCCTTGAGCCTTTATGTCCTTACTCCCAAAGGAAGGTGTATTAAGTTCTATCTTAAGGCCTTTACTGTCATTTTTTTTTTTTTTAGATTAGGACACAGAGTAGACATTCAATAGTTGTTAGTTTCTTTCTCTTTCCTCTTAGAAATTAGCATTAAAGCGAACATAATCTAGTGGGAAATCTAAGTAATCTGCACATCTCACTTAGCTATGTTTGATAATACAGATGCAATAAGATTTGCTCCACAGTATAACGTTGCACACCGAGGGCAAGGCAAAGATGACTTTGCAGTAATGGACTTCATGCATCCCATAGCCATGACGGGAACGCCCCCAGACGTGGTTCCCAGCAGCCAGCGATCACAGGAAAACCTATGTCTTCACCTGCAGACTTCCCTTGCAACTCGGTCCAGGCCAGAACAACAGACCAGGCCTCACCTGTTTGATGTTCATGATCCTGGCTTAGGAAATGCTCAGTAACGGGGGACAGATAATGATTAGTGACGAGGGAGCCTAATTAATGGGAGAGGGGAGGTGGAAAGGTGATCCAGAAAGAGAGAAGGTAGCCAGCCCTCCAACATTTCTGTGAGAACGAGGGAAAGATGAAATCTGGCTTCTGATACTGCCTTTGTTTCAGGCTCCGCCCCCTTGTTCCCCAGCACTGGAGGATGCCACTCTGACTCCCACCTGTTGCAGACGAAATGACACAAAGACAAGACACACAAAAGACAGACACAGACACAACTCGGCTGGAGGAAAAATTCTACGCAAGCCCCCTTGCGATTTATTTTTATACCCCCGTAGCCGGATACATACTGAAATCTACAAGATGAATTCTTTTACCAAATAAGAGCAAGAAGCCAAGCACATTCCAAGGACGGGGGTAGCAAAGGGAGAAAGCGACCACAACATGTTTACTAAGAGGCCTGCCCACAACTCCAGCCTCTTCCTTGTTTCTAAGGAGGGCGTGTTCCCTCATATGTGAGCAGATCATTAACCTTGGATATTGTGTGCAGGCCTCTTGGCAGAACATCATGTTTGCAGGCATGATCTGCCCAAGCAGAGAGTCCTGTTTGCAGGCACATCCTCGCTTCCCTAACCACTCTTTCTCGTGGTCACTTTCGGGCTCCCACACCCACCCTTCCCACCGTGACTTGATGGAGTCATGGTGCTGACACACAGAGAGCCTTGAGTGCTGGACCCAGATGTTCTGAGTTCCATCTCTGTCCCTGCAACTCACTAGCTGTCACCTTGGCATCTAGCTTCTTGAGACTCTGTCTCTTCCACCGTAAAATGAAACTCATAATAACTCAGTTTGGTTTATCATTTACTGAGGGTGGTCCAGCACTATGAGCCAGCTCTGTGCTAGGCACTGATGTTACAAAAAGACATCAAAGTTGGCCTTTTACTCCAAGAGTCTACCTAGCCAAGATTTTCTTAGGAACACATGAAAAGAGACAAAGTTCTCCCTATGAGCCACTGTGGTATATAATGATATGCATATAAATCTGTGGTGTTATTAGGACACAATGTTTCACGTTAATATGTTAATTGACAAGATTAGAGGGCGTTCCTTTCTTTAAAATTTTCTAAGGTTTATTTATTTTTGAGAGGGATGAGCATGAGCATGAGCGGGGAAGGGGCAGAGAGAGGAGACACAGAATCCAAAGCAGACCCCAGGCTCTAAGCTGTCAGCACAAAGCTGGACGTGGGGGGCTTGATGTGGGGGGGCTTCACCTGGGGCTTGAACTCATGAACTGTGAGATGATGACCTGAGCTGAAGTCAGATGCTTAACCAACTGAGCCACACAGGCGCCCCAGGACATTCCTAATACATTCTTTGTGTGCGGTTTTTTCCTATGGCCTTTGGGAGACAACTTCCCCTTTGTTCAACACACTGATGAATAAATGTCAGGTAGTAAAGGAAGTATTGATGAGTGAGCAAGGGAGGGGCTGGTGAGGCAGCAGTGTTACGTGTTGCCTTCCCTGCAGTGTACTGCTACCCTACTAGTGACACGCTTTCTACAAGATTGCTACCATACCTGCTATAAAACTATGACTTTGTCAGCTACAATGCCTCACTCTATTAGTTCTTAATGCACCCTGGTACCTGTAATGTAATTCCACCAGTCATGATTCACCATGTTGCCCTGTCATGAAATGCCTAAATGATAAGTCTTAGAAAATGCAAATACGTGTCCAGCTTTAGGAGCTCATTTACACATGGCTTTTCTTTCAATTATTGTTCTAAAGAAAATGTTCTAAATTGGAAAAATATATTCAGACTTGCATCGAGGTGTCGTGTTAACCCCCCACATTAACAAAGAAAATCTGTTAAGACAGTGCTTAGCTTATAAAAGGAATACAATTACTGACGTCTGGCTGGCATGAACTGCCCATTCTCCTGATCAAGCTGGCACTCGGCTGTGCCCAAGTCTCCAGTACATGGCTGGTAAATAGTTTTCAAAAAAATAATTTGGTTTTTTAGTCGACAAACTTCCTACTCAGCTTACTGAAGTACTGTATTAACATAAAAGGATTTTTGCCTATTCTGGCTCAGGAGCAAGAACTCTTTCAAATGAAAACAATTATCCCCGTGTCCCAAAGAAGATATGAAGAAGCAAATGCATAAGGTGGCTCTATCTTCAGCATCAGTATGGCAAGGAACATCATCCTCTCTGAACATATAATAGGGAGTGGGAGGGGCTATGACAGTGGGAGGAAAGAAAGCAAAGTTGAGTAATCAACTAAAATCTCAAGATTTCATTATTTTGCTTGCTCTTCTGTGAAATCCCAAAATATTAGAAATACTTTGTTTAAATATACAGTAACTAATAAAAACACATTTGAATGCTACATTTAATTGATTTGGGGATTACCTGAGGTTTTGAATTGTTCACATCACTGCTCCCCTCCCTTGGGTCTATTACTCAGGAGTTGAATATATTTGCTAAATTGTCTTCAAATAAATTCTGTATTATAAGATGATGTTAGAGTCTGAGGGACAGAGAGGCCATCTTTAGCTATGTGTTTTTCCCAACATTTTGGGGATCAGATTATTTTGATAATTACATAATTAATGGAACAAATGATTTATTAGCAAAATTGTTTACTAAGCAAATGTCGTTTCCCAGGAGGTTGAAAATAACTAGTTAATTAAAATAAACAGAATTATAAGAAATGAACACTTCATCGTATTTTGTATTTTTCATGTTTTCCGAAGTGAGCAAAGTGCTGACAATAAAAATAACATCAAGTTAATTGACCAACATTTGAATGATGGGTTGGGCTCAGGAGTATTGAGAGCCTATCAACGACTTTGCAGTAGGTTGGCTTTGAAGTTAAGGTGACAGAAAGGCAGCTGGAATAATACTGAAGGTGAGGGTAATTTTCTTTCTTCTAGAATGGCAAACTCTTTATTTAAATCACAAAACAACCAGTGAGAAACATTTTAATTTACTCTGAATAGATACAAGAACTGAGTAAGACAGAAGGTTGGATTGAGCAAATTGGTGGCCCACAAAGCAAAGCTGTGTCCATTTCATTCCTAACGTCATTTTTCCTCATTGGCGTAGTCACATGAAGGCATCTAGTACACCCTAGGCTTCCCTCTACTGCAACACTGGATCTTGATAATTGATTTACTTGTGGATATCCCCAATGAGCTTATTAGCTCCTTGAAAGTAAGGATTATATTCACCTTGTTTCCTTAGACCTAACACAGGAGTGGGTGCCCAGTAACTGTCTGTGTTGCTATACTTAGTTATGCATTAATCTTAAATAAAGTTTTTAAAACTTTCATTGATAAATGTATTTGCTATTTTATAGTGACACCTTGAGTCTATAGTTGATCTGATGGGCCTGATGATCAAATCTCTATTTATTCTGATACAGGCTGAGTGTGTGTGTTTGTGTGTGTGTACGCAAACACAGACACATGCAGAGGTCAGAAACTACTTTATTTTTACTTTATTTTCCCCTAATAACAGCCGATCTCTACTGAAATCTTAACACATTTTAAGCGCTGTTCTTAGGGTTTTGCACAATAGGATAATCACATGTAATATTCTAAATAATCTTTTCAGATAGGTATTATTATTATTATCCTATTTTTAGATTAAGAAGTGAAAGCTTAGAAACATTAAGTAATTTATCCAAGATGCCCAGGCACTCTGACTACAGGCGTCATGCTCTTAATTACTATACTTAAATCACCCTAGAATATCATCACATTCTGAAAACAGAATACAAATTAATAAAATAGCACTGTCCAGTATAGTTTGCTCAAGAAGATCTAATCAGCCAACCAGATTTCCATGGGCGCCTATTACATGCGAAAAAGTCTCATTCTATTCCATGCGGGAGGAAGCATATCTAAGGCTTTCTGCCTAAAGATAGGGTTTCCAGGGGAGCCATGCTGCTGCTGAACTAGGCACCATGGTGAGCTCTCAGAGGGAGTGCCGAGTAACTGCCCAGGCTCCCTTGACAGAACTGTACTCAAGCTCCCGAACTCTGAGCTCTGGGAGCTGCCAAATGAGGACTCCTGAAGATTCCTTTTCTTTCCCTGAGAACAAAAGTAATTTAGCTCTCCGCTTCTTTTCCAAAGTCAAAGTCAGGAGACCACTTAACTATACTGTTCCTGGTTGACTACACGTTTCAGTCATGTATGATGAGAATGTATCAGGCACTCTGGGCCATCTCCACTGGGTGGCTAAGGAATGAACTGTCAGTGGTAATTAACACACAAAAGAAATAAAAATTATGGATGATGGATCTGATTAGAAACAAATAAACCTGACAGGTCACCTCTGAAGGCTTGTGTGAAGTCTCTCAGACAAGCCACAGAAAAATGAATATTTTGGCTTTTAATCCAATGGACACAACCGTATACATTTGACATAGCATATTTCAAAGGGCAAGTTCACTCTTAACTATAGTGTAGTTTACATATTACATTTAATTAAGATAGTTATAAAGGCTGGAGGCTACATGACACCAAATGTAAGAACTGGTTGTTTGGGGAGCCTATGAGTAGCATAGTTGGTTAAGTGTCTGACTCTTGATCTTGGCTCAGGTCATGATCTCACAGTTTGTGAGTCTGAGCCCCACCTCAGGGGGAGCCTGAACTGATGGTGTGGAGCCTGCTTTGGATTCTCTTCCTCTCCCTCTTTCTGACCCTCCCCCACACACCAAAAAACAAAAACAAAACAAAAAAACAACTTAAAAAAAACCTGGTAGTTTGTTTGACTCGGAAGGACTTGGTACATCTGATCTGGGTGGGAACGAAGATAAGCATGCTTCAGGACTGCTCTCTCTGCTCACCTCTCCCTTGGCCCTGGAAGGACTCCCTAACTACCAGAGCCCACCTCTGCAGCCCCGCTTCGAGAACTGAATGCCTCCAGTAGCGTCCATGTCCTACCCTCTCCAGACTCTATTGCAAAAGCAGCTTTCTTGGCAGAGCTGATCGCAGCTAGCTGACAGGAGGCTAAATCTTACCTTGGGGGTAGTGCCTGGGTGGCTCAGTCAGTTAAGTGTGCCACTTCAGCTCAGGTTATGATCACACGGTTCGTGGGTTCAAGCCCCACATCGGGCTCTGTGCTGACAGCTCAGAGCCTGGAGCCTGTCTCGGACTCTGTGTCTCCCTCTCTCTCTGACCCTCCCCTGCTCATGCTCTCTCTCTCTCTCTCTCTCAGAAACAAATAAAACATTAAAAAAATTAAAAAATAAATCTTACTTTGGGGGCTTAATAATATTATTAAAAAGAAGAGAGGTGAAAAAAAGGAAGAGAGGCGAATTACTAATAATAGCATTTCAGTAGCAGCCAAGACCCCCTGATGCCCCTCATACCATATTGTACATGCTTGCCTACCTGTTCCAGCCACAGATCCGGACCTGTCTAATATCTCTGGTGCTACCATAACAGTATGATATTAACATGTCTCATGTAAATTACCTGCAGTAATGGACACACGGGCACACATTTTCACCATGGCTGTAATACCAAACTAAGTGCATGGATTATATGGCATAAGGGCAATAATGTAAAATCCGTATGCTGACGGCCTCCATCAGTGGAGGGTTCTGTGATGCACCTTTTGTTGTAAGGTGAAGTGCTCAGTTAACATGCATCTTATTAGAACTTCGATCTGGTAATTACCTTGAACGTTAGACTACACCCTTACACCTTAAAACATGACACACTGTGGAGTTCTTCAATGATTGCAGAGGTTCTGACATCTTAGACATTAGACTCTCAGACTTATAAATGATAGAGCATAAGACCGCACAGCAAAAATTAATTGTGTATGCCCAACACTTATTCAACAGTGACTCTTTTGCGGAATGCCTGAATATCTTCACTTGGGCAAAATTTGCCAAGTTGATTATAAATGTGATATCTTACCTCTTAATACATTTTACAATTTGCACATAATGGTTCCAAGGGAACTTGTAAACCATAGTAAATCATAAAATTCATTTTGCTTTGCATCAATTCATTCATCCATGCACCAACTAATCACCTCATTTCAAAATTCAATAAACTTAAATACCTGGATTTATGACGCTTTGTCAGAATTAACAAGGGAATATCAACAATGTGGAATTAGAAGTCTATTGCAACTTAAAAACAAGCACCTAGTTGAAAACAATTAAAAAGACTCAGCAGCAATAATTATATCCACAGTGTTAGCAAATAAAATAAATTAAAACTGATTTAATTTCTGCTCTGGGAGATGGGGGAAGAACAGAAAAGCCTTAATTTAGTCAGTGAAAACACCGAAGTTGTTTGAAGCTAAACTTTAAAGTGACTGTGAATTGGACTTGCAGGATTAACAGCTCTTAACTGCAAGGAAAATGTACATACAGGTGTATTTTTAAGGACGTCTTGGTTGGTCACATTGTATAATGGTCACAAGAGCTCTTAAAATTCTTATTTTCCTTAGAAGGATTTTAATGGTGCATATTTTATTGCAGGATTTATTTGTATAAAGCCACTTGACAAGCCATTACAATACAGAGTAGGAAAACACACACACACCTTCCACCTGAGATGCGTTAAAGCACAGTTCGTGGAGAGGGGCCCTCTTGGCTAAAACTGCATTTTGACACACACTTGTAAAAGATGTCATTTACCTTCTATATGAAACACTACCTTTTGATTTATAGTTTTGTTAGAGAACAATGTCTATAATGCTGATATGAAATGTGTGGTCTTGTGCGTGTATGTGTGTACATGCATGTGTGGGGGGGGCATGCACACACACATGGCTCATATTCATCCCACTGAGTTGAGGAACCAGAGAGAAAAAGTATAATTATGTTTCATTTTTAGTTCAAAAATAAAATCTGGAGGCATCAGATAAGCAGCTGTTCTTAATCACTGTCTCCCAGAGCATATTTAAGTTAAAATAATTTCTCTTCTAATAACAGTGGATGCTTTTGCCTTTCATTTTCAGTGTTTCCTTAATAATATTTTTGCAAGCCTGAAACGATATACAAAAGAAAAAAATAACATGCATAAAGATGCATGGAGCATTTAGTAAAGACAAAGCAACAGAACAGAGTGGTCATACATTTTTCCGTAAAAAGCTCTAAAGAGGTATCTGATTGTTAGAGTCACAAAAGGTCTGTATGGTCTTCTTGCCCCTTTAATTAAATTCTTAGGAGTGATCAGATGCAAAATGACAAATGGCAAGAAGAGAACATACCACTGCTGAATAATTTTATCATTTATACCTATAACTGTCAATCCACGGAGGGCTATTTTTTATATGTCACCTAAATCACACGAGCTGGTACCTTTTTCTGTGATTCATGTGAGCTCTGCTCTATGATTTACTGCTAAATTATTTCCCTTCTCTTTCAGGGAATTTTTTTTATCTCCTTTCTGTGATTAATCTCTCTGGTTTGAATGAGCAAAGCTTTTTAGATGAGTGAGTGTCACAATTTCGTTGAGTATAAATTTTTTCAGTATGATTTTTTATACATATGTTTTTTTTAATGTGCTCAGAAAAGACAATTATTTATTTAAAGGCTTACATTTCCATTAAAAAAAATCCTTGTCTACCACAGTTATGTGTTCCACGTTTTGCTTCCAGAAACAAATGGTTTTTGCTTTGACAAGACATGGTGACAATGGTTATTGGCAGTGATATCACACAATCACAGAGCTTTTTCACAAAGTAGATGGCCCAGGTTTGAGTGATTGAGGACCACAGAGTATCTTGATGTCTTCTTTCCTCAGGTGAGAGAGTGCTAAATTGTGTGTGTGTGTGTGTGTGTGTGTGTGTGTGTGTGTGTGTGTGTATGAATGCATTCACATGTGTGTGCTTTCCTGCTGGTTCTTTGTATTTTTTCATTATTTAGATGTTCTTTTTATTTCTGAGAGAGAGAGAGACAGCATGAGCACAGGAGCATCAGAGAGAGAGGGACATACAGAATCCAAAGCAAGCTCCAGGCTCTGAGCTGTCAGCACAGAGCCCGATGTGGGGCTCAAACCCACGAACTGTGTGATCATGTCCCGATCTGAAGTTGAACTCTTAACCGACTGAGCCACCCAGGCGCCCCTCCTGCTGGTTCTTAAATGCTGACAGGCCTGTCCTCTGTGTAAATGACTGACACATTAGTCTGTGAATTTTAGTCTTTTGAACAGGGGAAGCAGATGTTTCAAGCTGCTTCAATGAGCCTCATCAACTAGACTCTGCCGCCATATTAGATGCCTGGAAATCACATTTTATTTTAGACTGCCGTGTCCAATAGGTATGTGGACATATTTCTGAAGACAATTGACATTGCCTCCCTACCACCCACCTTCCACATTTTTCTCCCTTTTGTACTAAAAATTTTACGTCAACTTTTCACATTTAGGTACCTAATGCTTATAGTTCTTATGTCATCAGTCAACTTGCCTTAGTTGTGGAATGTGTGCCACCAACAAATCACATGTAATCAGATTCTTTTTTTTTTTTCTTTTCGTTCACCAAGCCTTCTCCATGAAAGCTCCTTATGGATTACTGCATGTCTTTTATTCACCTTCTCTGACTCTGTCCTTTCTCTAGTGAAAGAATGAAAGAAGAATGTCCTCAAGCAGTCCATTTTTTAAATGTTTCATTTATTTTTGAGAGAGAGAGATAGCATGAGCAGGGGAGGGTCAAGGAGAGGAAGACACAGAATCTGAAATAGGCTCCAGGTTCTGAGCTAGCCATCAACACAGAGCCCAACATGGGGCTCGAACCGACAAACTGTGAGATCATAACCTGAGCTGAAGTTGGACTGAGTCACCCAGGTGCCCCAAGCAGTCCACTTTTAAATAGAGTAGAGGAAGACCATGCCTTAGTTTTACCAAAAACTGGATTATCTGCCACTGAGTAATCTGACTTTGATCAGTACACTACCTGCTCCTCCTGGCCCTATTTCTCTAGGATCATAAATATTGTCAAGAGAACCCTAGACATAGGGAAAGTACCTAGGCCTGGAGTCTGGGCTCAATAAGTGCTATTTTTCTTTCCTTTCTTGTGTCTTTGGATCTGAAGACCCAAAAAAGGAAATGATCTTTCCATATATGGTTTTTCCAAGTTGGATAAAAATTCTATTGGGTCACATAAGTGCTAGATTTCAATCAATCCATCCATCAATCAAATATCAAATTTAGTTAGATAGAAGTAATCACTTCTAGAAATCAGATTTAAAAAAAACAGCTTTGTGCTCTAATTTTCAGATGACTTTTGCTCTATGGAAAGTAGTGACATATAACACTGAGATTCTTTACAAAAAATATTGGAAAGTGGAATTTTAAAAATAGGCACTAGTCACTCAGAATAATATATGTGGGCAGTACTAAGTCCTTCATTGTTCACGTGTGCATTCATTCATTTGACTTCAACACAGCTTTACCCTTCTCTGAATTGGGCTATACATGTGGATTTAAAGATAAATAAAATTTATGCGTGCCAAGGAAGGGGAAGAGAAAGCAGCGGAGTGAATGGGGAACAGAGAATTTGATATATCCTTACTTTGGGGCCAAGTGTTAAGCTAGAGACCAAGGGTAGTCAAAATGAATGCAATCCTGTGAAAGGGAGAAGTGAATTGGAAACAGAAACGATAATCTGGTATTTTTCAGAAACTTTGTTGTCTTGTATCATCTTGCTCAATAGTTGAAGCCATGCACTTAAGCCCCGAGTATTGTAGCTTTTCCTGTCTGGGCAACACTTACTCACGGACATATACACATACTTTGTCACAGGACCCCTTTTTGAGGCAGAAAAAATGTTTCCCATTGTCCATTTTACAACAGGAAATGTTGAAGTCAGATGGTCAGTGGACCACAGTGACATTTATGGGTCAAGATGCACATTCAAATGCAAGTTGATTTTCACAATAGGGGACATGAGACACAATGACACCTACTTGCAAAACCCTTAGGGCCCGACTCTGAACAAGATCAAAAACAATTTTTTAACAACAGACGATAGCACATGAATTGGTTTTTATCTAAAGAAAAACCTAACTTTGTTGAGTCTGCAGACATGGCTTGCACCCAAAGAACTGCTGTTTCAGTCCCCCCGCCCCCCAGTGATTATATACATAAAAAAATCAAATTTCTTCTTTGAAATAAGTAGAAGGAGATGGAAATTTTAAGAAAGAACTACTTAGGTGAAGAAACTTCCCCAGTGAACGGATTTACAATCATATTCAACTGTGGGTTAATGAGTACATTTATTCTGGTTCTAAGACTGTGACAATTTTGCAAGAATTGTATGAAGGTGATTACAGGGATGATTGCAACGGTCCCTTATACACGAGCAAACCTATATGTCACAAATTTATGGAGTTCGGTCACAGCTACTGAAGAATGACCGGAAGATGATTATTTTGCTCTACTGAGTGTGAGTTAATCTATGTAAATCACTCACAGGAGCTCAATTTACAGTAGTACATCGTAAGCATTCAGTGTATGTTTGTTAGTTTTGTTGATGGAAGATGTTTCATGTTTCTGTAGCAGATTGAAAGACTCTATTATTTAAAATACTATGAACTGTTACATCAAACAGATTACAAAGGGCAGGTCTCCAAGTGGCCCTTCTGTTGGACCGTAGCCTGGAACAGCTTTCACTGATCAGATATTAGTGGTAGGAATTAGAGTAGAGGAGAGTCCCAACCCCATCTCAGGTAGGGGATGGCTTCATGGGAATTTCTGACATAAAATAATTCAGAGATGGGTCTCTGAATGCTGCTCCAGCAAGACATGCATATCAACCTTCACTTAGACCAGCAGAGTCTACAATGGCTTCCATAAGCAAGTGGTCAACGGTCATCACCAATGTGCAGATATGGGTAACTTTCTTGCAGCATGGACAAATACCTAAAAACCAGCCTTCAGGAAAATTCTGCCATTTTTTATTGAAATTATTTTGGAAAATAATAGAAAAGCCATCTTCTAGTAAGAATATGCATCTGTGAAGGGGAGAACAAAGGAGTACAGCTACTTTGAGTTTCTAAAAAAGTTTGTGTGATCTTCATGGCAAAGCTAATTTTGACGAAATGGAAATCGCTATATACCCCACAGATTAGTCATTAGAGTGTGGGATTAAATGGTTTCATTACAAGGCAAAAAAGGAACAAAATAACCACTAAATAATAGTCATTTTCTGTAACAGCTAGCCCTAATGTCTTTCTACTAACACATGTAATGGTCAGCCTTATTTAAATTGGTATTCTTCTTCCATTATATGACTATTAAGTGGTTTAATAAAATTTTATTTTGAAGGTCTATAAAATCACTAATTTGGCATGACAGGGCATATTTCTAAAACTCATTCCATATGTAAACGGTATGCTTCTCTTTCTTTTAATAAGAAGACCCAGAGTAGTAGCATATAAGCGATCAGTGAAGCAGAGATCACTTTTTTAGAGAAAACAATTATTCATTTAGTGAATGGAAAAAATGAAGTTCAAGAGAGGGAGAAAAAAGAAATCTCATTTGTTCTAGATGAGGAAGCATTTTCAGAAAAGTATATTGTGGGTTATCCTTGATCAGAGTATAGAAACAACATGTGGATTTTTTTAACTTAAAAAATTACAGCAGTTATCAAAACACAAAAGGGACTTACTAAACAGTTTCCAGGAAAGATAATACATGAATGAAATGAACACAACTACTTCCAAGATGTAGATACATTAATTTTATAAAATCATCTCTTTCTTTCTCTACATGTACAGGCACACATTGCCTCTCCTGCTAAACTGTAATATCTTTTAAGATTAGGAGCCATGCCTTACTTCTCTGTGAATTTCCATAACATCTAGCATAGACCTCTCTACATAATTGTGCTCAATAAATGTTTATTGAAGAAGTAAAGAAGGCTACGGGGAACTTTTGTCCTTTAAATTATGTTAAAACCAGACAGCTTGAAATATCAAGCTCTATCCTAGGAAAAACAATTTTAGTTTTTCTCACTGAGGGAAAAGAAGAAAAATATTTCTGACTCTACAAAGTTAAGTGGCATTGCCTGAAAAACAAACTAAAAAAGATTTCCATAGCATCTTTCTGAAATAAGGAATGATCTCAAGGAAAATGTTCTGCTGAGAAGTTGAGGAAGATCCTAAAACATTTAACAGGAAGATATTGTTCCCTGTTATTTATGCTGTCAGGGGGGTGGGTAACACACGTTGGTATTTGAATCATTCTACTATCTGCAGCTGTTGACTTCCAAGCCATGGGTGCTACAGTCATTGTTTATTGTTTTTCGCCTACAAAGATGAGTAAAGCTAGTTTGCTAGAGCTCAGCAAAGGGCATGGTGACTCAGAAAAATATGCATATGGATTCAACTTGGTTGATTTTCATTTGTCAGCCTGCATTTTGTCTCCCATACCACAACTCCTTCTGTGGCTAAAATGTCAGAACAATATAGACAAATAATAACCAGTACCCTGAGAACAATATTTTAGAGTTACAATTAAACCTGTTTCCTAGTAACACCCACTGGTGAATGAGAAAACGTGCAGGGATTTCACAGAGCGATTCTGACATTGGCAATCTCTGAAAAACTTCTATGTATTTTAGGAAACAATTCGACTTATCATTAATTACATGCTGCCTTCCCAGCAATAGAGGGCACTCAATCACATGTGCCAAGTCAGAAACTCATTTGTGGGGTGAGTCAGGGGGCAGGATGGGAATTCATCCTTTGACATGATTCTGGTTTGCTCTTCACATGTCATTCAGTTTGGATTCGTCTTATACTTTTGGAGATCTTCTCATACAAAGTTCTGTGAGTATGAATGTGAAAACTTTTGTGTTTTGAATGTGAAAAATTCTAACCACCTTGTTGAGATATTATTTCTAAAATGTGTCTGGAAACATTTAAAAAATCAATGATGTGCTTAGAATAATTGGATGTAGATTTTTTTTAACACTTATTCATTTTTGAGAGACAGGGACAGAGTGCACGTGGGGAAGGGGAAGAGAGAGAGGGAGACGCAGAATCTGAAGCAAGATCCAGGCTCTAAGATGTCTGCACAGAGCCTGATGTGGGGCTCGAACTCAGGAGCCATGAGATCATGACCTGACCCTAAGTCAGAAGCCCACCTGACTGAGCCACCCAGGTGCTCCCTGGATATAGATTTAATCAAACATTACAAATGCAATGAAATTTGAAATGAGAACAACCTCTTGTTTGTACTTACAGCAGTGCCAAATGTCATGCAGAGGTGTCTCATTGAATACACTGAGATAATGTACTGTGCACCTGTGCGCATGAGTTTTAGTAGTGAATATCTGAAATGTGAACTTGCACCTAAACTTTTGCTTCTGGAAACACACCATTAAAGGGATATAATTATGTAATGTTAGCTCTAGATGACCAAAACATTTATTCTAACAAATGAAAATCTTCACCAGAGGGGGATTATTGAAGTCTACAAAACACTGAAAATCAGAAATGGTTTGAATCATATTTCACACATTTAGTGGTCTCCTAGCATCTTCTTAGATGACTATTTTTCTAAAAAAATAAGCATTAGTTTATATCTTTAATTTCCTAAAGAGGAATGAGTATTGCATACACCACTTTTTCTTAATCTTAAAACATCACTGAAATCAGTCCGTTCCTATAGACCAGTGACTCTACTGGCAGAGTTAGATTACCCATGATGCATAGCTCTGGATGCCCAGTGCATGTTTTAATGCATTTAGGGATTGTCTAAGATGTTACTGACATCATCACATTAATTTCCTTTAAAAACACATTCCTGAGGTGCCTGGGTGGCTCAGTCAGTTAAGCGTCTGACTTCAGGTCAGGTCATGATCTCAATGTTCATGGGTTCGAGCCCTGCATCGGGTTATATGCTGACAGCTCAGAGCCTGGAGCCTGCCTCATTTCCTGTGTCTCCCTCTCTCTGTGCCCCTCCCCTGTTTGCATTCTGTCTCTGTCTCTCAAAAATAAATAAACATTTAAAGAATTAAATAAAATAAATAAAAACATATTCCTTACATTTTCACACAGATTCTCAAGCGACCCTGCAAATGTGTAGGATGTGAAACTATTGGATTAAAAGTCACAGGATTTATTTTCTTTATATGTTGAGAAGAGGGTGAGGGGTAGAAGAATAAAAGGCAGCAAGAACGAAGAGGTTTTTGTATTTCTCTTAAAATAACGGACTCTTAAGCCTAACTTCTTTATCTGTACTATGTTTAAAGAAAAATTGGGCTCTGGCCCCCAATCTGGTTTTAACTGTGCCATCCTCATTTCCTCTCCCACATGCATCCTTGCAAAATAGTGAAAGGAACTGGGGGTGTACTCACGGAAGGCAGGGGTTAGCATAAACAAAAACCCAGAAATAGAAGCCTGCATGGAGTATACCAGGAGCTCTAAGCAAAGTAGTCTACTTGGACTTCTAAGCCAGAAACTGCCTAGACTTATCGCAGACTCCTTCTCTCTCCTATAATAATAATAACCACTATTTGCTAAATGCTCCCACAGGCTAGGCATTATTCCAATTTCTTTAAGGGTTTAACCTATTTGATTTTACAAAAGAAGCCTTAATGACAAAGGCATTCATCTTAAATTCAGCCTATGGAAGGAAGGAATAGATCAAGTTGTGTGTTCAAGGTCTCCCATGGTGGTGGAACACCTACCTCACTCATAACGCAGGCACTTAACCCCCAGACTGTATTGTGTGCCACAGTCAGAGTGGGGTCTGTTGTCAGGTAGACTCTTCCTCCTTTCCCACCGCCACAGCTTGGGATCATACCTCTGTCTGTTCTGCCAGACTATGGCCTTGGACACATAACTGGATCCTTCATCTGACCACAGCTCACCTTTTGATTCAACTGCTCTCCCTGATCCTGTTTTCTAAGGTGGAAGTTCACAAAGTGTGGTCTGACCATCCAGCAGCATCAGCGTCTCCTGGGAACTTGTAGAAACACAAATTCTTGGCCTCCACCCTGACCAAAGCAATAAAAACATTGGGGAGTAGATGCAGCAATTGGCATCTTGAAAACACTTCCAGGCGATTCTGATGCACAATGAAGTCTGAGAGCCGCTGGTGTGCAGTAAGAGATTCGAGGACTATTACAACCTAGGCGTCTGCACAGGACAGTGGATAGTAGTGTTAGATTTGGAGCCAGACTTCTTGATTTGCATCTTTGTGCCAACAGTGACTGAGACCCTGGTTGGGCCACAACTGATTTTTGTTTCTCTTATCTATAAAATGGGGATGAGCAATTTCAGAGATTTTATGTGATGATTAATTAACCACAGTTCTATGCCTGGCATCTGATGAGTGCTCAATACATATTAGGGATTATGATGGTGTCTGTGATGATTAATTCTCTAACTTTATTTCCTGCCACTCCCTACATCCAACTTTAAATGTCATCATCATCTAATTCCATGTTTTGCCCCAAATGTACCCCATTTTGCTGCCCCTGTTTCTGGGATGCTATTTCTTTATCACAAATGTTTTTCCTTCTTTCACTAGCCTTGTCTCTGTACCAGAAACATTTCTATTGGTCAGTCCAAACCGAAGCAGAGAAGTCACCTCTTTTGGGAAAACTTCTGGAACTTTTTTCTCCTAATAGATTCAACCCATCACTCTCTTCTTTCTGTTACTTCCAATCCTTTTATTTTTATTGTTATGCCCTGATGCTGTCTTATAATTCCCTTCATATCTACATCTGCTCTAGACCTTGAGCCTTTTCTGGTTGTATATCTTCTCATGAGAGTATCTGTCGTCTTTAACGCTGCCTGGTCAATACTTGATGAATTTTTAAAAATTTGATTGCATTTGCAAAGACCTTAATAACGGTAAGTGGGATAGTATCTTTACTAAAAGCAAAAACCAAACAAAATAAATTGTGCCTAGTTAACGTAATTCTTGTCACACTTGTCACATGGATCACTTGGTTTATAACTTCAAGTTTGCCACTTTTCCTCCACCATCTCCAGTAACTTCACTCTACTCCTGTGAGCTGTGATATTAGCCCCTGAGGTTAGTGTGAAGGGTCCTCAACCTCAAGGACTCCTTTAGGAGGCCTGCTGTGTTGGCTCTGAGGTTCTCAGCTGCCCCATTCTTGGAACAATCACCCTCTTCTGAGGTGGGTCACCTTGACCATCCAATAGCTGACCGTGATAAGGGACGTGAAAGGCTGGCCCCAAAGACTGGAGGAGGGGAAGAACATGGTGCAGCTTTGGCTTATGCTCAAGAGACACCTGTGGGTCTGGCTAATCTAGATTTACCTAAGCCCACATTTTTCCTCAGCTCTTTTTCCCTCCCCATCCTGTTTACAGGTTTTCCTGGAAGAACATTCCTTAATGAACTAAGAATTCTTGAATTCTGTCCCAGCTTCTGTTTCTAGGGATCCCCACCTCAGACAATCTCTTTCTCTGAGGAGCTGAAGCTCAGGGTGAGCGTTTGTTAAAGGACAACATAGACATGGAAGACAAAGCCTGGACAAAAGAGGGTAAGGATCTCATCTCATCTCTGCACTCTTCTGTACCCCATAAGGAGGAGGAGGTCACCTAATCTCTCTAAACCACACTTGCTCCATTTACAAAAAGGGAAAGAGTGATTCTATCTGTCCTATCTACCTAAAGAGTAGGCATGAGGTTCAAGCAAAATAATGATCGTGAAGATCATCATAAAATATAAAGCCTTAAAACTTTAAGGAGACTATTCTTTCTAATAAGCAATCGTTATCTGACTTTTCCTCCAACTTTCTATTTTAAGAATCTCTGAAAGTCACCCTTGATATATCAGGATTGGAGTCCATGCTGGGTGCCCACTACCCCGACACGAAGTTCAGGGATTCCTGCTCTTCATGCACCTGAGATCCAGCATTTCTTCATGTTTGGTTGGAATTTGTGCTCACCCTTCCTCTGCCACACACCCCGAGTGAATTTCCCTATACAGACAGTTTTTTTCTTATTTAATTTCACTATGGTTATTTCTGACCACTCTTCCAGTCTTGCACGGTCATTTAAAAGCCCATTCGGAATAGATGCGGTACAAGTTGATCTCACATATGAGTGCATATGAGCATGCATATATATGTTTTCTCTCCCCAGCTTGGCAATGATATTTTGAATCCGACCCAAAAACAAGTCCGGTTGCTTTTATTTTAAATAACAGAGGTCATGTCCGAGGTACACACAAAACGTCAGTGTCTACATGTAGGGAGGTCACGGGATCAACTGTTTTAACAATCAACCAGTCAATGTGATGAAACAACGGCTGTTTCATACTTTTCACTGAATTGACTGGTAAGCTGCCTACAGATGCAAACTTAAAGGGGAAAACAAAGGGAAAATGTCTGAGAAAACACTGGCTGTCGCTGAACAGATCTCCACAAAAAGGGAAATTCAAAGTCAAGGCTCTGGCTGGTTTAATGAGGTTTCTAGTTCAATGACATAAACAGCGTCTGTGGCTGTGGCAGAACAGTTACTTACAAGGACTTCTTGTTGGACTATTTATTGAATTCTCTTTCTGTGAATCATTGCAGTTGATTTGAATGATATTGTGTTGCATGTTAGTGCCCTAAGTACCAGTCATCTTTAAGTGTGTGATAATACGTGTCTGGTAGGTGTCAAGACTGGTACAGTATTGTTACAATATATTTTTCTAAAATTCAATTAAAATGGATGGCTGATCTGCTATGAACGACCTGTTGTGTAAATGGCATCAAGCTTTCACTGGGATGTGATTAACTGAGAATACGACACACAGTTCAAACCAGATCTCACATGCACAGATAATTTGGGAAATAATGATTAATATAGGCATAGTGTTTCATGACAATTTGGCCACATTTTAAATAAATCATTTTAACAACACATTTCAACATATTTAGACAAATAACCCACTTCGGGAGGCACCTGGGTGGCTTAGTTGGTTAAGCATCTGACTTCAGCTCAGGTCATGGTCTTGTAGTTTGTGAGATCGAGCCCCACATTGGGCTCTGCAATGATAGTGCAGAGCCTGCTTGGGATTCTCTCCCTCTCCCTCTCTCGCTACCCCTCCCCCACTCATGCTTTTTCTGTCTCAAAATAAATAAATAATTAAAAAAATAACCCGCTTTATGTTGTTTTTCATCTGTACTAGGGGTGTGGGAAATATTTTTGCCAACTTTTGTACGTATATTTCCTCACAAAAATGGAAAGTATTTACTCGACAGATAGTCACCAGTTAGTAAGTCCTTGAATCATTATCAGACTAAAGCTTAAATCATGACTTTGGTAGAGTGAAGAAAATTTCTGGACTAGATAGAGTAAGCACTGGCTGACTTTATAGTAAAGTTACTTAGAAAGAAAGGATATTGCATCTAAGCAATAAATAAAAAAAAATACCTGCTAGTTGTGGATAGTAAAAACAGTACTGATACAGTAATGGCCAACTGGAACCCTAAGGCTTTCCAGAATTGAGCAATTTTAGTGATAAATGCTTTTAGAACAAGGGAGAAAAAGTCTCTGGTGTTCTTTATATGTGCAAATGACCACTCGAGTGGTTTCTTTCAGAGAGAAGGAAATATCGAGGTCCAGTTACATGTTAAAAATAGAAATTCTATTTCCATTGTTTTTAAAAAGCCCAAATGCAATAATCCCTTTATTCATTTCAATTAGGCCCCTTCTCAATGTTGGCAACTATAGGATGTGCCTGGCAAGGTATTTTTCAAATGCATTGTCCTTTTTCTCTCTTATCTCTTTCCCATCAGGGGTCGGAAGTTTTGCACATGAACTCTTTCCACTTAACCAGAATGTGCTTATCTTGGATGCAGTCTATACTACTTCTCTCATAAGCTAATGGAATGTAGAAGTATACACCTACAATTTGCCATGGAAAATAAATAAAAAGGACAGAAAGATAATACCCAGTTTGTCTTTCAAGTCATATTTTAGCTTTTAGGACCCCCTAGTTTCTATAGACCCTTTGCACCTCACTTACTATTTCTCTTCGTGGAAAATTGGCATAATAATTTGAGTAACTAAAGTGAAAGCACTTTTTGGGAAAACAAAGTCAATAATAATTTTAGACTGTGTGGGATTAAGGATGTCTCTGTAAAACTGAACAATTTAGATTGACCTGAGTAATAACAGTATCTCATACCCATCTAGTACTTTACAGTTTACAGAACACCTTAGTTCCTCATGACAATACTTTGTAGTCAAAGAAAAAAACTAGAATAACTTATGGTATCTTTACAATCTACAGTTATTTTATTTTTATGATTCCCTGGCTGGTTATTTGAACTACAAAGTCATTCTACAAGGTAGAACACATCATAGTAAAGATCTCAAAGATAGAGGCAAGACAGAGAAACAACCTGACAGATTAAAAACACCCCAGCAATAGACCAATTTTATAGGGTGGTTGGTGGCAGTGATACTTGTCTCTACATTTTTTATTATCATCATTTGAAAAGCTTTATAATCGCTCTTTATAAGAAACTATTCTCATCAAAATATCCTGATGAGTTGTCAATGAATGACTTCTGGTCAAATTCATCAGCATGAATTGTAGCTATTAATAATTTATGTGGCATCTGAATTATCTTAAATGCTCTTCAAAAAAAAAGTTACTACTCGCTTTTGGATATGTGGAGTTTTTTTTTTTTTTTTTTATGAAAAAAGGTGTCACGAAAAAACCAGCAAATGTCATGGACCTCGGGGAAATAAGAACTATGGCCAACATAGGTCTAACATGTTGCTTTGACAATTACATCCCTAGTGAAGATTTTCCTCTTTCGACCAGTAGTTTGACTGGTTTGTTCTAGCATATTTACAGAGCCAATTACATTTCAGTTTAAAAAATGTTTTTGAGGAATTAAAAGTGATTAGAAGTATCCTATGTTTTTTAGAAAGGTGAGTTAAATATTGGATATTTTTTGGAAAAATTTTATAAAAACATAACAGAAAATTCCATAGGAATTCTTGTATTAGGAGTATTTCTTATTTATAGCCTACATTCTTGAGAGAGACAGAGAGAGAGAGAGAGAGAGAAATAAGACAGCTAATTTACAGATCATAGAGCTGAGATCTATTTCTGGAGGATATTAGCCCCAAAATAAGGCTTTAGGAGGAAACAGGTTTAATTTTACAGGCATAAAATAGAATGTCTAAATCTATGATAGAGTGTGGCAGTAAGCTGTAGATGGGTGTAGCTGAACAGCTACAACTAGCACTTTTTATAGATATAGGTACTTATGACAATGAGATGTAATTTTGGAAAGGAAATTGATTAGACATGATCATGATACACCTGAGCAACTTGCCAGGTAAAACTCTGTCTTCTCAAACAAGCTGGGAGATGCAGACAATGATTTGTGTCTCAAGCCTCATCCCGCCTGAACCCTACTTTGAACTAACTGCATAAATAATGCAGAAGTGAATGTTTAAATTATCTAGACAAACTCCCATTTTATTTTCAACATAGAGATATCGTCTTATGCATTATTTATATTACTATAACATATATATGGTTTAGTATAATTCAGCCCCAATAATATACTTGATCAAATGTTTTAATTTGTGATACTTCAGGAAGTTACATCATTTTTAAAGTGAATTAAATCAGTATCTTACATACTTATATACATTTCTAGAGGAGAAAGATGAGTTGTATCCAGAATGGTTTAGCCTAGATAAAAATAGCTTGAAAATTATCAGTTTAATGGAATTTCCATCTAGAACAGTAATTCAAATCATATAAACATTTCAGATGCTATCAAACATATATTTCACTTGTTTGTACTCATTTGATTTTGGAAATTTGTCGTTGTAAGGATCTTTATGTAAGAGTCAACATAAATTTTATGTTAAACTGATTGTGTTCAAAGGAAGTTTTATAATTTTCTACTTAGAAGTATTGTGATACAAAAGAGATTATTTGTATTATCTCTGTGTTGCTATGATTTGCACCTTGTGTTGGTAGATAACGCTAACCCAAATTGCATCTTCTCTTTTTCCTACTATTTAAAACCTTCCTGGGAAATTTTCCATCCAAATAGCATAAGAGAGATGATTTGGATGGAAACAGACATAGGTATCATAAAGAAAATAAGCAGATATATTTTTTAGTACAAGTATATATAAAACAATCTATCAAAGTATCTTGGTAAGTAACATTTTTCATAATAAAGTATTAAATACTTATTAAATGCCACTTTTATTTGAAACACAAATTATGCATTTTGTTCTAGGGCCAAGTCATTTTGTAAGATGAGTTATATCTGAGTATCTCTTTTCCTTCAGTAACTATATGCCAGTCACTGAGTTTGGCACTAGAATTTCAGGAAAGAGCAAAACAGACATGCTTTCTCCTTCTCAGAACTTCTGTACTATAGGGAGACATAGACCTAAAAAGCCACCTTTATGGTATTTAGGTATACCAAATTCTTTCCTGCCTTGAGACCTTCTCAATACTCTTACCTCTGCTTTGAATGTGTTTTCCCTTTAACACACAACCCCTTACCCCAGTCCTTCATATTTTTTTTAAATCTCAGCATTAATGCTACTTTCTCAGAAAGGTCTTTCCTGCTTCCTTAAAGCCGGCATCACACAAAGCCCGTCTCCCCTTTCGCTGAATATTGTTTGCTTTAAAAAAGTTATTATAATTCAAAATTTACGTTACTTGTGCTGCATTTGTCCATTTTTTGGTCATTCCCATTAGATTATAAGGGTGTGGAATAGAATTTGTCTGTTTTGTGCACATGTTTACTATCATCTTGAAGTGTGCCTGGCACATAGAGGTGCTCAATAAATGTGTTGATGTGTGCATATAATAATGCCTAAAGTAACAACTATATGACTGGATAAATTCTCCCAGAGAAATATACTGCCATGAGGCCATGTGGAAGGGAAGTTGACCAAGGGGATCAGAAAAAGTGAGTGGGAGGGGTGCCTACGCGACTCAGTAGCTTAACCGTCTGACTTCAGGTCAGGTCATGATCTTGTGGTCTGTGAGTTCAAGCCCATGTCAGGCTCCGTGCTGACAGCTCAGAGCCTAGAGCTTGCTTCAGATTCTGTCTCCCTCTCTCTCTCTCTCTCCAACTCTCTCCCACTAGTGCTCTCTCTCTCTCTCTCTTTCAAAAATAACATTGAAAAATTAAAAAAAAAAAGTGAGTGGGAGAAGGGAGAAATGCAGAAGAAATCATAGCTGCAAATTCCTATGTGGGAAGAAGTACAGTTTATTTAAGGAGCCAGAATAAGACTAATGAATCTGGATCTCAGAAAAAGGAGGTTAGGGGTGTGAAATGGTGTTCTAGGCTAGGCAGGGGTCAGATCACAAAAGGTCTCATTGATCATTTAAGCATCTTCAATGTTCAAAGAAAAGTGACCATGGTCTTAAAAAGGAGAGAAACTTAACACCATTTGAACTTTTAAAGAAGCACTCCAACTGCAGTATAGAAACTGGTCATTTGGGGAGAACATGATAGAAGATAATAGAACAATTAGAAGCCTAAGTTGTCGGGGCACCTGGGTGGCTCATTCGGTTAAGCATCGGACTCTTGATTTCCACTCAGGAAATGAGTTCAGGCTCCGTGCTAGGCGTGGAGCCTGTTTAACATTCTTTCTCTCCCTCATGTATGCCCCTGCGCTCGCTCTCACTCTCTCTCTCTCTCTCAAAACTAAAAATAAATAAATAAATAAAATTTGTCTAGATTGTCACTTGGCTAAAAGAAAGGGGTTTATGAGACAACAGAAGAGCCGTTGGACATGTGACAAGAGATGCATTTAACATAAGAAGACTTGTTACCCAATTGGATACTGTGAGGCCAGGGAGGAAACGCTTCAGAGAAAGGTCTCTCTGAACAGGTGGGTGATGGCTATACTGTTCTCTGGACCTTAACTCTGGAAGAGGATTAGGATTTGAGAAGACCAACTGTAAGGGTTTGTTTGAAACATGGTGAGTTTTCGGTGCGTATGGAGTTATTCAAATAGAGAAAGATGGTGGGGGGGGTGTTGCATACATGAGTCAGAATGTGAGAAGTCAGAACTAGAGATGAAATTTATGAATCATGGAGAGTAGGTGGTATGAAAGCAATGGGCATAGACTGGTTCCCTTATGAAGGGAATACAGGATAAGGGAAGAATGCTAATACCAAGCTTTAAAGAATTGAGAAAGAACAGCCAGGGGTGTGTGTGTGTGTGTGTGTGTGTGTGTGTGTGTGTGTGTGTGTGTTCATATATATGAAATGAAACCAGGAGAGTAGATTGTGTTACTGAGGCCAATGTAAAAAAGCATTTCAGGAAGAAAGGAGAGGTCAATGAGATTAAAACATGCCTCCCAGATTTAATGGTTTGAAAGGCATCTGTCACTTTAGGAAGAGCTATGTGGGGACCCCCATTAGATAGGGTATGTTGAGAAATGCTTGGCTTTGCTATTGGTGACTAATATAGCACAGTGTATACATGTCACCAAATGAAAATTTACATCTTAATTTTAACATATCTGTGATCTCTGAAGCTGATGGGAGTTTCTGGCTTACAGTGAGAAAGAGATTCATTAAATTTTGTAATGAAAGAGATGATCCATTCTAGTCCAAACTCTATTTTAAAGATAAGGAAAACAAGAGTAAGAAAGAGTCCAGGCACATTTCCAAGGTTACATTCATTCATCTAGAGTCTAAAATAGAGGCCAGGTTTTCCAACCATTAGTTATTTTCTCCCTTCACCACTGTTTCCCTCTCCCGTTATATATGGTTTGTGAATTTGTTTTTATATAGATCCTATATCCACTATAATTTGGGCCAGGGTGCATTTCATTGAAATATGCTTTCCTTTAGAATCACAAGTCCAATTTACAGCACACTTCAAAACTCAAAACCACCCGGGAAAGATGGAGCCTCTCTCTTAAATACCTCCCCCTCTCCCCAAGCCTCCATTGCACTTTAAAAAGAGCTCATTAGTAATGGTTTTATTGGAAAACACATCAAAAATGGGTCAGTGGATGAGGAAGAAACTTGATTTATGATGTACCATTTCTGTTGTTTACATACTCTCTTCTGAGGCGTTTTTCTGCATAAGACATTCCCCTATTTCCCTAAGGGACTTTTATTATCAGACCTACCAATTTAACCCAACTCAAACTGGAGCAGTTAATACGGAATCTGAAGCCACTAAGCTGGAGAAGTCCAACTGTATATCGTCACCAATTCTATCTTCATGTTGCATGCAAAAAAAATATTTTCTGAGAAAAATGTGTACCTGTTATGCTGCAGCTGTAAAGCAATGATAACAATTTTCATGTGGCACAGGGAAATCAGCCTTGCTACTCTATGGCCACACATAAGAGAAATATTATCCTGATGGACTTCTGAAGACACGGGACACTCGTTCTTCAGTGCCATCCAAGTGTCTGGCATAGTGCACACTTAATGCGCATGTGTTAAAAAGATAATAAAATATGCTGCCCCCGTTGAAATTCTACATTTACTTTAATTCCATCTTGCTTTCTCTCTAATTAATGTTTAATTTTCCAAATTGTGACAGATAGGGCTAATCATAAGAAAACTTTGTAAATCATATTAGTGAAAAAAATTTAAGTTTATTGCTAAGTTCTGAAACAATAGAAAGGGCTATATAAAACATTCATATTTATTACCACCTAGAAGCCACAATTCTTCCAATATAACTCATTTTCCAAACTGCAAAGAAATGGTTCACATTATAAAATATGAATGATGACTTTCAAAAAAAAAGCTCTGTCTTCCACATAAAGTATAAGTCTTATATCTTAAGTTTCCAAAAGGGCATTCTCTCTGCTCTTTGATTTGATAATATTTCTGGGAAATAAGTCCTATTCAAACAAACCTAGATTCAGGCAAGTGTATCGGGATAGGCAGACCCAGACTTGCATTTTAGCGGGTAGTTCACATGGGAAGTCTTCAAGGACCATAAGTCATTTTCATCAAATAGCTTTGATTTGAGCACCTTTTGTGTCTAAATCACTGAACCAGGTGCCGGAGGTGATTTATGGGGCAGAGTTAAAGACACAGAATCTGTTCCTAATTCAATTTTGGAGTAAAAAAAATATGTGATAGTAATTTGGGAAAATGTGATGGCTATGCAGTACATATAAAAGGTCCCTATTGTACATTTCATTATGATTTCTGGAAATCAGATTTTAACAAAAGCAAGAAATTTTGGAAACACAGAGTGCTCTTCTAAACGTGGTCCAAAACACTAATAGGGTATGCACACTGACATGCTGAATATCCTACTGTTTTCTGAGAATAACTCTGGTCCAAAAAAATTCATCAGTGGCCTTAACAATCCATTCTTCCAAATCAGCATTTGCATTTGCAAGATTATGTTCTGGGGGACACTTAATCGAAGGTGTGTGGAAAAAAATGTTACATGTTCATGTAATTTTATGAAATGCTGTCTGTTGAGCTATCTTCTTGGAATTTCAGTACGTGGTTTAATAAGGCTTCTGAGAAGTCCTGCACAAAAGCAACCCATTTGACCATGCCTAACTCAGCATTTCCCAAATTTAATTAAACACGGAATGTTTTTTTCATCAACCATTTACTAACATCCTGATAGACTTCGGTTTTGAAAACATGAGCTAGATACACTGATACACTTACTACTGTTATTATGAAATCTCTATTTTGTGTTAGGGAGAAACGGTAGTATTCGAGTTGCAGCTACTGGTTTGTAAGGCTCCAATCATGTGATTCCTTTGCTGTGATTCTAGCACGCACACACACACACACACACACACACACACACACACACACCACATGTCTCTTCCAAGATGGCCACCACCTCTTTGGTCAAAATTTCCCTATGGAAAGTACTGAAATCCAGGAGATTCTGAATCAAAAGTGAGCTTGATTGACAACAGCTTTACATGTTAAGAAACAATAATATAAAGCAACAATACGTTTATTTCATTCTTCTGAGTTCTTCCATTTAAAAGGAATTGTTAGTAGTAAATAACTTCTTTGAAATAATATGTTCTGGAGATCTTTCTTGTAAAATGAGGTCATTGCTAGTTCTTTGCATGCACTTTGTAACCACTCTTTTCCCCCACCTCTCAGTACTATGTGATGTACCCTGCAGATGTTCAATACATTATGACTACATCAATGAGATTGTATAAAATTTCGATAATTCTTGTCAACAATCATTAATATTTATTGAACTGCTTGCTTTACTGTGACCTTTTACTCTACTCTTAGATAGATAGGTTTAGAAAAAAGACTATTTTCTAGAGAACTTTTAGGTTCACAGCAAAATTGAGCATGAAGTTCAGGGATTTCCTACCTTCCCCCTGCCTTACATATGGGTAGCCTTCTCCATTATCAAGGTCTCTCACCAAAATGGTACCTTTGTTGGCACTGACAAACTTACACTGACACATTGTTCCAACCCAAAGTCCACAGTTTATATTAGATTTCACTCTTCATGTTGCACGTTCTATGCATTTGGACAAATGTCTAATACCATATATCCACCATTTTAGCTCCATCCAGAGTAGTTTCACTGTCCTTAAAATCCTCTGTGCTCATCCCTTCCTTCCCACCAGCCTCTGGCAACCACTGACTTCCTTACTGTCTCCATGATTTTGTCTTCTCCAGAATGTCAGAGAGTTAGAATCATATCGTACCTAGTCTTTTCGGATTGGTTTCTTTCAACTTAGAAATAGATATTTAACTTTCCTCCATCTCTTCATGGTGTGACAGCTCATTTATTTTTAGCACTGAATGATATCCATTGCCTGAATAAGCCAAAATTTATTTATCCATTCAATTTACAGAAGAACTTCTTCGTTGCTTCTAAGTATTGGCAATTATAAATACACCTTCTATAACTATCTGTGTGCATGTTTTTGTGGAGCCATAAATTTTCAAGTCTTTTGGGTAAACACTAAGGAGTATCATCACTCCATGTAAGGTAAGAGCATGTTTAGTTTCGTAAGAAACCACCCTACTATCCTCCAAAGTGGCTGTGACCATTTTACATTTCTACCAGGAGAGAGAGAGAATTCTCATTGCTCTATACTCTTATCAGCCATTTGGTGTTGTCAGTGTTCTAGATTTTGGCCATATTAATAGGTGGGTAGTGGTAGATCATTGTTGTTTTAATTTGTAAGTTCCTGCTGTCATATGATGTGGAACAGATATATTGTTTAAAAAGAATTTTTTAATGTTTATTTATTTTTGGGAGAGAGGGAGACAGAGTGTGAGTTGGGGAGGGGTAGAGACACCAAAAAAGACACAGAATCTAAAACAGGCTCCAGACTTCCACCTATCAGCACAGAGCCCAAGGTGGGGCCAGAACTCATGAATTGCAAGATCATGACCTGAGCCAAAGTTGGATGCTCAACTGACTGAGCCACCCAGTGCCCCAGACTTATGAGTTTTTAAATCAATGGCAGGCCGTATATAGCATATATACTGAGGTAGCCATTTTGGTTCAGATATGAGTAATTAAAAAAAAATCAACAGACTGAAAAACTACAGATACATCTATAGTACATGGAAAGATTCACAAACCCTATGGAAACACGTTTGTGGCACCATGTAAAACAGACTTGATCTATCATGCGGACAGAAGAGGCATATGGCTTAGCCAAGGGAATTTCATGAGCTTGTCATATATGCCAGATTTCTATAAAGAATAGCTTAGTTCTCATTTTGTGTCATCTAAGACTGTGCCCTAGGTTCTAGTTCTCACTTTCCCCCCAACTTTTAGGATATTTCCTTGAGTTTTGATGTCATCCTAATCTGTAGTATGGAGACTATATCATCTGCCCCTTGGTTTATCGTGTTGCTCAGAAGCTGACACAGCTAATGTAGATGTCAGAGGCAGCTCCAGAAAGAGTGGTCATCAGTCCCGACTAGGAGTGCCAGCCCATCATTTATGAGCCCATGGCAAGGGCAAAGCACTCAGCTGTTTCCACCTCAGTTTCTAGTTCTATAAAATGAGCATCACACCCAACATGTAACTTATTTTCAATACCGATTACATTATTAACAAAATATAGCACAGTTCCTGGCACATAAAAGAGGAAATTATTGCTAGGACCTATGATACATGTGATAGCACTTTTGTTAACTGATACAGAAATGAAATAAAATTTGCAACAATCATTATGATAACACATCATAAAAACTGTTAGAGTTTTCCCCCTTTATTTTAATAGCCTGCACACATTCATTCATTCATTCATTCAGCACAAGCAGGGGAAGGGCAGAGATAGAGGGAGGGAGAGAGAGAGAGAGAGAGAATTCAAAGCAGGCTCTGCACGGTCAGTATGGAGCTCAATGTAAGGCTTGAATTCACAAACCGTGAGATCATGACCTGAGCCAAAATCAAGAGTTGGACCCTTAAGTGACTCAGGCACCCAGGTTCCCTTCAGTAGCTGTTTATATAATGTGACAGGTGACAAGAAAGTTGCATTTAGATCCTGCCTAGTTGCTTATACATTACATGATCTTGGTTAATTTCACCCAGCTGTCCCCTTGGATAATAAAGGGAGTTAATATCACTTCACTCACAGAAGTTCTTAGAGGATTAAATGAGATAATAATGAAAAATCCTTAGCACAGTGCTTGGCTGGCAGAAGGTGTCTAATCAATGTTAATATGCCTCCTTTGTTCTTGGAAACTAGTGTTAGTCTCATCTACAGAAACAACAAATAAAGCCAATCTTGTATTTTTAGCACACCTACCATGTAGTCAATCTCACTGAAAGATCAGAGTGGATTTTGTATTTTCTCTACCTCACAGGAAAAGAAAATACAGCTCAGAGAGGTTAAACGACATGGTCAAGAAAGGAGTCTTGGAATCTTGTGTGATGGTTTTATCAGATTTCAGGGTCCTCTAGACAGACTCGCTCAGCAATTTTATTACAGAAGAGCACATAATGTTTGCAGGACATTCTGCATATGCAAACATAGCAACTGATTCTCCAGGACAGGGGAGAGATGTAAATATTGCAAGGACCTATCAAAATAATCTACTTTGGAATTCTGCAACTAAAGTAAAAACCTAAGAAGTTTCAAGGAATATCTTTTTAAATAAATAATCTAAATAGAAGAACAAGAGTAGGTGAAATAAAATATATTTCTTCTAAGGGTATAATCCTTCACATGAGCCAACGATATGTCAGAAATGCTTCCCTGGGCCGACCAAAGACTGACCGTGTCCAAGACACCAAAGGACATCAGAGAGAATCGTATTAATGTGTGAACCAGAACTACCGGTGCCAGGCCCTTTGCTCATTGCAGGGAATGGAAAGATGAAAGAGGTAAAGTTCCCTTCCTAAGAATCACCAACTTGCTGAGAAAGACGGATGGACAGCCAGGTACTGAACTGCTGTGCCCTAAGTACCTCTCCTCCATGCAAAGGGCCATTGCAGGATACAGAGTCATGTGTGTTGAGCACTGGGCAGTAAGTGTTGCATAGTGTCCTTTATTGCATTCCCCCGATGACTCTGTGAGGTGGGTATGATTGTTCAGATAGGAAATGGAAAGTTAGAAAGGAGAAAAAGCTGGCCCCAAGTCATACAGCTGAAGAGTGGTTAAGCCAGGAATTAATATTGGCTCTTTACCCCCAGGATGGCACGCCACCATTTAAAACAAGGAGATCTTGACTGACCTCAGATTGGTCCTAGTTTCTCCACCACTCTGTGCTGGGAACTAGCAGCTTGGCCGTGGCCACCTCAGAAGGAGGAAATGTAATGGAATTTTAGGTAGCATAGCATTATAAAATGTTATTTTTTATGTATTTAGTAAGTGGATCAATTTATTCATGGCAAACTCCAATAATAATAGTCCTCGTGTTTATCATCGAAGGCAAGTTGATTATGATTTTTGGGTAATACGAAGTAACGTGTTAAAGAGTCAAATTTACACCAGCTAATAGGAGGCAACCTTAGAGCTTCTCATTTACTCTCTAGTTCCAACCATTTACTTTCATGGAGAACATTACCCGGCCGTGTTGGTAGATCACTTCCTATAAATTATGTACAACACAAGTAGCAGTGTATAATACCACTACTTAAATAAATATGTATTATTTATAGTGTCACAGGTGAAGTATTGAAAGAAATGATATAATTTGCAAAGAATCGTATTTTGAAAATAACTTGTCCAGAATGCTGAACCTGGGCAAAAGTCGCTTTTTTCTGCTGTTTAGATTTTTTTGTGATAAATGTGTGTTATAATAAAATATTTCAAATAAACACTGCATTATTAATGTACCTTGTACTTGCCCTAGGGCGGCAGAGGCATAAATGGTTCATTTAAATTCTGGGCTCTTCCAGCAACATACACAGTACTTCTAATACTTCTCTATGTGAAGACTGTACCTTTATTGTTTCCATTTCTACAGGAAGCCAACACACTAATGTTCTACCTAAAGTAGTTAATGCTTTGCTACCAAGTATATATCTTTTCCCTCCTACTTTGGTGCCAAGTATCTCTGGAAAAACTAATATTATTTAGTCTTGATAGCATTTTTAAAAGAAAACATCCATAGGTGAATTTATTCTCTAGTTCCATAAGCTTCCTTGTCTTTTCTTTCTTCTTTCACTGGGTTAAAAACAATCCATTTTAAATGGCAACAAAATGCATAGGTTTTAAACTGTGTGATAGATCATATCAAGGCCAAGAGAATTAATATAGCAGCATTGCTTGGTGCTTTGGGACATTAATAATCTAGAATTATCAGAGAAGAAAACACAATAACAAACTGGTCACTGCCGGCAATTACTTTTTACCACAATGGGACTAAGGGACAGAACCCTTTTACCTTCCCATTTTTCAAGTTCATATGTATTACATTATGTCGTTTCCATTAAATATTACCTTGTGGTTAATTAAAAATTATGAAATGGTATTCATTCCAAAGTATTAATCAATACTTGTGATCCATTTACCTTGAATGTGGAGATCAATTTCTAGAAGTAATATTATAAGCTGTTTATTGTCTACATTTTTCTTGGCTAAGAGATACATTTGGATAATCTATGAAAAGCAAACTTCATATCTAAAATTAGAAATTTTAAACTGCTTTTTCAGAGAATACTCATAAAGTGATTCTTATTAATGGCCTTCTAATAAAGCCATCTTTCACATTCTCTTTAATGCAGGGTTTTGCCTTGATGCTGTGCTGAGATATTTCAGCAGGTAGATGTAGACTTGGGTACTCTCTAGAGTTCCTATCAACAAAGAATGTCAACACAGTTATAACATTCTCAGATGGAGTGGGCTTCACTGTGGTCTTCAAAGTCAAGGTGAGATTAATCCTCTGAAAGAGGCATCCAGGTGTGCCAGTAATGGGATAGACACTCCTCCAGGTTTGCAAGTCAGAAAGGAGGCACAAGACACTAGGCCTCTTAGAGAGATTCCTCATGTGCTCATCTGCTTGGGGTGCCAGGCTGGGAGAGGTGGGGAAATATGGAGCTGGGAACCAGTCTGTGGGAGAGAACTGGCAAAAATGAATGAAAAAGATTTACTCCACTTCCCCATGATTCCTGAGAAGACTCTATCCAAATATTACCCCTTAAAGGGTATGTGAATTAGAGCTATGTTTTTTCTATCTTCTTAAAAAGAAGGGAATTTAGAATTGTGATTTAGAATACATGGGTTCTGGGGCCAAACAGCTTTGGTACAATTCTCAAGAAATCATAAAGTAGCACAGGACCTTGAACAAGTTACTTAACCTCTCTGGGAATCCCTTCATCAAATAAAGATGGATGCCAATTGTATTATCTCTCAGGGTTATGGTGGAGATTGAATGCATTAGTATGTGAAGAGTTTAGAGCAATGTCCAGCATTTCATGGGTCTCCAGTAAATCTTAGCTATTATCATTATCAAATATCCTTGGCAATGTGAGGGATTTAAGCCTTTGCCACCTAAACAGGGCTAGATTTTTGCTGGCGAAATGTTTCTCAGGTCTCCTCTTCATTCTTAACAATGCTGTAAATTCTGAGAAAGCATCAATTACTCATCACTTAGCTGTTATTGGTGGTATTTTGAGCAGAACACTTCCCTAGGCAATGAGTTTCCTTCATTCATTCGTTCCTTCGTTCATTCGTTCCTTCCTTCCATCTGTCTGTCTACTCTCTATCTGTCTACCTGTCTATGACTATGTTCTCAAGGACCTTGCTATCAAGGAGAAGAGATAAAAAAAAAGATATCAAGGTATTAAAGTGTAAATCAAGTTTAACTATCTAATTATTATGAGAGTTGAAGTCTTTTCAAAAAAATTTAATGATTATTTATTTTTGAGAGACAGAGTGTAAGCAGGGGAGGTGCAGAGAGTGACGAGGACACAGAATCAGAAGCAGATAGTTGAAGTCTTTGAGTAATAGATAGGCAGGCAGGGAAACAGGGCATGCCAGGGAGAAGAAACAGAGAGCAAAAGGCAAGGAGTAGGAATTGTTACGGGTTGGTATCTGCTCCCTCCAAATCCATATGTTAAAGTTCTAATACCAAATACCTCAAAATGTAACTGTATGTGCAAACAGGGTTGTGAAGATATAATTAGTTAGGAGGAGGTGGGCCCCTTGGGTGATGTGGGGTGGGTCCCTACTCCAATATGATTGGTGTCATTATAAAAAGACAAAATTTGGACAAAGACACACGGTGCCGTGAAGATCGGAATTCTGTCTTCCATAGTCCTAGGAACTAGCAGAAGCAAGATGACACCTTGCTCTTGAACTTCAGACCTCCAGAACTATGAAACAATAAATTTGTGGTTTAACCCACTCAGTTTGTGATACTTTGCTATGCAGCCCTCGCAAACTAATACAAGAATAAAGATGGGGCATGTCAGATTAATGGAATTAGTAAAAAAAAAAAAAAAAAAGTAAGACTTCTAAGCCTAGAAACAACTGTGAAGGGATACAAAACCCAGACCCAGACTGAAGTGTGTGTGTGTGTGTGTAAGTGCACGTGTGCATGTGTGTGGATTCAACAAATATTTGAACATCTACTCTCTATATGCCAGGCATGGCTGTAGATACTTGAGATACATCTGGTCCAAACCAAAGTTATCATATATATCAAAATGGTCTTTGTGGTCTTTATGTCCTAGTGCACACATATGCACACATTGAGAAAAATTTACTTCTTTATATGACATATTAAGTGGAATATATAGAAACTGTGTAAAAAATATAAGACGAACAAAAGTAAAATTGCTCCACAGAAGAGGTAGGGGTTGAGTGTGGACAGAGGGTGAGTGGTTACTATTTAACTGCCCATCTCGGGCCTCAGTGCCCCAGTGAGAGGTCCACGTCTTTTTCCCTGATTTGTAGGACTTTTTCCAAAAAGGACTCTCTGTGAGCCATTGTCACACACCAATGGCAGTGGTGGTGCATTCTCAAATGGACTAATATGATGAAAAGATTAACAAAATAGAATGAGAAGAAATAATGAAAAGGACAAAACGAATCTGAAAGTAAAAATTATTGGGTAGACACAGCCACGGTGATTTCCTAATGGAGCATTTTGGGTAGAAGCGACTTGAGTAGTAGAAGAGTATGGGATTTAGGAAGAAACAACCTTCCCAAATTTTTTCCTACAGTTGTATGCAAATATGCCTATGTACGGATGTAAATTATATCACTTCTTTGTACTAATACAATTTTAGTATTCACTAAAATATGACAGTATGACTGTATGCAGTGGGATATTATGTGGTCATGAAAAAAAAATAAGGTAAATCTTTATGTACCCATCTGGAAAGGTCTCTGTATTGCTTCCTGAAATGGGACTAGTTTGGAAGCAGAGGATGTGGGGGACAAGGTCCGCTGAACGGTGGACAATACTGAAATGCATTCTCCATAGAGGATTTGAAACAATCAGGAGGTGCCTGGGTGGTTCAATCCATTAAGTGTCTGACTCTTGATTTTGGCTCAGGTCATGATCTCAAAGTTCATGGGATCGAGCCCCCCACCAGGATCCGAGCTGACAGTGTGAAGCCTGCTTGGGATTTTCTGTTCCTCCTGCTCTCTCTGCCCCTCCCCTGCGTGCACGCTCTCTCTCCAAATAAATAAGTTTAAAAACTTTTTTAAAATCATCAAAAGAGACTATATCCAATACGCATTTCATTATCACTGTGCAGTGGCATTTCCTAAATGATTTTTTCCCTGAAAAAAAATTTGTTGGTTTAAGTTTGAAACAAAGGTTGTAGTTACAGTTGAGTTTTGATAATACATATGTGAACTTCGAAATAGTACATTTTTATTACTTATCCTTTAACAAATCTTATGGTCTCTTTAGAGGTTAATTCAGAGAACTTCCAAACATAGAGCTGACCTCTAGCTCAGCAGTGCGGGTTCAGTTTCAGAGGAAGATTTCAAGTTCTGTTTTTAATATTTTCGATCACTATGCTCTCATGGTTTATTTTGAATCTACTCCTTAAATATTGGGGCACAAACTGTTTTCAAAGAGAGCTAGAACAATTCTGAACCATTATGACTTTTGGAAGTTCTTACAAAATGTAGTAGAAATTTAGTGAATTTTCTGGGAAGGATATTTTGGTCGATAAATTTGAATGCATATATATTTGAAAGATGCTAAAATCTATCCCTAAGGAAAAATAAAAGACATGTAAAAGGTTGCAGAGTCTGGAATTTTTGTGAAATGGAATTTTATGATCTTTGCCAGACTGCCTACATATAAGACTTTCCATACTTTGTGTATACACTGACTTATACGAAAGAATATTTTCAAGATTAAAATTAATAAAGGGCGCCTGGGTTGCTCAGTCGGTTAAGTGTCCGACTTTGGCTCAGGTCATGATCTCGCAGTTCGTGGGTTCGAGCCCCATATCGGGCTCTGTGCTGACAGCTCAGAGCCTGGAGCCTGCTTTGGATTCTGTGTCTCCCTCTCTCTCTGCCCCTCACCTGCTCACACTCTGTTTCTCTCTCTCTCAAAAATAAATAAAACATTAAAAAAAAGTAAAATTTATAAAAAGTGTACTTCAATCAAGTGAAGATAGTTTAGGCCTGGCTATACTTTCAAATTAAACTTGATAGTGCAGGATCATTGATAAATTCCCACAAATTAATGCAGGAAATGGAGTCATTCACTACTGTGACAGACCAATAAGTAACGATAAGGTTTTGTTTGTTGTTATTTTGTTTTTGTTTGAAGAACATATATGCAGTTATAATATTAACTCACTATTTTTCTTTCATGTACTACAATATTTATTGTATTTATTTTTAGATTTTTATAGACATGGTTTATATATGTGTGTATGTGTATATATATACACATTTCATACATATATATGTATATATATACATACATATACATATATATGATGTGTATATACATGATGTGTATATACATACAGAGTTTAACATACATCTCCACATCTTGTATTTCTTTCTTCACGATTGTTATTATTTTTTATTTTATGATAATTACCCAAAATAAAGGAGGCTATTTAAAAATTATCTTCAGGTGTTAAATGTGTTAGGTTTTTATGTCTCACTGCAGAACAGTATACATATAATGACTTCATCCACTAGCAAACATAGATGCGTGAACTATTTACACTCATATTACATGCATAAGTGCACACCTATTCATTTTAATGCTCAAATATGTATAGGACATTTTGGAAGGATACACCAGAATATATTTTCCTTAAGGAATGGAATTAGGAGAAAAAGAAAAGGAAACTTTCAGTTTTCACTTCCTTTGTTCTGTTCTATTTGCATTTTAAACGATGTTTATATATTCCTCTTGTTATATTTGAAAGACTAATTTAATTTTTAAGAGGAAATGAGCTAACATTTCCTGTCAAGTCCCAGGTACTTGTTCAGAAGTTTTCAAAGGAGGCAATGCTGTCGTGCTGAGGAGTGTGGATCATGCGCTGTCTGCAGTGGAGTCTGGAGCCCACTCGGGCACCTGCTGGAATGTGAGTGAGCTGATGCCTCGTCTACCTGAGCTGCACCGTCTGCTCCAGTGAAAGAGGAATAAGGGCCGCACCTACCTAACAGAACTGACTTGAACACAAATGAGTTAACTTCTATCAAATGCCTGGAACAGGACTGGCAGTCTTAATGTTACCTACTAGTAGGATTATCTCACTTTCAAAAAAAGAAAAGATAGTAATTATAATCAGGGTCCTTGGGAGAACATAAGAATTATGAGTTGACCAACAGTACAGAGGGCAAGCAGCTTACGTCACCTAGGGGTTCTTCTGGTTTCTCGAACAGATGTGGGAAAAGCAGGTGCTAGGAAAGATGTGGAGAATGTGTGGGCAGCATGGTGAAAAGAGAAGTAAGTACCTTGAGGAATTTCTGAGATACAGAAGGTATCACTGGCATGATGGGCAGCTGAGTCTTATAAGGAGGCTGAAAATGAGGGGATATACACTGAATCTCAGACCTTGTTGAAGCACTGTGAGAGCAAGTCATGGCCAACCATAGAAGCTGAACTGTGAACTTGAGAATGTGCAGAGACATCTATGATATCTAATGGTATTAGCTAGCACAGGTTCTCATTCTATGCACTTTTCATGTTTTAATTCATTTAAACCTCACAACAATAGTCTTCTACAGTAGGTACTATTATTATCCCTATTAAAATACAAAGAAACCAAGGCACAGAAAAGGCAAAAACTTTGCCCAAGTGGCTCAACTCTCAGACATCAGTCTCTTAACCAGGATATTAAATTATCTGAGTGATATCAGGGAATTATGTGTTCAAGGAATCAGAAATATCAGCTATCTGACAACTGAAGTCATCGAGGAGAATGTTGGAGGAAAAGAGCAAAACACTGAACTTATCAGGAAAGATGGAAAGGATTGCTACAAGGGCAGAAGATGGCATTGATAACTGAAAATGGGTTGCAAGGAAATCAAATACTAGAAGCTGAGGCAGGCAGGTGGGACTGTCAATGACTAGGGCAGTCGTAAGTCGTATGGATCAAGGACGAGCTGATACTCCCTTCTGCACTTCTTTCCACCCTGCATTCTCTGCCATGAGAGGAATGCAGAAGTCAAACTTCACTCTGCAAATGTGGCCCCTTAATTCTGAAGGATGTTCTCTGCATCTTTCCTTGCTGAAATCCTATGGGACACTGAAACAAAGATACAAATTCTTGATTCATAAAACTTTTTCCAATACTCCCATTTGGAATTAACTTCCCCAACTTTGTGTTCCCCAAACTCTACTTTATACTATTTCTCCCCTAAAACGGTAAGCTCCTTGATGAGAATGGACATAAGGGACATGAGGTGTCCAGGAGAGGTCAAGGATGGAGAAGTGCAGAGAAGGAAAGAAAAATGAATTTGGAGAAAATATTGGATAGTCTTCAATTATTTATGCAACAATTTTGATGGAATTTTTGACGCCATTACATTAGAATACACGATTGTCCCGAATCCATGTGCACTTGGAGAAATTCAAGCAGTTGCAGCTGTGTTACTTAGGTAAGGGGATATGCAGAACCCGGGAGAGAGATGACCTCCATTTCTACCAACCAATGGCCTGTGGAGAGAAGCAGACTCTGAAAAAAAGTGAACAACTTGAAGGCACTTCAGGGACTGAGAGATGAAGCTTTCCGGGTGGAATATTGTCCAACACCCTGGGAAATGTCCATGAGGCAGAATGGTTGTTTGACTAGGTCATCAGTAACTGGTAATAACTTTTTTCAGATCTAGTCGGAAACAAAGTTTTAAATAACTTTACTAATTGCCAACTGGTCTGGTAGAACATAAAATGGAAAACAGGAAAACAAATTGTTCAGAAGACCTGCTGGTCAACTCATCGGCAGTGTCTGGTTCTATGGTTAGGATCTACTTGCCCTCCAAGACTACTCTAGTTTTCAGTCTTTATCTTTTATCTTTAACTGGTCATGGCCAATTACTACCAACACTGTTTGTCGGCAGCTGAACATTTTACCCCTTTTCTACCCTTTCTGTGTTAATAGAAAATAGGAGAGGGTAAAAGAGTAATTCTAAGGGGGCAAAAAGGCCTCTTAGAATAAATTGGGCAGAATCAATGTGTAAAACCCTTCAAGGAAAGAATATAAAGCATTTAGTTGTTTATTGTTCTGTGACTTAGCCCTTTCATAATGTGGCTGACATGAGACACATATGGTTCAACTGTTTTGGGTCTTCAAAAGACTAAAATTATGCAGCAGAAAGCATACATTAAATTCATGACATGATGCCCTAATGGGAGAATAGAGTCTTGGGTCTATGCCCAGGCCAAGGTCAGAAAGAAAGTCCCACGCTCAGATTCCTGGGATGTCAATATCGAAGAGAAAAGGGACAAGGATGTTAGTTCAAGAGCTGTACAAAGAAGTAATGAAATAATGCAATGATCGCAGAATATATATGGTAATAATTATAGTAATAAAACAGTCCACGGTCTACATACATTCAACTATGAAGGCCTGTGGATTTTTTCAGGTTTTCAAAATCACATGAAAATAACTCAGGCATTTTAGCCCATTGTAGCCCATGATGACATGTCATGCGAAGGCAGCATGCAATAAAAATGTTGGGGGAAGAAATTATGACTTTATTTAGCTTTGTATCAATATCGAAAGTAAAATAATTCAGCATGGATAAGCCAGACTGGATAAAAACTCCACTTGAATGTTGAAATAAACATATCCTACAAGGAGTGAATTGAAGGTAAGAAACATAGCATTAGGAGAATTGCAATCCTGTCTCACATTCTTTGCTTTCCCGGTGACTATCCTTTCAAAGACCTAGAAAACTCGTGGGAACGTCTCTTTAAAAAGAAGTGATGTTAGTATATGAACATTTTTGAAACAATTAGAGTTTGTTATCTAAAACGCTATCAATCTGATAAAGCCATGCCAGAGAACTGAGATGCAGAATGAGTGTTTTTGCAAACTGCTAAATGTGTACCTTTCGGACTTTCAAAAGGGCCCTTATGGGAGAAGAAAGTGACAGAAGAAAGCGGGAAAAATCTACTTAATGTTTTATGAGCTTATTAAAAGAAAGTCTCTGCTTTTATTAACTGTGGGGGAAAACCAAAACCAAAACCAAACGAAAACCTCAACAACAACAACAACAGCAACCCTTCATTAATACAGAAACTATAGCAACCAACCAGAGAAGACCCTGGTAACTATACCTCCCAAGATGACAATATCAGCATATCAGCAATCGGTTTTCTGAATTTTAATGATAGTTTTCAAACAGGGCTCATGATTCAGTAGGGAACAGTAAAAATGTTACGTTCTCCTTGTAAGAATTTCTCTCTTTTGATACACATCTTTCATTAGAGCTTTGTTCCAGATATTAGTCCAAGACACTGAGTCACACCAAACTTTTAAACCAAGCAGGCTTTACGAAATACGGAGGAGGCATTTCTGTGCAGAAATTAAAATGGGATCTTGTCAAGTGTTGTGTTACGGAATTTCCCAGCTTAACACGGAATGATGACGTAAAAAGAACATTTTCCAAGTACTGTCATCCTGTAAGTTTGCTTCTCCATGAGCCATATGGATCATGAAATAAGAAGTTAGAGATTTCATTTTTACTCATTCTAACGAGGCAGCTCACGAGAATGTGCTGACTTGAAAGTGTAAAGTAAGATCAAGAAAAAAAGAATTGTCACTGTGGATATTAAAATCCATGTTGGGTCATTAAGTATTGTTATCACTACATAATTAATCTAGTGTTTTGCTCATAAAATTTAGAAATTACCATGGTCTTTCCATTTACATACTTAAATTTGGGGTCCGTGCTTCATTTCTTATTTCTAGTGACATGGGCATATACATCTGTGGTGTTTTCAGAGTTGATGAAAATAGAATCATCTGTGTCAATGTTTGAATACAAAGTAAGATAGAGCAGGGATACAAGTTAATCTTTAGAAATAGAGACCTTTAAAACATTTGACATAATGCGACATATACTGAATATTAGCTCTCATATTAGTTGCTATAAATTAATCCATCCATAATGCCTCAACAGGTACAAAACATATTGAATGAGGGATTTTTCCAGTAACGTAAGAGGCACTGAGCAGATGTGCTTTGCACCAAATGATTTCATATTTCAATGTGACAAAATAGATGAGGCACATAAAGCCTAATTTCAGTTGCAAATTGCAAGCTGGAATAAGTTCCAGAATAGTAAACAATTAGCTGCTTTATTTTCTTTTTAATAAGACTAAATTACCAGATAATATCTACTGGCATCAACTTGGCTAATAAAAATCTGTTTAATAGGATTTGCCATTTTTCCAATTGCTATCATGATCAGCTTTGCATTTTGATTATCTCTAAACTTTGCCTCAATTTTCTCATAGAAAAGCTCTCAGTGGTAATTGCTTTAACATTTATTCCAGGTCAAGTGGTTAAGTATGAATAATGATCTGTCAAAAATGTACAGTAATGCCGTCAATAGAGCAATTACCATTTAGCTGGAGATTACTATAGCAAAAGAGCACATTAACTGGGCACAATAAACAGAACAACAGAGAAAAAAGGGGCAAAGGGACTGACTGTTTGCAAAACCTGTGTGCTGTACGTGTTCTTGACAGATATTAATTGTCTTTCAAGACCAATTAACCATACCCCCACAATGGTCTTCCCTGTATGGAATGAATTAAGAACTTTTCATTACTGATAAAAGGAAAACAAATATTTATACAGCTTACATTTAATATTCCCAAAAAGGTTGTCTCTCTATGTTTTCCGCAATGGTGTTTATTTCTGTTATTCCTAATCTCTCCTAGGAAGGCGCACCACAGGGCGGTATTCGTTGTCTATTTGAGTGAATCACCGATTAAATTAATGCTAATGGGAGGTGACAACACCTGCTTTTGTTGTCAATATCACTACAGAGGCCCAATTTTTCAAAGTGTCCTGTAGAAGAAGCTATGAATAAGGCTGTAACTCAATATGTACAACTTGGGGGAAAGGGAGATAAAAAGGAAATATGTTTACCCAGTCAACACAGCGTTGTTTAGTTGGGACTCCCTTAATATCTGGGACTAAGGGGAAACCTTCAAACCGATATTCAAGAGCAGATGAAAAACGGCTCTTTGCTTAGAGGGAATTCCATAGCTGGTAACCCTGTGGCTAGCTAGCTGTTTCGGCACACTTCCTGAACAGGCTTCTTGTAATTCAGGAACAGGCTGCTGTCACTCGACCTTATTCTTTCACTCACTGAGGTTTAGTTAGAAGGGATGTGCTCTGTTTTACTTTCAGTGCAAATGCTCAGGTCACCGGCACTATTTCTGTCCACTCACTCACTCAGTCACTCAGTTACAAGATGATTCCCGGATCCTACTCAGTATAGAACGATGGCTCTGGGGAGAGACCTGGGAGACACACAAGTGTGGGATCGAGTCTCATGGCTCCGTCTCTCAACAGCTGTGGCCTCAGACAGTATCTTTAACCTGGTCTCACTGTCCTCATCTGCAAGGTGGGGAAGTGTGCGGCCGACGTGCTATGCAGATACAGTGACCTGCTGAATGTGAAGGTGGAGTGTACGGCACACGGTCAACACCGCATAGAGGTCCTCTTAAGTCCATTTGCTCACTGTGCTATGGCAGCTCGACTTAACAGAACAAACCGTGTCTGCAGAGAGAGCTCAAAGTAGGTGTTGTATGCAGCAAGTAGGCTATGTGGGATGATTACATCGGGGGGCAGGAGGCACGGATGTACTAGGGGAGACCGGCAGAGCTTTCTCTCCTGGGTGAAGTGCCCCACCCCCTCACCGGAGCTCCAGCCCTCCCTCTGTGCCCTTCACTCCACTCTCCCATGTAATAAGGTTGATCCTCAAGCTTTCACCACTGTGCCCCTTACTCACAGACACCACTAACGAACTGAAAGAATTGTCAACATGTGAGATACTGGGGCGCCTGGGTGGCTCAGTCGGTTAAGTATGTGCCTTTGGCTCAGGTCATGATCTCACTGTTCAAGAGTTTGAGCCCTGTGTCGGGCTCTGTGCTGACAGCTCAGAGCCTGGAGCCTGCTTTGGATTCTGTGTCTTCCTCTCTTTCTGCCCTTCTCCTGCTCATTCTCTCTCTCTCTCTCAAAAATAAATAAACATTAAAAACTTAAAAAAAACACACACGATGTTTTATTCTAAGTGGTAGTATGAAAGTAGCTCTGTGACCCAATAATTTAGGAAAACACTGAGTTAAATGAAGTTAATTTTTTTCTACTGAATTTCTCATATATTAAAAAAATGTATTATTAAGTTTATTTATTTTGAAAGAGAGAGGCACACACAGAGTGTGAGCAGGGTGAGAGGCAGAGAGAGAGGGAAACCCAAAATCCAAAGCAGGCTCCTGGCTCTGAGCTGTCAGCACAGAGCCCAACACGGGGGTCGAACTCTTGAACCCGGAGATCATGACCTGAGCGGATGTCAGATGCATAACCAACTAAGCCACCCGAGCACCCACTCATACATTTCTTAAACTAGTGTGGATAATAAATTGCCAGGAAGAGAGGGGGTCTGTGGTGCTTCCCAAATTCATTTGACTACAGGAGGATTCTTTCCTGGGGTACGTCACTGTCCTGTGCTCTGAGGTGATAACTAAGACAAGATTGGTCCTCTAAACTGTTCTCATCCTGGTCATAGACACACTGTGAATAGCCAGACCCAACAATTTCTCCTCTCTCTCTGATCTTTTCACTAAGAGTACAAGCTATGGGGCTGGGCTCTCTGCATTAGAATCCTATTGCTCTGTGTGTGTTTGAACAGCTTATGTAGTATCTTGGTGCATCCGGTTCCTCAACGATAAAACAGGTCATAATAAACATTGCCTCACTGCATTGCTATAAGGCGATGCCAGTGAACAGATTTGAAAATACCTTACATGTCGAGTTCTTTTTTTTCCTCTTCTTTTTCAAAGCTTATTTATTTTATTTAAAAAATTATTTATTTTTGAGAGACAGAGACAGTGTGAGCAGGGGAGGGTCAGAGAGAGAGGGAGACAGGATCCGAAGACAGGCGACAGGCTCCAAGCTGTCAGCACAGAGCCTGACACGGGGGCTTGAACCCACGAACCATGAGATCATGATCTGAGCCGAAGTCAGATGCTTAACTGACTGAGCCACGCAGGCACCCCAAAGTTTATTTATTTTAAAAGAGAGACAGAATGACTACACAAGTGTGTGAGTGTAGGAGGAACAGAAAGAGAGGGAGAGAGAGAGAGAGAGAGAGAGAGAGAGAGAGAGAATCCCAAGCAGGATCCATACTATCAGCGCAGAGCCCAATGTGGGGCTCAATCTCACGAACCAAGATATAATGACCTGAGCCAAAACCAAAAGTTAGATGCTAACCCGACTGAGCCAACCAGTTGCCCTTTATAAGCTGAATTATAAATATACATTGATGCTATTTTCTCACCCTTCCTTCTTCAGCTTACTTCCTTGAGACACATGTCTCCAGGCATCACGTTCTTGCCAGCCTTCCATTACATCCTTTTACATCTCTTGTACTCAGTGCATAGTACTATTCCTTCCCCTTTGGCATTTTCCTTGGATGAACAACACAGAAAACATCAATGCTCAGCTACTTGTTATCTCCTAAATATTTACCCTTGCCTTTTGGTTTATATTTAAAACTGCTTGGTAAATATTTTCAAAACGGAACTCAGATCCTTCCCACTCTTTGGCTAAGCCATCTACCTATGAGCCTTCTTCTATGTTCTCAAGGTCAGTCGTGACATCGTTGCCCATTCAGTTTCTATTCAGAAACAAGAGGACCACCCCCTGACTCCATCCGGTTGCCAGCTGCTGCTGAGAAATGGCTGGGTCTTTCTGCAGGTCCACCTTTCTCCACAGTTGTGTATTCCCTTCGTCCTAACTAGTCTCCCCACCTCATCCATTAAATACTGTATTTCCAGTGCTACCTGCAATTCTCTTCATGCTACATTCTAGCTTTAGTCTATCCATCTCCTCTAGGATATGGTATGAACACCATGCTGTTGCGTCTAAGCTCCCTTGCTGGTGGGCTTTTCCTGTAGGCCGCCATCTTATACTTCTGCCTTTTTCATATTGTGGGGTCTTGGCTGGGGAGGGTTACATTTGCTAACTTCTTTTTGCAGCTAGTTGTGGAGTATGTCTAGGTTCGGGTTGGTGGGATGACAGAAGTGATATGTCCTGCTTCTAAGGTTTGTCACTAGAATGACTGGGCATGGGCCCCCTCTGGAATGTTTCTGGAAGGAGTTGATACAAACAGGATCATCAGCCTTGGACCCAGAGATGGAAACTTCCATGTCAATGAGGCTCTTGAAGTGCTCTATCACCCCTGGTTTTCTTGTCTCTGAAACATTACATTAGGGAGACAAAAGCTCAGTCATGTTTGAATATTTTGTTTTGTTACCGTTTTTATTATTGAAGAGTGCACACTACCCTAATTAATATGTGCCCTAAGTGTTGTTATCTCACTCTTTCACTTTAGCTCCAATGAACCTCTTTAAGTTCCTCAAAGGTGCCACACATTTTATCACTTCTGGACTTTGCATATATTGTTCCTTCTTTTGGGCTAATATTTCCTCTGTTCTTCTCCCTTTGACTTGACACTCCAGCATATCCTTCAGTTCTTAATAGAAGGACACTTCCTTTAGGAAGTCCTCAAGGACTGCCCCCTTCCCAAATTATGACAGGGACACCCACCACATACTCCCAAGGCCTCTAGTGCTTTACTGGCCATGGCACAGACCCCCCATTATTTCAATCATTTGTTCAATCATCTCCAGGGTTGGGGGGTAGACCTTGTGAACACAGGGGTTAACTATCTTCCTCGCTGTTCTCTCCCGAGTGCTCCACACACTATCTGGCCCATAACAGATCCTCCACACGTTTTTGTTGTATCAGACTCAATTCAGACTCAGCGTGACCAAAACAGAGTTAATTATCTACTCTCCTTAGCCTCTGACTGTTTTCTCACCTGCGCTTCATGTCTGAGTTCATGGCCATGCCACCTCTCTAGATAGAAAATTTAGTGACTCACTTGTCATTCCTTGCTTTTCCTCACTTCTCATTCTAATTGGACACCAAGTTATTTTTAAGACATCTCTGAAATGCCTCCTAAATAATCCTGGCTTTTGGTTTGTATCATCACCTTTCTTCTTTACCTGGACTACTCTAACATTTGTTTCCCCATGTCTCTCCCCAAGACTGCTCTTCCTGGGTCCAGCACTTCCTCCAGTATGAGCACAGCTGATTGCATTCAGATCATTAAAAACCTCTAGTTACTCTTTATTCCAAGTACTGGCAAATGGCTATCTGTCTATCTCTAAACCTGTTTTTGCTTTATATTTCTACATTCACCTCCTTCCTGATCTTGATCTAGGGTAGTGGTTCTCTCACTTCCAGCTGAAGGGCCTTGTTTTTCTGTGTGGGGGGGATTTTTTTTTTTGCATTTATTTATTTCTGAAAGACAAAGAGAGACAGAGCACAAGTTGGGGAGGAGCAGAGAGAGAATGAGACACAGAATCTGAAGCAGGCTCCAGGTTCTGAGTTGTCAGCACAGAGCCTGATGAGGAGCTTGAACTCATAGACCGTGAGATCATGACCTGAGCTGAAGTCAGGCACTCAACCAACCGAGCCACCCTGATGCCCCTGGAGCACCTTGTTAAAAATGAAGACTATTAGGTCCCAATGACTCAGAGTCAGGGGGAATTAGCCAAGGAATCTGCATTGTGACAAATACGCGTGAATGATCTGAGGATCACTGAGAAATGATGATTTGGCCAAATTAACTTCTTGATGCAACCCACATGAATCCATCAAGCCATTTGACAGCAATGAGCACATACCGTTTTTATTTCCTGGAAATACTCTTTTCCTCCAATCAAGCTCAGATGTCTCAAAACTCTGTGGAGTTTTACTCATTCCAGCAGAGTAATTACGGAGGCCAGATCACTGAAGCCTGAAATGTCTCGGGTCATGAATTCAGATGTTTTTTTATCGAGGGCAAGATAGAATCAGAAAAGGATTTGGGGTGGGGAGTTGATGTATTTTGAACTTGTTTTAGAAATATTAATCTGGCAGCAGCATGTAGGAAAAAATGCAAAAGAAAAAGATTAGCTAGAAAGAGTTCATATTATTCCCGGAAAGAAATTAAAAAATAAAAAAAGGTGGCAGTGGAAGGTAAAAGAAATAAGAGATATTCCTTAGTTTTTCAGCATGAGTTATTGGAAATATGGCAGTGCCAACCAAAGAGAGACAGGTGTTAAGACCGTGACAACAATGAAAATAATAGACTAGACCAGTAATTGTCAAAGAGTGATTCCTGAAGTGGTGTCATCAGCAACTCATCTTGACTTGTTAGAAATGCAAATTATAACAGGTTCGAAAAAGTAACTCTTCGAGAGCGAACCTGTCAATCCATTTAATACACAACTTTAGGAAAAATTATCATTTGATTGCTTGAATCTTTCTTTGAACTGTGTTATGCTGGGGACATGGAGGGGCATGTGGTCATGGTAGGAGGATGTAGAGTTCCAGTAGAGGGCAGCCAAGAGCCCATCAAACGTCAATGGCTCCTCCCAGCACATAGAAAATGATGTCTCAGTGCATCAGCCTGACACACAAAGTCCTCAGTCTTCGCATGCACCTTCCTCTCCATTATTACAAGTCCTCAGAATGAGTCCTCTGACTGAACTTGTTCCATCATGCCATGCTTACCCTAGAATCTGCTGTTTGCTCGCGTGCCTTCTGCTCCCTGAAGATCACCAACCTCTCTACCTGCCCACTCCTTCTCTCACCTTTCTTCCACCATCACTGTCACCACAGATACTATTTGTTGATTTTTTACCATGTTTGAGATGCTGTGTGAAGACTTCCAATTCATTAGCCCACTTAGTATTTGCAAGGAAAGTATGAGGTGGATACTATTGCTCATAGCTCATTTGTAATAGCTTCTCTTCTGCCAGTCCTCCCTTCACCAACTGAATCCCAGTAATGTCCCCTTTTCTGAATTAAAAATAAAAGGAAAAGGAAAAGGAGAAGAAAAAAAAAGAAAAAGAAAGGAGAAAAGAGAAAAGAAAATGCAAATTCTTGGGTCCTACTCTAGACCTACTGAATTAGAAACTCTGGGAGTAGGGCCCAACAACCTGTGTTTTATAACTGCAGAGCGAATCGATAAAAGTAGCTACCAATTTCTGATAGCTAATATCATATGTTAGGATGTATGCTTAACTGTACGTGTATGAAACATTAATCTTCACAAAAACCCAATGAAGTAAGCTCTCTCTTTTTTTAAAGGGTTTAAAATCATTATTTATTTATTTTGAGAGAGAGTGTATGTGAGTGGGGGAGGGGCAGAGGAGGAAGGAGAGAATCCCAAGCAGGCTCCACACATGGTACAGAGCCTGACACAGGGCTTGATCTCATGATTGTGAGATCATGACCTGAACCCAAATGAAGAGTCAGATGCTTAACTGACTGAGCCACCCAGGTGCCTCTCTCTCTGTCTTTAAATTTATTTATTTATTTATTTATTTATTTATTTATTTATTTATTTAGAGATAGAGACAGAGCGAGAACAAGCAGAATGGGGCAGAGAGAGAGAGAGAGAGAATCCCAAGCAGGCTCCATGCTGTGAGCTCGGAGCTGGATGGAGAGCATGAACTGTGAGATCATGACCTGAGCCAAAACCAAGAGTCAGATGCTTAATTGGATGGACTACAGACAGTCCACCCCTCTTTTTTTTCCACAAAAAATTTTTAAAGAGGTTAAAAATCTTGGTGAAGGGGCGCCTGGGTGGCTTAGTCGGTTGAGCGTCCGACTTTCGCTTCGGTCGTGATCTCACTGTTCGTGGGATCGAGCCCCGCGTCGGGGTCTGTGCTGACAGCCAGCTCAGAGCCTGGAGCCTATTTCGGAGTCTGTGTCTCCCTCTCTCTCTGACCCTCCCCTGCTCACACTGTCTCTCTCTCTCCTAGAAATAAATTTAAAAAAAAAAATTAAAAAAGAAAATCTTGGTGAATATACCATAGCTGGTAGAGAGGTGAACCCAAGTCTTTAGACTTTAAAAACTATGGAATTATTCATTCCATTGTTTGTTTGGGGATGGAAGGGAATTGTTTGCTTTTGAAAATGCTGATTTTTTTTTTCAATTTTAGCAGAGTATACAGTAATTTTTTGTTGTTTTGTGCTTGCTTTGGAGTTATAAGGATTGGGAGGTTTACCATATGTTTTTAAGCCAAGGGGACTGAACAGAGCCACAGAAATCACTGTACGTACTGAAGATGCATGGAAAAAAAAAGAGGTAATTCATATGACAATGCTGGAATGACAGAAGTCCAACATGGCTGCCATGTTGTTCAGTTAATATGGAATATCTTCTATCTGCCCAAGCATTGTGCTAGACATTGGAAATGCAAATATAAATAAGATGTAGCAAAATTTGGGGGTAAAACGGAAGAATGATACCGCTAGTCACATACTTTGGCTTTTGTCTTCATAAAGCAGGAGACACGTGTTCGTTTGTGCAGAGAGTGCAGGGGACAGAGATGAGAAAATGTGGATGAAAAGGGTCAAAATGTTTAGAGCAGTCTGTACATCTTAGGGTGGCCTCCTCACTGACTTCTGTAAAGTGCAATGTTGCTATTGGTCCAATAATGATGACTTTGAAAACCTTTCCCTTTGAAGAAATGTCAGAATGAATTATGGGCTTCCTTCAACCATATCTTGTAGAAGACCACAACATCCTGAGGTTCTTGTTTTTGTTTGTGTTTTCCCTCAAAGTGCTGTTATTTTGCCAAAAGGGGAAAAAAAAAAACGGGATTGAAAGAAGAACAACAATTTGATGCTACGCAGTAGAGAACCAAGGGCATGTGAAATAATGATTTTACGGTATATGGTAAACTATAATGGCAAACAAGTATTGTACTCATATGCAAAAAGGAACACTGAAAACATCTCTATATAAAAGGTACAAAAATATTTGAGGTGAAAACCTTAATCAAAATGACTTGGGCTCATTTGTGTAAGAGTTTGTTGGCATTTTCTTTTTCCTTTCTTTCTATTTTTTTTTCCCCAATGGAAGTACAGTATAGGCAGATTGGTCTGATTTGGATGAAAATTTTATTTGGAATAGATCTCCGGACTTTCTGTAATGCATGCTATTGCGGAACAAACCCAGATAACACATGATACACAATGCTAGCTTAATCACATTATTTCTGAAAATTCAAAAGCTCAAAGCTATTTGGTGGCAGATGAGAGGTCAGTCAGTCCTCTGTACCTATTTGGAGGAGAGTCCTCCATATCGAGGATAAGTCACAAAAATGTTGACATTGGGTTAAAATTATACCCTGCTGCTCTTTATTACATTGGGTTATTATTTAAAATGGGGTCCTTGCATAGGTTAGTTTTGGACAACGATTCCCATGAATTTCCATTTAAATTCTGACATCCATGTTCCTTTTGCCACTTTTAAACAATCCCACCAAGAGGAGTTTCAATTTTTATTCTGTACTCATTAGCCAGGGATTAGTATTTTCTTTCCTTTCATCATTTTTATTCCTAAAATTTCTGTTACATTTTCAGCATTCTGGACAGGAAGACACACATCGTCCTCATTAGAAGGCAGGAAACCCCGCCCCCCCCCCGCCACATATGCTGAGGGATTGTAAGTGGGAACAAAGAACTGAAACACTGACTCTTAAATGGTTGTTTATGAAACAATAAATTGCCCTTTTGTATGCTTGCAAAATATACGTCTGAATTCAAATATAAATCAAAGTAAATATAAGAATACTATGCTTCCAAATACTATATAGCATTTTGATTTAAAAATAGGAATTTGACATTTGCCCCATGAACACCTTTAAATGTGCATCATTCTCTCCGGCATTTGTCTTACTCCTCATTCTACTGATGTATTTCTTAAAGAAAGTTCTAGACTTCTGTTATTCGGTTAATGGCATTAAATGACATCCAGGGTTCACAAACTCTACTCAGTCACTATATATTTTCCTATACATGTTAAGCCAGAATGATCTATTACAACTACTAGTAATGGAGAGCTGTAGTATTACAGGTGATAAGGAAACAAAGTGACTGTAACCATGACAACGGGGACAGTAAGGATGAAAATGGATAATGAACACCCAGTTTTCACAGGATAAGGTTGGGGTAAGGAGTGCGCCACAGGAGAAGTTTCTAGGTGAGAGGAAAAGGCTTAACAAGACCTGCCCTGCTCTTGTGTTGCAGAAGAACATAATAAATGACTAAACACACAATATGACTATGTGCACTGGTGTCCTACATGCTTTCTTTACACAGTTCTTTCTATAATTTGAATTCTGAATATCCCATCTGAAGCAGATTCCAGGATGTTCTAATGGGTGGAATTACAATGGAGGCTTTGTTGACTCATGTATGTGTCAGATTTAACTTTTAGTAAATCTGTTTTAGGAAACGCAGTGTCCTGGGAATTTAAAAACAGCCAGAGTGATATGCCAGTTTGAGGCTATCACGCATCATCTTTGAGTGACAGGTATTCCTTTCCTGTTATCAAACCTGCTCAGATTTTTATAATCAGAAGCCCACATGCTTGGAAAAAGTCTACTGACTTGTCTGATGAGCAACTTCTCCAAAACAAAGTTTGTCTCTGCTGTCAAAATCCCTCACCCGATGATAATCACTCCCACCAGAACTCCATCAGTTTAAACTATTATTTTCTCCTGGGCGCAACTTTTTAAGAATCCAAAACCGACTCTACATCCAAGTTGACTGAGATGACACATTATCTCTGTACCACAACACTTCTCCTTAACGGGGACTGTAGACAATGATATTATTATGAAATACCACCCGATCTCTGCACTGTCAAACATTATTTATCCCCAGGTGATCGGAAATGAATGAAATTTGCCAAGTGGTACTGAAATGCATTTTTCATGTTCAACTAAACTTGAGCTAGTATAAAACATACAAACATATTATTACTCTTAGATTCTTTTCCCCCCTTTTTGCAAGAAAAACACATTTTTCCCTTTCAATTGGTTCCCCCAAAAGGTGTCCAACTGTCCATGACTCTTGTGAAGCCATTTCCTAAAGATATGTCTGGATTCTTTCAGCCAATGATCCAGAAATACGATACTGATACAAATTTGTCAATCCACAATGCCTTATACTATGTAATATCTCCAGTCTGGACCAACAGTGATGCCACCATTTAGAAGATAACTCAGAGAAAAAAAAACAAGTTTCCATCAAATATGACTTATTGCCTTTTCCCACCTGATCCCATTTGTATGCCGCATGCCTGTATTGATGGACGCGTGGGGCAGAATGGCTGTAGGCTTCGCATTAGTCATTGTAATCACCAGCCTCAATAATTGACAGGAAAGAGGCTCAACTCTGGCAATAGGGAGCCAATGAAAACTGTTTTCACGCAGCAGTTAACCATTTATTCAAATACTCAGCCTGGTGCATTTTCAAAGATTGAAAAATTCCTTCTCTGCTAGAAATGGAGATCGTGATGGCTAAAAATGATATTTAAATGCAAAGGCCTTGAATTGCCCATCAGATTCCCATCCAAAAACAGAGATACAGAGAGAGAAAGAGAAAGGAAAAAAAAAAAACACCTCTTGAAGTGCACAGGATGTAGAAGAAAGGTTGACAAATGATGAAGTGTTTTAAGGGATGTAAGTACAGTTTCCCAATTGTTTATAATCACTGTGTCGGGCTTGATCTTGTCCTCCCAAACTGTCCATGCTTGTGCACTAACTTCTCCAAGGCTTGCGATGTCACAGGGTCTGGATTTACACTTGTTGGGGGATCTTGGTTCAGGCCCTTTTCCTGGTAATGCAGGCAGCAGTTAACCAGAAAGGGCTCCAGCACTCTGATTACTGATAGAAGGACATGGGCAAAGAATTAGTCCCCTTAGGTGTGTGACTGGTAGAGATGGCCACTGCCAGGGGTTTTGGCACTGAAGGCATAACACAATCTACAACGTATGGGAACATTGTTTCCATGAGATGTTTTTCAGGCACCCAAGTTGAAGAGCCACATGTCTTCCAAAACCCCTCTTAGAGTGAAGTAGCACTCAGGGGCAGGAGCAAACGCTAACACGGAACCAGTCTGAGCCAGATCGGAGCTGAGAACTTGCACATGTATTTTAATACTAAAGTCTCACCCCAGGGCAGGGCATTCCACCATTTTCCACATATGACATATGGACTAGCATGTTATGCTAATCACGTACTTTTTTAAAAAGTTGATGTATTTATTTTGAGAGACAGACAGCGCGAGTAGGGGAGGGGCAGAGAGAGAGGGAGAGAGAGAATCCAAGCAGGCTACACACTGTCTGCACAGAGCCCCACTTGGGGCTCAAACTCCTGAAACCGTGAGATCATGACCTGAGTCAAAATCAAGAGCCGGGTGCTTAACCGACTTGAGCTACCCACATGCCCCTAAGCATGCACATTTAATCTAGATGTGTAACTAATAGAGTAAGTGCCAATTCTATAATGCAATTCAAGCTTCCTGTCCCTGCCTCCTTGGCACACTGAATAAAAGCCTCCTGCACTAACCCCAAGGGGAGACACTGCTTTAGTTTATTTACTTATTGCAAGTAAAACACTTCTTTTTCCTGTTCTTGAGTCTGGTGGTGGCTTTCAGCTACTCACTAAGAGGTGTACATGATTTTGGGTAAGAGGTGGACAAAATAGAATTTACCTTGAGAGTCCAATGCCCCGCATCAGACAGAAGAACTAAGAACATCCAGCCTCATCCCCTGGTAAACTATAGTCCTTTGACCAACTGGAATGGGAGCTCCCCAAATGAACTATAAGAGCTCATACAACGAAACTAACATGAGGAGTTTTGTAGTGATTTTACAGCGTACAAAAGAGTATTTTTTGTCTGTTTCCTTTCGGACAACACTAAGTGTTGGGTCAGTCAGTCAAAGGACTTTGCTAAGGCAAGTGGCAGTGTAGGAGGCAAGTGGCATTCAGATGGGAATCACCTAGTGGCTCAGAGGAGGAGGCAATGAGTGAAACAGGCAACCTTCCCCCAGGGTAGGGGAACCCTCTTTAAGGAAGTCCAACTTTTCTTCACAGGTTATGCAAACTTGGTAGCAGTAATGCGATGAGAGCCATATCTCCACAGGCATTCTTAGCAGCACTCTTGTGAATTAGAAACTTGTAAAACCTAAAAGACCGGTGTGCAGACATTATAATTACCATGCCAGAACAGACCAATGAAGCAGGGAGCCTGGTACCCTCTCTCTGATGCTGCACACTCTGAAGATGTAACCCCCCCTATCCCCGTAATACACCTAATTGTGCAACACAGGACTAGAGGGGGCCATTTCTCCCGGTCCCCAGCTGGTGATCAGCAGCGCATGCCCTGAAGCAGTGGTGTTGAGCATCCTTGTAATTTTGTCCTTGGCAATAAAGTGCCAGTGCTATTCTTACTCAGAGGGATACAGAATCCTTTTCTCAAACCTCCCCCAAATGTCTGAATCCAGTGGAAACTGAGAAAGCACCTCGGTGGAATTAGACACTGTGTTGAGAATCTGGAGTCCTCTCCCTCCTTAGATTTGCTGCCATGTGGTTTTCCTGAGCTCCTTCCTTGTTTCTTTGTGACTGAGAAAAGAAAATGAGGGTATCCAGCTTGTTTTCTTAACACCGTTCCTGATTTCCCACAGCACACCCTTTGCTTGCTCCTATTTCTATATTCATGGCTCTTATCTTTCTTCTTGGAGAAGGTACGCCTCGCCCGCAGGACTTGCAAATTTCATGACACATTCCTGGACTGTTATTGCTGTTGTCTCCTCCTGCTGCTGTTTCATTTGTGAAATGAGTGACAGAAGTAAATCCAAGTTCAAAATGTGAGTACACGACAGATTTAGATAACTGTACGTGACACTATGATGCCGACTGTAACATTCTGGTACACTTCTTAATGGGTATGGTCTGATATCAGTTTACATGTTGTATATACGCATCTTCCCCTCCAGCTGCTGCATGTGAAATGGATATTTTGAGTCAATTCTTAAAACTGAATCCTCTGTTTTGTCTTGAGCGGTTTATAGATAATTTGGAATTCGGCATGGATAAAGAACTATTAAATGTTCCATCAAACAAAATAAATGCATATGTGCACATGCATATATTCAACGTATATGTTGCTTTGTGCTCATCTGTATAAAATTTAATTTATCTGTCAAGTTGTTGCTTGGTCTTAGGCTGGTATTTCATGTCCGTTGGGAACTTTCATCATATTTCCTTTTCCTAACTCAACCTAAACATGTATCATCAGCAAATATTGATACTTCATACTCCCCTTGTCTTCTGAGTCATCAGTATAGGCAGTGTCTACCCTAGGCTTCATCTACATTTGGGGGCCACTTCACTCTTGATCTTTCCTTGATGAAAACCTGCCATTGAAAAATAAAGAGGTTTTCCCCTGTCCATTTGATCCACTAGAGAATTTCTGATGATTCTCTATGACTCAGTTTCCTTGACAAGTTCAACTGGGAGGACTTATCGTCAGACTTTCCAGTGTTATAAATAAATTATATTCAGGAAGTTCTTTTTCACTGCTGCTGTAACTCCCAGAAAGTCTGTTGAGTGTTGTAGAAATGTCCTTCTGGTCACTAGGTACTTAGAGTATGCAGCTGATGTTGTAGAAAAGGCAGGAGCCATGTGGGTATATATATCCCAGCTATCAGCTATGACGATCGTAGGCTAGGCACTCTGACACCTCAATTCCATCACCTTCGAAATAGAGATGGTGTCCTTTCTCCTAGAATCTTTAGGAGAATTAATGGGACAATGGTTGAAGCTCAATACATATGAAGTCTCTCCCCTGCTTAGATTTTGGCTTGAGTAAAATTAATGACAGTGGGCTGAAAAAGACCACTTCTTACCTCACGGTTCTGGACATCAGTCTAATGGCTCCATTCCCCCTTTCTTCACCTACCAATTCAAAGGTCTTCCTTCCCTCTCACCACTTGCTTCTTCAGATCACCACTCCCTGTGAGGCAATGCCTGTCTCTAGATTAAGGTAGTACCAGCCCCAAGTCACGCTGTATTTCATTCTTCAGATAAAATTTCCTTATCCCCCATGCAGGATGAAAGACGGAAGTGCTAAACTTGAAATGGATTCAAGACCTAAATATGAGACCTGAAACCATAAAACTCCTAAAAGAAAACAGGCAGTAATCCCTGGGACACTGGCCTTAGCAGTATATTTATGGATATATCTCCTCAGGCAAGGGAAACACAAACAAAAGCAAAGTATTGGAACTACAGCAAGATAAAAAGCTTTTGCACAGGAAAGGAAACCATCAACAAGACAAAAAGACAACCTGCTAAATGGGAGAAAATATTTGTAAATGATATATTCAATAAGGGGTTAATATACAAAACATATTATACAACGCAACACACATAGACACAAAATAATAACCTGATTTAAAAAACGGGCAGAGGACCTGAGCAGACATTTTTCCAAAGAAGACATACAGATGGCCAACAGACACATGAAAATACACTCACCATCACTCATATCAGAGAAATACAAATCAAGAGCACAGTGATGTATCACCTCACACCAGTCAGAAGGGGTAGTATCAGAAAGACTAGGGGCACCTGGGTGGCTCAGTCAGTTAGGTGTCCAACTGCAGCTTAGGTCATGATCTCACGGACTGTGGGTTCGAGCCCCGCGTCAGGGTCTGTGATGGCAGCTCGGAGCCTGGAGCTTGTCTTCGGATTCTGTGTCCTCCTCTCTCTCTGACCCTCCCCTGCTCATGCTCTCTCTCTCTCTCTCTCTCTCTCTCAGAAATAAACAAAACATTAAAAAATATTAAAAAAAAAAAAAAGAAAGAAAGACTAGAGGGGTGCCTGTGTGGCTCAGTCAGTTGATTGACTCTTGATTTCAGTTCAGGTCATGATCCCAGGATCATGGGATTGAGCCCCTCATCAGACTCAAAGCTGAGCTTGGAGCCTGCTTGGGATATTCTCTCTCTCTCATTCTCTCTGTCTCTCTGTCTCTCTCTCTCTCCCCCTCTCTCCCTCTCCCTCTGCCAGCCTACCCTGTGTGTGTGTGCTCGCATGCTTGCTCTGCCTCTCTCTCAGGAAAGGAAAGGAAAGGAAAGGAAAGGAAAGGAAAGGAAAGGAAAGGAAAGGAAAAAGAAAAGAAATACCAAGTATTGGTGAGGATTTGGAGAAAGAGAATCCTCATGAACTGTTGGTGGGAATTTAAACTGATGCAACCACTCTGGAAAACAGTATGGGGGGTTCCTCAAAATGTTAAAAATATAAATACCATATGATCCAGTGATTCCACTACTAGGTTTTTGTCCAAAGAAAACAAAAACAGTAATTCAAAAAGATATATGGACCTCTCTGTTTACTGTGACATTATTTACAGCAGCCAAGACATAGAAGTAATCTAAGTGTTCATCCATAGATGAATGGATACAGATGATGTGGTATATATGCAATGAAATACTCCTCAGTCATAGAAAGGAATGAGATCCTACCAATTGCAACAACATGGATGGAACTAGTTGGAATAATGCTAAGTGAAGTAAGTCAGAGAAAGACACATAGCACATCTATATGGAATCTAAAAACACAAAACGAATGAACAAACAGAACAAACTGAAGGGTGCCAGAGGGGAGGGCGTGGGAGAGAGGGCAAAACAGGTAAAGGTGATTAAGAGGTACAAATTTCAAGTTATAAAACAAAGAAGACATCAAGATGAAAAGTAGAGCATGGCGGGGGCAGAGGGAGAAGGAAATACTAATGATGGTACAAATTAGAAGGGGAAAAAATGGAGGGCACAGATGAGTATATCTACAGAATTGCTCATGTATCTTTAATGTTTGTGTATATGATTCATATCAACACAGCGGCAACACCAAGCATGTCATCTTTGTGCCAGACCACACTGCACTGTGCCCAGGAATTAACCTGTGTTGGCCTATTTCGTTCACAAATGTGTGTGCCCATAGGTTGTCGATAACCTGTAGAGATCTTGGCCTCTATTGGATGTGGGCATGGAAGTGGATTTGTGGGGGATTATGTGGGTGGTGCAAAGGCGCATTTTCAAGACCTAATGACAATTTTGTAGCCCAAGTGATTTTTATAAACTATGTGCAAGGCTATATGGGAGATCATTTTAATTGTAAAGGCATTTTTCTTCGCGTCAATATGCAGCCTGCAGATGTATAATTTCTGAGATCACCTTTGGTCCTATTAAAAAGATGGGTATCACCTTGGCAGCCTTCCAGGCTTCCAGTTCAGCGGCTGTTTTCAGTGATAAATGACATATTTCTGTGAGTAGCACGGCCACTTCATTCCATAGTTGCTTCATGTTGCTTGGATGAGTTCCACCTAGCTGATGATTTATTACAAGGTAATGTTTTTGAGCTCGTCCATCACGCCCTCACCTTTATAATGTGAAGCATTTCACCTTCAACAATAGCAAAGGGTAACCCAAGCTTGGCACTAATTTTCAGAATAAATGAGAAATTGGACTAGTGTCCTCCTAAACGGGTGGGATGACCCAGGACCCAATGGTCCCCATCCAAGTGCTTAGGAGGGCAGAAAGTGGAACCCTGCCCAGTTCTCTCCCCCTGAGCCCAGAGGCAACCTGCCCATGGGCTTGTCATAGTAGCCACATTGCTGGAGTTCTGGGGGTCATGTCAGGAGCTGCCTATGAGGGCGGGGTCAAGGTAGACAAATCAGGCCTAAGATCAGGATTGTATAAAGAGGGTTTACAAAAGCTTCTAGAGTTCTTTTCTTCCTGGAGATTCTTGACTGGAGATTTTTTTTTTTTTTTTTTTTTGCTCTAGAAAAATGTGATCATCTATGAATCTTCAACTCTGAGCCCACCATTGGTAATGTTTTTATTAAACACATCTGGGAAAACAGTTCATTCTACAAAATTGTCCTAGTTTACAGAGGTGTCTAAAACATTAACTACTCAAATGCCTGATTGTTATCCATAATGTATACAGTCAGGGACAATATGCATTAAATTTCTGAGGACTCACAGACTTCTCCTCTTCCAAATTTTCCACAAGAAGGAATCTTTTTTTTAAGTTTATTTATTTATTTTTGAGATGAGGGATGGACAGAGACAGAAGGAGATTGAGAATCCCAAGCAGACTCTGTGCTATCAGCATGAATCCCAACGTGGGGGCCAATCTCATGAACACTGAGATGATGGCCTGAGCCAAAACCAAGAAGTGGAAGCTTAACCAACCAAGCCACCCAGGCACCCCCAAAAGAAGGAATATTGACTTGTCTGTTCAAGGGCTTTTCTGACCCTGCAGATGTACATTTTCTTTCTTTTTAGTCATATTCCAGGGCTTATAAAATCAGAGATCAGATACAGACAGATTGGACTACAAAGGGATTTTCTTGTTGGGTCTATTCCTAAACTTACGTTTGTGGGTGAGAATCTGGGTAAGAAGTTAAAGAGAGAAAAAAAGGAAAGGAGGAAGGGAGGAAGGAAGGAAAGGAGGGAGGAAAGGAAAGGGAAGGGAAGGGAAGGGAAGGGAAGGGAAGGGAAGGGAAGGGAAGGGAAGGGAAGGATGGAATAATTAAAAAGACTAGATCAACTACTCATTAAAGATCCAAGAAGAGTAGACCAAGAAGCCACTTGATATCTCGGTTCCTTAAATTTGGTGGGACAGTGTGGGGATGAGATACTAGAAGAAAGACAGAAGAGGTTGCTGAAGTGTAAGCTAGGAATTTCATTATCTTTTATCTTCACAAGATGAAAAAAAGATAAAAGATAAAAGAGGTTTGGAATGCCCTTCTAATTACTTTTTTTGATAAGGGACTCCAGTTTTTTTTTTTTAATGCAATTCTATTTAAACACAGGCAATGTGGAGCCCCTGAATATTTCCAGTTACCCTGAGCTGTGGACAATCAGTTTCCTTCTCTGTCCTCCCTTCCTGAAGACCTGATACATCATGACCTGATACATTTTGAGATAGTCATCATTCTATCCATACTCAGAAATAATCAAGACCTCTAGTTTGCAAATAACAAGTATTAGCTAGCTGCTGCACATTATAGGAAGCTTCCTTTTATGGGCAGAATGGACTGACCAAAATAAGCCATTGAATTCTAGTCTCTTCTTCTTCCATGCCAATTCTACACAGAATGTCGTACCCACCCTGGGCACCTCTGATTCACTTATACAACTGTAAACTCATGGAAGGAAGCCTTCTTTCATGCACACTTTCTTACCAGGTACTCAGTTAAGTGACTTAATTATCCCAATAATATTTTAGCGATTTAACCTTGACTCTGGCTCCACTCTGGTATACAGCTCTGTGAAGTTCTGCTCTGTTTTGATGAGCTTGGTCCTTAGACCACTCAGGAATTTCTATTCAGGTCCATCAACTACCACAACCAGTTGGTCTCTCTGTCCGCATCACTGGACACTAACCTGCATCCCAGAGACCACATCCCATATACACTGTATTCTTTTTGAAGCTGTGAAAAGTGAGAAGGCTCAGTCAAGCCTTATCCTGCAGGGAGCTTGGGATTTAGCCCTAACTTGGCCTTTCTTGGGGAGCTGTGGTGGCCTGAAATGAATATAAGTTGTAACTGAGAAGAGAGTTATAATAAAGGAAATCAAGTTAGCCAAGCATTCACAATTCTCCAAATGCATCATCTCAAAAGGACTTTTCACAAAGATATTCGAAGCATTACGCTCATGAAAGCAGAAATTTGAGGTGGTCTATCATCGTGGCTAAAAGTTTAGGTATGGGGTCAAATATAAGTAAATAGTAAACTTTGCTCCTTCATTTACTAGCTGTGTAAATTTGGGAGAATTTTCTAACCTTTCTTAAACCTCAATTTTTTCTCCTTTAAAGTGGGATAAAAATAAAAAATATTTACTCTGCAAGTTTACTGAGAAAATTAAAGACAATGCAGACAAACTGTTAGCACGATGCCTGGCATACTGTAAGCCTTCAACAGATGTTAGTGATGATAAGGATGATGGCAATCATTATGACTAATCCAAAACAATCCAATGCCCAATAACAGATAATTGAACTAAACAAAATATGATAGAATAACACATGGAGATCCCAAGTATGTTTGTTATTATGACGAGCACTCAGTCAATGGAAAGTAAACTCAAACTGTGATGGAAACTTCTTTCTTTTTGCTGGACCTGAGATCTAGCTTGCTTGATAACTGGTCTCTACCTTATATTTTTTATAATTTCTTACTTATTAGTTCTACCCCATATAGCTGATAAATATGGTAAGTGTCTTCTGTAATTAAAATACAATCCTTTGATCCTGTGTCATTTTCTGTATTTTGCTACACCTTTTGCTTCCCATTAAGATGAGATCCTTGAGGGGCACCTGGGTGGCGTAGGCAGTTAAGCATTGGACTTTGGCTCAAGTCATGATCTCACAGCTTGTGAGTTCGAGCCCCACATCGGGCTCTGTGCTGACAGCTCAGAGCCTGGAGCCTGCTTCAGATTCTGTGTCTCCCAATCTCTCTACCTTTCCCTCACTTGCTTTCTCTCTCTCTCTCAAAAATATAAATAAACAAACAAATTATTAAAAAAAAAAGGAGATCCTTGAAAGAATAGTACACACTTCCTTATTACCTACATTTAATTCACCTCTGATTGCTGACTTCTGTCCCCATGAACTACTATACTTTCTCAAAATGAAATCTCTTGAGAGGCGCTTGTGTGGCTCGGTCAGTTAAGCGTCTGACTTCGGCTCAGGTCATGATCTCATAGTTCATGGATTCGAGCCCCACCTCGGGCTCTGTGCTGACTGCCAGCTCAGAGCCTGGAGCCTGTTTCAGATTCCGTGCCTCCCTCTCTCTCTGACCCTCCCCTGCTCACGCTGTCGCTCTCTCTCAGAAATAAATAAAACACTTCTAAAAATTAAAAAAAAAAAATGAAATCCCTTGAATGATTTTCAGTTTTTTTTCATACCATCGACTACTTTTCCACATTCATTTTGATATGGCATTTTATTGTTGTTGTTCTCCTAATTTTCTGTCTTTTTCCTTATAGTGTTTTTTATGGGTATTTCTTCTTCTGCTACCATCTCCTCATATGTTGGTGGGACCCAAGTCTTGGTCCTGAGGGTACAGACTGGAGATATGAATTGGAGAACATTTAATATTTAAATACTAATGGAGGCCATGGGTGCGGGTGACATTATATAGGCAAAGGTTATAAAATGAGAAGTTAAAAAAAAAGTCTTCAGACAAACCTTTGAGAATGTGGAGGATGCAGGAGAAATCAGAAAAGAAGAAATAAACACAAAAACCAAGAGGAGGTAGTGTTCATGTAGTCGAGGGAAAAGTCTGCTTCTAGAAGAAGAAAGTGGCAATACTGTCAAGTATCTGGTGATTAAATGTTAAAAGAGATGAGGCCTGGAAGGGTCCATTAGATTTGGCCTCATAAAGTTTATTGAGCTCTGCTGAGAAATATTTGGAGATGGGAGTATTTCAAGGGAAGCACCCTACTGGTGACAGAGGGAACTTAATGGTCGTCACCATCACCAGAAACTATGCTAAAGAAGACGGTATTTTTTTTTTTTCAGTCAGACTTACTTTACTTCTGTATATTTTGGATTTTCCAACAATCTTTTCTCTGTACCCACAAATTCAAAAAATTCAAATTCTTTTCATGTGCAAACCTTTTTCTTTTTTTGCCGTTAACAATACCACTGTGAAAACAGAGAATCTTTTACGGCAATTCAAGAAACATTAGGTGAAGAAAAGCCTTGTTTCAATATTTTGATAAAACAAAGGATCTCTTGCTGATGAACATAATCACTTGTGTACTTCCTGTCACACCTATTTGTATTTTTTTTTCTGACATAGTCCACCCTTGCAAAGGAATATAAGTTGGTGTACAAAGGCTTCACATCATAGTTTCTATGGGATTTTTGACAAGGCTCTTACCATGGCTTTTTCCAACCTTGACTCGCAGAATTGACAGTCCTCTCTCCCAGGCTGTGCTGATTGCTAGGATGCTTTTCCATCGGCTTCCACTCAATCGCTTGCTTACCTTTTCCTTGTATCTCCTCTGCCACTTCCCTGAAGCTGCCTCAACTAATATAACACTTCCATTTTAACACCCTATATAAAGTTTTGTCATTATTTTCAGTAGGTCAGCGTTATCACTGGCTGCTTGCCCCTCGAGATCATTTTCCATCCTGTTGTGTGCCCCCTGCAGTACCTAGGCTATGTGGCCCTCCTTTCTGATTGGCTTGGGCCAGTGGGGAACACCAGCAGGTGAGTGGAAAAGCACATAAGGAGACCTGGTGTCTTCTCTGGCAAGCCACAGGCTGGCCGTCCTCCACCAAAAGCCACAGCTCAGCTCTGTAGTCCTTTTGCCCAGTTTGATTTCTTGCTGGATTGCTTTCAGCATTTTTTCCCTCTTGTACCTTCTCATTATTTCCAGGTCCAGAATACTTCATGATCCTTTGTGGCAGTAGTTCTTCAACTTGAGTGTGCCCCATCATCATCCAGAGAACTTGTCAATACACAGATGGCTGGGTTCCAATCCCATGTTTTCAGACCCAGCGCTTCTGGAGCAGGGACTGAGAATTTGCATTGGTAACAAGTTTCCAGGTGATGTTGATGCTATGGGGTAGGGACCTCAACATTAGCACAGACACCTTACTGGCTTCTCGTAACCCTGCCCACCCTTATAAAGGGTGGGCTGCTACTGTTGGTGTGTACCATTTGTGTACTGCTGGGGCCTAACACACTTAGTACCTTATAAAAAAATATCCACTGAACATAAAATAAATGGTAAACAGCGTTGTAAAACACAGGATACTACACTCGTACAAGCCATGATGACATGCCTGACATGCAAACTCATGATGGGTTTGCAACCTTAAGCCTCATTGGCAGGAATATTGTCTGTTGTGGTTGTGCTCACTGACTGAGAGGCAGAACCCAAATCAGGAGTGGTTAGCATCATGGTGGCCAAGGAAAGGGGAGCACTCAGAGCAAGGGAGCAATATTCCAAACAAGACAATGTCACAGAAAGGTAATGACATAATGCCCCAGTGCTATACTTGGATGGTCACCCTCAGACTGACCATTTGCATAAGTAGGGTTCAATGAGCCTAATTTTCCCTATAAAAGAAATTCTCAGTGAATCAATAAAGTGCCTCTAAATGCAATATGCCATGAGGATGTTTACCAATTCATGTGGATTATTATGCTTGGTTACCCTTTCGCTGGGCCTATTTTGTTCTCCAGTACGTCATTTTCCTTTGCTTATTGCTCCCAATGTCTAAGTAAAGTGTTCAAAAGGGCTTTATACTATCTCAGTACAAACACAAGTGATGATAGAAATGCAGCTGAAGTATTTTCAAACAATCAGAAAAACATAAAACAAACTAGATTCTAAGCGACTCTTCAAGTTAATGATGTGGTCAGTCTGATCATATGTGAATACATCAGGTATAGTATGATTAGAGTAAGTTCTGCAGTGTTATGCATGAACAGTGTCTTTCAATATGACCTTTGGGCTACTACAAAATGTCAGTGATTAATGTATGGATGTGTTAATTCAGAAGCTAATTGCCCTCTTCTTGTATATGAGATCAAAATTTGCAGGTGCATCTCTGCTGATTTCAAGGCACTCTGGAACATAAATCTTTGAATTTTTTATACTTGGTGATTCTCAGGATAGCAACACTAAAAACTATACTGTCTTAAACTATGACAATAGTTACAACTGAGTCATTATATTTCCCAGGAAAGTTTGCATTTTTACCAAAAAGGACATGAAGTATAATAGCAAAAACAGCAAATATCCTTATTCCTATGCTGGATTTCTAAGGTTCTAAAACAGTGATAAGATACTGAAACACAAATGACCTTTGAAGTTCAGGATATCAACCTCTGACTTGGATTTGTTCTACCAATGGAATACACTACAATGGTGATGGCAAGAATATGGAAACACTGGCACTGATGATTTTTATAATTCTAAAAGAAATACTTGGTGATCCCCAAACACTGAGACATTAAGTATTCTTCTACATAACTGCAGCTTCAAAACATTAATGGCACTACTTGTATGTAATTGCTGAGGAATAAAAGAGGTGAAGTGCTTATGCTGAAGGAGATCTAACCTGATGCCCTGTTATTCATGATTTCATTACTTAAGCAACCAATATCTGCTGTGAGTCTCTCAACCCAGGCACTGAGCTAGGCTATGTGGCATGAGTAGATTCTATTATCAACCATCAGCCTATGCAGAATGATATCCATGTCCTAGATTTGAGGAAATCATTTTTTAAAGAAGTTACACAATAACAGTACTCAAAGGCTAGGGAAACAGAGTAAGATAAAGTCAACAAGTATAAGTTGCCCCTTAGGCTGTCTTCTACCTTACTTCTATCCCTGCTACCCAAAACAATTGCTTGTGGTCCAAAGCCCTCATAGCAAGCCAGTCACAGCTGGAACAAGCAAACAAGACTGGCCAGGAAGAGCCAGAGAGTTGGGAAGGAGATCGAGAGAGCCTGATATCCCAGAAGCCGAGTTAAGGTAGTACATTTAGGAGAAGGGAATGATCAATGCTCCAAACAATGCTGGTAGGTCAAGTAAAGGCTGAGAACTGAAAATAAAAAATTGGATTCAGGTCCTTCAAGTCTGACAAAAACACCAGGGACAGGAATGATGGAGGTGAAATCTTGATTTTAGTGAGTTCAAGAGCGAGTAGGTGGAGAATTTGAAAAATAAAATATTGACAATTCTTTCAAAAGAGTTTTGCTTTAAAAGAAAGAGGACAATAGAGGAGGGAACCAGTGGAAGAAATAGCCTGTCGATGGGCTAATGGTGAGATAAAGAAGGGCAAATTCATAACGCAGGAGAGGAGGGAAAATATGATGACGAGCTGTCCTTGAGGCAGCACTGGGAGCGATGAGACCCTGAGCGGCGGTGCAGGGGGTCACCTTGCTATGGGATTGTCGCAGTTCTTCCTATGAGACAAGAAAGTCTGGGGCAGGCACAGACGGGTGGGGGATGTTGTGACAGGAGCTGGGGGAAGTCTCTTCTGGTTGTGGCAGAAATGATCACAACTCTCTAACCTCGCCTGACCGTCATGGAAAGCTCCTCGTCCTCCTCCTTCTTCTCCGTCTGCCTTCCCTTCCTCTGTCCCCCACTCCATTCTTCTCTCTTCTCTCCTCTCTCTCTATTTGATTCTGATAATTTTACACATATCCAGAGCTTCAAACATCATCTCTGTGGAATGGAGCCCTCAAATCTGATTTTCACTTCTGAATACTCTGCTCCAATGCAGGCATCTCCCACTTCAAACTCATGCTCCTGAAGAAATGTCGTGGTATTCCCTCCCTCAGGGCTGCCCTCTGGTTCCCACCATCACACACAAAACCATTTATCTCCTGCTGGCTGCCCTTTTTCCAAAACTGGGCTCACCAACTTTAAAACCTCAGAACCAGAATTCCTGGGTGAAATTCCACTGAAAAGTAGAAGAATGAATAGGAACAAAGTTGGCAAATCATTGAAGATGATTAAAGTTGGGATGCAGGTGTACACATTCGTTGTACCATTCTCTCTACTTTAGCAGATGTCTGACATTTTCCACACTGAAGTTAAAACGAGAAATCTCAGAACTATTCGGATTCCTTCCAATCCTTGCCTGAGGATCCAGTGAGATCCCAAGTCCTGAAAAGCCCTCCTTCACAGTTGCTTTTTTTCCTTGTGTTTTCCTGTTCATGGAGTTCAGTTCAGTTGCAGTTTGTTGTTGTTTTTTCTTTTTTTTGAAAGTCAGAGGCGGATACTGAACTGAGGATTCAATACTTATTCCCCGATCATGCATTGTAGACTTATTCCCCAGGAATGGTGGAAAGAGGCTAGAAATAAGCCCTAGATGAGATCAGAGAAGATCTAGACTTAAGAGAAGATCAGAGAAGATCTGCCATGTTGACTCCTAAATCTCAACAGAATTATTGTGACTTACTTTTATGTCTCTTATGGACAACAAAACAAAACAAATAAAAAACACCAAACATAAAAACCTTTATTTTCATAGATGAGTCTCATAGTGTTTATGTCTATTAGTAGAATGAATATATGCATATATATTTTTTTCTCTTACTTTCTTATGAAATCCAAAATAAGATGGAAAGGGAATCATGGAGATTAGAATAGATTTTTCACGAAAGGTGCATGGAAGATATTCATTATCAACACCAGTAATTTAATAATTCTTTCCAAAAACTAAAATGGAAAATTTTTAGTCTGGATATCTGGATACTCAGGTTATATGCAAAACAAACAGAAAAAAGGTAAACAGCCGTGGCTGGATTGTTTTGTCAAAATCAGAGATTCTAGTAACAAGATTCATTAAGGAAATGGCTGCATTAATTTTAGGTGATTGAAATTTTGATGTAAATTATGGATCATCCATTAGACATGAACAGAGGCTTTTAGCACATTAATCTGAAAGAGCCACAGAGGAACATCTTACTTCCTACAAGAGAGACTTAAACTATATGTATCTTTAGCTTCCTCACAACGGTAAGATCAATCACTTGACGCATATGGTACTAGCAATACAAAATACATAGGAAAACAGATAACATATGGTTTGCATTTGCAAGGTAGGCTGTGTGAAAAAAAGTATTTCACACCTTCCCCTCAATTATAAATGGCTATAAAGGAAATAAAGACTCTAGCAAAAAAAAAAAAAAACTGTATTAAAAAAATTAGACATATACATTGAAAATGAATCCTTTGTAGAAGACCAAATATTTTTTCAAAGGGTTGAAGAAACAAGGGCATATTTGTGACTTCAGTATTTCTTATCCAGGGTGAACTTTCAAAGAGCAAATGGCAAATGTTTATAGCCCCATAAGGCCAAAAACGATAAAAGGGAAATTTACAGTTGGCAAAGGCAAATATGTAAATAAGGTTTATAGCTCCTCCAAACATCAGGCATTCTAAATTGTGACAAGATAGAATATCTATTAACTGAATGTGATCACCGCCAAATGCTACCTACCATCACTGTGTTAGACTGCGGCTATCAATGCGGCTGAAATGAGGAAGAAAGTGGTCAACAGCAAATCATAAATATGGAAGAAAGAAAAGTATATATTTTCCACAATGTGTCCAAATAAAATAGCAGCATGACCTTAAATATGCACTAGCACATTGCATAAAAGAACTGATAAAGACCACTGCTTTGGTGTCCCATAGAGGTTGACATGAATCTATGTAGTGTCCCAAAGTGTACAACCAAATGGTTTGCTGAACCTAGTTGTGGGTGGAAACAAAAGTTACTGAACCAAATTTATGTTCCATGCATTATAGTATCCCTGGTATAAATTTCCAAAACCCATTCCAGAGCATCTGTGGGAGTTCTTAAGAAAATTGAGGTATTAGTAGTGCCTTTAGACATTGATTCTGAGTCTAAAGAATTCGTTTTTCCCTCAAATATCTCCAAATAGTTGTTGTAACTTCAGGCTCTGGACCAAATCAGATGAAGAGACATTTTGGATTAGCTCTGGGCTATGATAATTTCACAACTATGACTTAGGGTTTAGGCTTATTCAGTCTATCCCTTGGCTATCCTTAGATTATTTGCCCTTGAAATTTTAAATATTGATCAGTGATTCAACAAAATTTGCTGTGAGCTACTGTGTCTGTTGCTGGGGCAAATTCACAGAGGGATAACTACCCTATCTATGCCCTGAGCAACCACACAAGACTAATGACCTTACAGTTACAGCGGGCACATCATGAATTTACTTGGAGGTCATACCTGCCCTGGGAAAAGGAACTGGTCTAGTGCTTGGGGAATCAAGGAGTTCCAGATGGGAATCTGAGAACACTTTTTATGAGAGAATGTCATCTAAAGTTGTTATTTATCATTTTAGTTAACTTTTAAATCAGAAAAAGAATACACGTAAGATGCCACTTATTCTAATGAGTTGCAGGAATATTACTGAAGATTTATTTTACTAAGGTTTGCTGTGGTTTAAGATTTCTATCCCCAAAGGATGCTCACCATGGCATCATGCAGTTATGGCCTGAACCACTTCCATTTATTTATTTACTTATTAAATGTTTTTTTATTTTATTTTAAAGACAGAGAACAGGGGAGAGGGGCAGAGGGAGGGAGAGAGAGAGAGAGAGAGAGAGAATCTTAAGCAGGCTCCATGCTAAGTGCAGAGCCTGATGTGGGGCTTAATCCCATAATCCTGGGATCATGAACTGAGCTTAAGTGAAGAGTCAGAACCTCAATCCAACTGAGCCCCTTGGTGCCCCTGAATCATTTCTTTTTCAATGGAGGAGGCCTCAGTAAGGCATCATTCAGGGAGTCTGGGAGGTCAAGTCCAAGAATGAGGCAGCACAAGGATATTATAATATCCTAGATAAACATCAGTTAAAGTAGAGATCATGCATGATTTCTACTGGGGCAAGATCCTTGGTCCCAGGAGATCAGTTAAAAATCATATTACTAACGTAATTTTAAGACAGATTCTGAATTTTCATTTAATATAGAGCTCATTCTGTTTTTCCTGATTTCTGCTCACTCAAATTAGTGTATTGAAAAATATTCTACTTAATATGCTTAAAGGTGATTTGGAAGCTTCAAGCAATTGTGTAGAATGCAACAGCCTATACTGATAATGTAAAATATACTCAGACCCTACAGTGACCAAGTGGTAGCATCCTAGATTTAGGTAATTCTGAGAGATTTCACTTATTCTACAAAATTCTATGTTTTTATTATGACCTGATTATTTTATTTTTTCAGTTTATTTATTTTTGAGAGAGAGAGAGCACAAGTGAGAAAGTGAGCATGAGCAGGGAATCGGCAGAGGGGGATGGAGACAGAGAATCCCAAGTAGGCTCCCCACAGTCAGCACAGAGCCCAATGTGGGCTGGAACTCACCAACTGTGAGATCATGACCTGAGCCAAATTCAAGAGTCAGATTCTTAACCCACTGAGCCACCCAGGCACCCCGAGAACACACTCTTAAAATCAGTTATAAAATTTATACATGTAGAATTTAGAAATGTCTACAGTAAAGGTCTTTAAAATAGGTGGCACTGACCTCCATATTGGTGATGATTTTATTCACATTCTACTTTTACTAAATTTTCAAGAGGTTGAATGAATACAATAACATTATAAAAGCACAACAGAACGGGGAACGGCCAAGGGCACACAGATTGCTGGTGCACAACTGCAGGGGACAGACTGAATTGCTGGAGCAGCATTGCTCTCGCTGGCAGACACAAAAACAACCGAGTGATAAGATCCTCACCTCCCACAAATGGAAAGTGCATCTTTCAGTTATTTTCCAGACTGTACTTGACTTGTAACCGAAACAAACCCACCAAGAAAGCTCTGGAAAATCACAGTATCTTTTCCAGTCTCTGTGCATATTCTCTGGGCAGCACGTAAAGCCATAGGCCATGCTCACGTGCCAACGTGGGGTTAGATTGTTCATAAAGACGGACACAGTGATACTTGCACCCCTGGGTCATGTTCCTTTGCCACATGATTCTGCCACCCCCCACCCCCCACCAAGAGTCTCTCAGCTCCCCTTGAATGGAGCCTCACCCCAACAAGAGTCTCTCTGGTCCCCTTAAATGGGGACATGTTTTGGTGAACAGAATGCAGGGAAGGTGATGTTGTAAGACTTCCCAACTTTCCCTCAAAAAGGCTTCCAGCTTTCCCTCTCACTCTCTAATTATTCTGAGATTACATATAAAGTATAGCATGGCTGAGCTAAACCCCTCGAGGAAGAAAAAATCCTGGAGAAGGAGGCCCAGCTACCAGCTGAGACCTTTGGGCAGAAATGAGTGAAACCATCTTAGACCTGAGGCCAGTGAACAAATCACTGGTGCTTGTTTTAATTACCACATTTTGGGGGTAGTGTATTAGGCAGATATGTAGATGTCTGGGGACAAAATAGACAGAAAGGAACACATGAATGCCATCTGCTATTACTAAGCTTTGGAAGCCTTTGAATCCTAAATGGGATAGTACCCTTAATTTCATGGAATCACTTTACAGGGTGTCCTGACTTCTTTTGTAACAAAGATCCTGGATGTGTAACACGTCTTTGGCCCAATCAGAGAAAATAAGCTCATAAGCAAAGCACAAGGAATGAAATGGGAACAAAGCAGTTACCATTGCAGTCATGAGGCCATTCCTTAATTTTTCCAGCTCTCTCTGTCTCTATCTCTTCTAAGACATGGTTGAACTCCCTTCCCCGCTTCTTCAAAGAGAGGTGCATCATGGGGTCTACTGTGGCAAGTGAAATTAAAGAGGAAGCCCTAAGAGCCAGTGAGTGACCAGACACATTTGACCTTTCTCTTTTCATATAGTACCATGACCGTGCCCTAGATGGTGCTTTTTCCCTCAGCCTGTATTCTGTAGTGAAAAGCCAGAGTCTCCAGCCGGTCTGAGATGAACACAAAGCTGGAGAGTGAGGGGTTGTTACTGAGGGTGTTAACTCACCTATCTTGCCAGATACAGATGCTCAAGTAGTAGATTCTAGGCTAGTTACATGTACTTTGCCAAAAAAAAAAAAAAAAAAATCCAAAAAAACCCCAACAGCAACCCCCCCCCCCCCCCCAAAAAA
>NW_027527449.1:2126453-2185529 GCF_008692635.1 Crocuta crocuta | reverse complement strand
AAAAAAAAAAAAATATCCAAAAAAGACCCAACTGCCACCGCCCCCTCCCCCCCAAAAGAAAATCACTCAGAATCTTTAAGAGACAAATTTATTCCTCTTTGAACACTATTCTCAAAAGAGACCGAGAGCAATTCCTTTGTTGAAAAGAATAAAAGAGCAACACTGAACTACAGGCATTCTATCACTCTGTTCTAGAAAATACTGTGCAAATATTAAGACTGTAGACATTTTCCTCTGCATCTTATTTCACTTTTAAGCTAACTTTCTATCTCAAATATAAAATTGCTTAACATCTAAATGAAGATTTCTATATCCCAGAGTCATCAAAATTACTGCTTGTACATGAAATCTTCTTGCTGGTAACTTTATATTTAACCTCCAAGGAATATAACAAATATCTGTTTACAAAGCATAAGGAAGCTCATAGCACTGAATAATTTTAGCAATGGCTCCTGAACACGAGAGCTGGTGATTTTAAACTATGATTCTGCAGATTGTTAAGAATGATTTGCACATCAGGTGTCTTAATAAAGAGGCTGAGTGTCAGGAGTCATTAGCCCAATGGACCCTGTGAACCAGTGTCTGTTTCAGAAATTGATAACAGAAGAGCTTTGTCAAATAGGAAAAAAAAATAAACTCGATTTTCGCATAGGCACCATTTAGCCTAACCATCTTGCTTACTCCTTGACCCTCTGTCCTCCACCGATTAGGGAAGTACACACATTGCTCTGTGAAATAAATCTGATCCTCCATTTGACTATAGGAAGTTCCCAGGGTTTCAACATAGCTAAGGACTTGATATGTAATATCTCACTTAATTACACCATGAACCTTTGAGGTTGGTATTATTTTCACCATCTTAAAGAAGAAACGCAGAGAGGTTAAGTGATTTGTCTAATACCACACAGCTTGTGAAGAACAGAGTTAATATTCAAACCCGGTGCATTCCAGAACCTGAATTTTTTTATCAAGCTGATATGATTTATATGGCATCAAAAAAGTTTTCTTTTCATCCAAACATACAACTACGATGACTTATGTACTATAGTGTCTTCAATTTTACTACTGGGGTTTATTGCTGTTTTTTCTATTAGTTCTTTTTAAGAAATGTTATGCTACCAGGGTGCCTGGGTGGCTCAGTCAGTTAAGCGTCCGATTTTGGCTCAAGTCTTGATCTCACAGTTCCTGAGTTTGAGCCCCATGTCAGGCTCTGTGCTGACAGTTCAGAGCTTGGAGCCTGCTTTGGACTCTGTATTTCCTTCTCTCTCTGCCTTTCCCCTGCTTGTATTCTCACTCTCTCAAAAATAAAGAAACATTTTTAAAAAAGAAATGTGATGCTACTAAAAGGGGTAATTCATCGAGTTACTAATGTGTATCAAATTATTAAAATTATTAAGGAGTGCTAACTTACAAATTAATCCTGTGCGGTTTAAAGGCAGATGAAATCACAAGGTACCTAAAAGCCAGGGACTCAACAAAAATGGGAGAATACAAAAGAATGGGAGTGTGAAAGGGTGGGGAGCAAAGACAAACCTAATTTATATGTCCTGTCCTCAGCGTCTGTTCTATATTTAAAGGAAACATCTCTTCCCATTCCATCTGAAGCTCACATTATCGACAGCATTTATTGTAAGAAGAAGGATTCAAGGAACATGTTTTGATGCTTGATATTTTATGTCCTGACTGAATGCTCATGTTTTATTTGGCAAGAGCAATCCAAGAGCAGCCAGAGTGAGGGAACGCGAATGAGGTAGAAAGGAGAGAATGTATGCACACAAAGGGAGGCACTGCCCTGCTGGTCACAGCTTCCCAGCCGGTCTCCAGAGAGCTGGGTGACCACAAAGAACATCTCAAAAGAGAGGCTAATATGGAAAAATCACCATCTCTGAAAAGCCCATCAGAGGCAGGAATGGAGAGAGAATTGATTCCATGTCTTCTTTTTTTTAAGATTTTTTTGTTTTTGTTTTTGTTTTTTGAGAGAGAAAGGGGGAGAAAGAGAGATAGAGAAGGGAAGGGGCAGAGACAGAGGGAGACAGAATCCCAAGAAGGTCTGAGCTGTCAGCACAGAGCCCGATGTGGGGCTCAAACCCACAGAACTGTGAGATCATGACCCGAGCTGAAATCAAGAGCCAGACGCTTAACCGATGAAGCCACCCAGGCACCCCGAATTGATTCCATGTCTAATACTGATCAAAGTTCACCGTAGGCGGCATAGAATTCCTAGCATGTGATATTTTTACTCTTGTCATATGGATTGTTCACACTTTACCGACGATTAATACCTGTGTATGCTAGCTGAGCTAACATAGAGGGTATTGCATGGTTTATCTGAAACAGGGGAACCAGAGAAGCACCCACTTGGCCTTCAAGGCTGCCCCTCAGCTCTGAGCGTTATAACCATGACTCACAGAACCACTTGCCTTTGACTGGTTCCGTTAAATACAAACTGAGGAGTTGCTGGGACATACAGTCCCTTGCATGGCCAACAAGGGCTCATTTTACTGTTGTTGGATCTATTCCATTCTTGACTGCGAGTCTATCTTTAATATCCAGTTATAAATGGTAAGATTCTGACTTTTGAGAATATTGGAGAAATGAGTCAACATACAGAATATATTAAATGATTTTTTTTGTGAGGCCCTGGACAGAAATTGTAGAACGAGTTATAGACCTTGGGAGGTTTTCACCACCAGGAGGCTATTCATAAAAGCACACTGCTTTCCAATGGCAGGTATCTGAGGAAGCAAGCCAGAGGGCAATTAAAGTTAATTGATATGTTATTGTTCTCTGTGTTGTAACATTAAAATAAAGGAGAAAAAAAAGAGTTAACTTGTCAAATTGCTCTTTTATGTACCAAAACTGAAAACAAATGAAGACATCCTTATGACGGAGGTATTAACCAAATACTTTCCTTGACCTTGACCTTATTCTCCTCCCTAAACAGTGTGGTAAGGCCTAAAAAAGCTGCCCACTCATTTAAAAAGTACTTTGAAGGGTGGAAATTTACTTGAAACGGTGGTTTCTGATTATGGAAGAATTCATTGCACATAAAAGACATTTAAGTCCTTTGGTAATAATTTCATCCACATTAAAGTTCAAGCATAGTTTCTTAGCTATATTAGCAATTTGACCTCTTTGATTGTTATAAACTTGGTCCATTTTTTTCCTTCTCTCCTATTCTTTCCATCTCTTTAATATGCATACAGAGTTTAAAAATCTGGTTAAAAAGATTATAAATTAGTCTATGCCCAAAGAGTTAACTAGTTGTAGAAATCAAGAGACACCAGAATTCTACTTATTCTATAGGTACAATAGCCATCCATAAGTCACTAAGACATCCTCAAATATTTTCTGTTTTCTCATAAATGGTAATATAAAAATTTCTATTTGAGACATTAGGAAAATAACCAATTAGGATAAGTGACAACTAACATTTGTTAGTATGCTATGTGTCCCAGGTTCATACTGCTTGCTTATAATTCTCATAATTTTATAAGTTAAATATTATCATTACTCATATTTTTCAAAAATATTTCGAAAATATTATCATTTTCATATTTTATTTATTTTGAGAGAGAGTGTGTACTGAAGGGACAGAGAGAGAGGGAAGGAGAGAGAATCCCAAGCAGGCACCACACTATCAGCACAGGGCCCAATGTGGGATTCAAACTCACAAACCATGAGATCATGACCTGGGCTGAAATCAAGAGACAGACGCTTAACCAACGAAGCCACCTTGGAGCCACTATCATTACTCAGATTTTAATCATGAAATTGAGTCTTAGACATTCAGTTGCTATAAGCGATTTCTTTCCTCTTCACATAGGTATTACCTGCTTGATGGCAGAAATCTATTCCTGAAAAACAGACTTTCTGCATGGAAACATTAAGAGCCCATTTCTATCTATTTTAAATGATAAAAATTATAGTGTGTTATATATCAAATCAAAACTGCAAATCAAGTTCCTAAAAGGTCACTGAAACAAGTAAAATGCTTACATAGGTAAAAAACTATCAAGTTAGGATGTCAAATGCCTAAAGCTGTATTCCCTGATCAATACACAATGCATATGGCTGTTGACAGTGACTGAATGAGGAAGATGCCCGTTCTTAAGCCAGCAACAGCCAGGGTGGACATGCCTTGGGCTGGAATTCCTTTCACTGTTCAAAGGACTCTGACAGTCTACCAATTGTATTTGGGCTATAATTTAAGGTTTACATGCACAGTGACCTGTTTAAAATGAACACTGAGTTTTGAGGTCCTGAAATTTTTCCTTTCCAAATATTAGCCATAGTTTATTTTAGGGGGAATTACCTATATGCATGTGATATGCAAATAGATGACATAGCACAATGGAGGAATTTGAGAAAGGATTATTTATAAAGGTATGAGCAAGGTTAAGAGAAGCCCGTTCTGGGCCCAAAACATTGAGGGGGTCCTAAGTGACATCTGGAAAATGTAGCTGAAAATATAGAAGAGGCCACTCAGAGGCAGCTGTGGCCTTAGCAGAAGGATGGTGCTACCCCATAGCCCAACTGGGAGGGGTCTGGGGAATAAGGATCCCAACCCTCTGATCCCCTGCTGGTTTTCCAATGCTACACTCAACTGGAAGCCAGAGATCAAGGAAGGCTGCTGATGGAATCTATAGAAGTCAGCCTTCCAGGACAGCAAGCAGGGTGCAGAAAGGGAGAGAGTAGATCAGAAAACATTTATCACAACAAGCAGGAGTTTGTCCTAGTTTGAATTCTCTGCTTTGACCCTCCGTGTTGAATTGGTTTCCATAAACGATATCAAGTCTCTTGTCATTTTCCTCTATCTTCCAGAAGCAGAACGCTGAAGTGGGAACCAAGTTCACCCCAAAACTTCTAACCAATTTCATATTGCTGAGATCCCTCGTGTAAAAATCGTATACACAAATACGAGTTGGACCAGAGAATAAACTGTTACGTGTTCCAGACAAGAAAACCCCAGTTGAAATGGGCTTTAAGTCTTCCCTTTGCAACGAAAATATTTGTAGGATGAGTTCTATCTATAGAAATTTATTCAATTCAAACCCCCTGAATTTTCCAAATTGGCTTAGAGGCCTTAGGCATTTCAGAACTACCATTGCCTCCAAAATCTTTGGCCAAAAATAGATTCCCACAGCAGCTGCAGACATCAGCAACTTGTAGGAAGTTAAAACTGACATTGCCCAAGAACTAAATCACCCTCTGGTCAGCTGCTGATAGGCTAACACTCCCTAACCCCTTTCCCAGAAGCAATCAAGCAAGAGGATGGTTACATCTGCAGATGAGTCCTACCTCCATGGAACTCTTTCAGTCTTAAGAGGTTTCTGTTGCTTTACCTGAATGCCATCGTCTGCTGAGGGGACATGGCTAATTGCTTGCTAGCTGTAGAAGGCGGCCAAAGGAGTCATGAGAGGTCCCAAATCAGAAGAAGTCATCCATGTTGATAAATTGGCTCCTGACTCATTCTATACTGCCTGCGGGAACTCATAAGGGCCATGGTCTGTCACAAGTGTAGACTCCTTAGATAAGGGGCTAGCTACACTCAGGGGAAGTAGATGTCAAAACCTAAGCCAGTGACTGCGAGCTTTATATTGTTGTACTTAGTTCTCAAAGATGACACCACCGATGGTGATTATGCTGTGTATGTGTAGGGAATCTGGAAATCCTGATCCGGGAAATCCTGATCCGGGATCACACTGTGCACCCATAAAGGCTGCCCTTTGGCTTGTGGCTGCTGCCACTATTTACAGAACCACAGAATCCTTATTTCCCAGTCTACCAAATGAGCCCTCATTTGCTGATGTATATGTTTTGATAGGAATCCTTTTCAATGGTGCTACTGGCTTTACGAGTGGACATTGGTAGAGTATGTCATTTACTCATGGTGGTTCCACAGGCCCACGGACAAGCTGCAGGGCACAGGAGAGATTCTTCTTTAGGGTGATTAGTGCAACTGTTATGAGGTGTTTCCCATTTTTACTCACTGCTCCATCCCTCATTGACAGTCATGTCACTCCCAGCTTAAACTTCTCAAAGGCTTTCTATTGTAAAGAGAAGAGATCACCAACGAGTAAGTATGGCGGACACAGTTTGCGTCTTGCACCTGACTCTTCTCACATGCCACGTGCCCTCTAGCCACAGTGCTAACCATGTGGGACCCTTGTCTTTCCTACTCTTGCTGCAGTAAAACTTCCTCCCCGACTCTTGCTCTAGGCCCAGACTCTCTCAAGTGCTGCCTCTTCAGAGTTAAAATGAGCAAATCAGAGAACTCTAGATGCTGGCGAGGATGTGGAGAAACGGGCACCCTCCTACACTGTTGGTGGGAATGTAAACTGGTACAGCCCATCTGGAAAACAGTGTGGAGGTTCCTCAGGAAACTCACAATAGAACTCCCCTATGACCCAGCAATAGCACTGCTAGGAATTTACCCAAGGGATACAGAAATGCTGATGCATAGGAGCACATGTACCCCAATGTTCATAGCAGCACTCTCCACAATAGCTAAAACATGGAAAGAGCCTAAGTGTCCATCAACAGACGAATGGATCAAGAAGATGTGGTTTATCTATACCATGGAATACTACATGGCAATGAGAAACAATGAAATCTGGCCATGTGTAGCAACATGGATGGACCTTGAGGGTGTTATGCTGAGCGAAATAAGTCAGGCAGAGAAGGACAAATATCATATGTTTGCACGTATAGGAGGATTAGGAGGAACTTGACGGAGGAACAAGGGGGAGAAGAAGGGCAGAAATGGTGGGGGAAAGGGAGAGAAGCAAACCATAAGAGACTCTTGAATGCTGACAAAAACTGAGGACTGATGGATGTGGGGGGAGGGGGGATGGGCATGTAGGAGGACACTTGTGGGGATGAGCACTGAGTGTTATGTGGAAACTAATTTGACAATAAACTATTAAAAAAAAAAAAAAAGAAAAACTCCCTGCCCCCCAGCCACTCCCCATTACATGGCTCTATACGTTCACTGCATAACAAATTACTAAAATTGAAATAAGCTTTAAAAATTTCTGGTACTGTCTACCACCTCTATTTTGTTCCCTGCGGAATCTCCTGTTCGTAGAACTATTCTTAACACATAGTATCAAATACATATTTGTTGAAGGAATTTCTCTAAATGTAATTTCCACTGGACTGTCCATCATCTGCCTGTGAGGTTGCAGTATTTTGCATGCATGTGTGTGATCATGGGCACAAGGGTAGCAAGATGATGGAAATACGGAAAAGACTAAAGACGCATTCCCTGTTTTCAGAAATGGGAGTTCTACCACCTTCTCAGGTTTGAGAAAGAAACATTAGCACATTTATATATGAAATATGCTGATTCACCCATAAACTTTTATATCCATTCATTTTAGTACAAATTCACATCTTAGCAGAAATCACCTAAATTCCCAAACCATGTTGGAAAATAATTGTCACCATGGATGTTTATTCATGTTGTTATTCATATTTAATTGCTAAAGGAAAAAGGAAACAGAAAAGAGAAGTCCTCGTTTTCTCTCTCATTGTCTCTCTCTTAGCCAAATCAAGAAGGCATACCCTAGTAACCATAAAACTATCAAAGGAAATGGGACTCTTAGTTACCATCGGTTACCAGACAACTACTTGAAATTTCCCTGCCTCAATTTTCTCACAGTAAACTTCCCTCTTTATGTGGGTAATGAAATGACTTTCTCAAAATAAGAAGTATTAGTCCCTAGTAGATGGTAAAATATCTTCCCTACGGGCAGATTTTTCAAAGGTTTTAGATTCTTATGTCTTTTTCATTGCCACAATCACTATGAACACAATCAACTAACATATTTTGTTCATGACGTGCCCTCTGACCTTGTAGAATTAATAGTATGTTTTAAACTAGGAGAAAAATTCTCTCTAAGCCTTAGTAGGAGCATGGCCAGTATATAAAGTCCTTAGAATGTATTTTGAGCTGCTGGGAGTTACTTATATTGGATGTTTGATGTACGCATTCTGTTTTGCTTTCCTCTGAAATAATTCATTTGCCTTCTAAATGGAATCATGAAAATACTTAATAAAAATGGTAATACATCCAAGGGCACATGGTTATAACTGAAGGATTGATGCAGAGAACATTTTAGCGAGTGAAGGTTGGAGGTCGTGTATGGAGACTGGAGAAGAGGCTGGGCTGTTCATTAAGTGATAGTCGGCTTCATGACATTTTCCTTTTGAAAGATACTGAGTTGTGGTTAGGATTCCTTTTGTAAGTTTTATCTGGGGTTAATGTATCTTTCTCTAGCGAATCTTTCACGACCAGTTACACATCAGAGTATGGTACAGAGCTGCTAGTTAGAAAATTATACTAGAGAATGGGTTTGAAGTCACAGACTCTCATGCCCCAGTTCTAGGAAGTCTTGAGAACATAAGTGTTACAGATAATGCCTCTCAGATCGCAGAGAAGGGATGGAAGGAATATAAAGATAAATTTCCACAAGCAATCAACAGTTACAAACCGGGACACCTAAAATCCAGCAGTGAGCTGTGGGTTGTGGGTTCCCTTCTCCATGCTCTCTCCAAAAGATAAATAAAAGGTGACAACCTCAGGTTAGCAGAATGATTCAAGGCTATCTACCCGCTGGCTGCGTCCCCCCCACCCTACCTTGCCCTTTCACCACAGCCTGTCCTTCCCCATAGCCTCTCAGTCTCTTCCATAATCCTCAGTTTAATTAGCCCCTGGAAAGTCCCAAGTGAAGGAGCTACTTGTCCCTCTCAAGATTAGTTACTACTGAGCTATGCAGAGGCCCAGAAAATTGGTTTATAGTTTTTTTTTCCCTTCCATCTTCAGAGTTACAAACCACCCACAGACATCTGTGAGTCACCTATTGCTCATAACGATTGCATCTTTCTGCTGAGGAGACCACAGATCTTGTTGACCTTGACTGAGAAAAGGTGATAAGCCCAAACTGCAAGGGTCAAAGCTGAAGACAGGCACTGTTAAGCCTGAGGGAATGAAAACGGAGTTTGTTGGGCAATATTGTTGTTTTAAAAATGTGGTTTTTTGAAAAATCATTTCAAAATAACTTAGAAGGTAGACATCCAGGTTTTGGGGAGGGGTATCACCTAAACTTTGGAATCAGAATTTCTGGAGAGGGTGCTCAGGAATCAGCATTCTAAATAAATTTGGTTGGCTGTGTTTGGTAATTAAATAAAAGAACTGCCCCCCTACCCCTCAAAGGATCAGTTCCTCTTTTAAGGGAAAGCTGTGAAGACAATACCCCACTTGGTCCCAGCAGGTTTGCAGGGTAAAACCCAAAATAATAAGGATGGGAGAAGCTGACGGTAACAGCAGCTCATTTGGGTGGTTCTTAATTACTTTGGACTCAGAACTCCTTTATGTTTAAAAAACAAAACAAAACAAACAGATAAAGGTTTTTTCTTAATGTGGGTTTTATCTATCAATATTTATCATACTAGAAATTTAAAATATGCTTATGAATACATAACACCCAGGGGCACCTGGGTGGCTCAGTCAGTTAAGCATTTCACTTCAACTCAGGTCATGATGGCACAGTCCATGAGTTCGAGCCCCGCATCAGGCTCCGTGCTGACAGCTCCGAGCCTGGAGCCTGTCTCAGATTCTGTATCTCCCTCTCTCTCTGCCCTTCCCCCACTCATGCTCTATCTCCCATTAGCTCTCAAAAATAAACATAAAAAATAACAATAGACCCCATTATATGTTAACAAAAATAAGAGATTTTAATGAAAAATACCGATATTTTTTAAATGAAACCTGTAGTGAGAAGAATGGCATCATTCTACAGTTTTGCAAATCTCTACTGTCTGACATAACAGAAGAGAGCTGGATTCTCAGACCTGCTTCTACGTTCCATCTATTGTGAAATCCTAGGTCACGTGGCTTCTGTATACTCAAAGCCCACTGGTGAGAGAATAAGAGGGAAAAGACAAATCATCTCAGCATTTTTATGAAAATAGTTTTGATCTGATTGGACCCACAGGTAGGATCTCAAGGACCCTCCCAGAGGCCCCCCGACTCTGCCACAGTTTGAGAACAGGTGGCTTCTAAGAGTTCTGAGCTCCTTTTACCATTTAACTCCCACAACAACCCTGTGAGGCACATACTGTTTTCATTATCTCTATTCTACAAGTGTGGAACCTGGGATAGAGAGACAGCATAAGAAGTCACAGCTGGACTTAGAGCCAACAGTCTAATGCCAGTAGCCAAGACCTTGACCCTGGTGTCCTACTGCCTTTAGGTTTGGAAAGCTGAGGACGGGCATATCCCCAGGACATCCATCCAAACTAAGACTCTAGCTCGCAGTCACTGGTGGAGATTTTGACATCTACTTCTCCTGAGTGTGTCTGGCCCCTTATCTAAGGAGTCGTCACTCCTGACACACTGAGGCCCTTACGAGTTCCCACAGGCAGAATAGGGTGTGTCTGGAGCCAATTTATCAACAAGGATGACTTTTGCTCTGATCTGGGGATCTCTGGTGGCCTCATACAACCAGCAAGCAATTAGCCACGTCCTGGTGGCAGATAGTCCATTCACGGAAAGCAGCAAAAACTTTCCACGGCCGAGACAAGGACCATGATGATGGCACTCATTAGTGCGGGCTTGCACGGTGACAGGGGACCCAGCAGCAAGGCTTCCCCCGCCCCCTCCACACTCCTCCAGGGGGCTCCTGGGCTTCCACTGGACCCAGTCAGCTTTACCCCTTGTGGCTTCAGTTCCTGCAGTGAAGGAATCCTCAGGTAGGAGGCACACAGAGAATACTTAAAACACCGAGTTATAGATCAGGGAACAGGGAGAGGGAAAGGTCCCTCCTTTGTTGATCACCTTGCTAGGGGCAGGTGCATTTTCCACATTTGATTTCTCTGTTTTTTAAAGTTAATGTATTTATTTTGTGAGAGACAGAGAGAACAAGCATTGAAGGGGCAGAGAGAGGAGGACAGAGGGCCCGCGGTGGGCTCCTTGTAGACAGCACAGAGCTGAGGTGGGGCTCGAGCTCACCAACTGCGAGATCATGATCTGAATGAGCCACCTAGGTGCCCCTCCTTTCTCTCTTTTCAATATTGATCCTTTCTAGAAAAGAAAGGCCCTCAGTAGACCACCATACAGGAATACATGGATTCCTTTGGTGGTATGTTTGTATGTATCTATCTATTTGCGAGAGAGAGAGACAGAGAGAGAGAGAGAGCATGAGCAGGGGAAGGGCAGAGAGAGAGGAGATAACGGGAATTCTAAGCAGGCTCTACACTGTCAGCATGGAGCCCAATGTGGGGCTCAAACTCACAAACCATCTGATCATGACCAGAGCCAAAGACACTTAACTGACTGAGCCACCCAGGCGCCCCACCTTCAGTGGTTTTTAATGTAGCAAACAGCATGATAGGAATTAGAATGACTCTACATTTATAAAAGATAAGATGGGACAAACTTTTTAAAACTTGCCCCGTAGCAACTTAAAACCTACTAAAAATGTAATAAAAAATACATGGCTGTAATACTTTTAGAAATAAATATTTACTTGATCTTGACACAATAGGATTATAACTTCCCTAAAATGGGTGTCTTTTTTTTTATTTGCCAAGTAATATGCTTCTTGTCATACAATATTAAAAGAACAAAGAAACAGACTGAAAAACACTTTATCTTTAAGTTATTTAGGCCTAAACTGAAGGAATATTAAGACTTGCAGTTAAGGAAAAATCAATGAGGATGTTAGGCCTTTGGGCAGACTTGCCTTGCATTTTAACAGAGTGCTTATTCTATCAAATAAAAAAAAAAAAAAAGAAAAGAAAACACACACACACCCAAATACTCCCTCTTAAAGTCGGAAAGAAGACAACGAGGAACAGGGTGGCCCTGGGTGGTAAAGATCACACTGGCAGTGAAGAAGTTAAATGCTGTCTGATCTCTTTCTGTTCTCCCTCACATCTTAACCAAAGAATGATTTCGATCTCTAAGCTGCTTCTAATTAGGTCTTAATGACCTCAGAGTTGTGTGAGTTTACCATGTTCTGTACCTCATTTGATTTCCCCCCTGGGCTAAAACAATACCAAGAGAATGGAAATGAAGATAAAATACACCTCTATGGTCCCAATGGTTATTGCATCAGAGATATATAAATACAGAGAAGTCTAGAGGGAAAGATTATTATTAACACTAGCTCCATGACCTATGCTAACCAAGAAACGAAAGTAATTATAGTGCTTTCGTGTGCCGGGTGAGGGGGTCCTCACACTCAGAAATCATGAATGAAACGATGGCACACAGCTCTACTGGTGCCTCCAAGGCTGGAGGTTTGGGGACTAGTGAGTGCTCTGTACAGAAGGAATGGAAAAACAATGCGCAGTCCCTGAGAAGTGTCAGGAGAAGTGTGACTTTTTTCCTTGAGGTGGGGGAGCCACTTATCATTAACCTACATGACAACAATAATGAGAAAATAACTGAGTATGAAAAAAAAGATGCATAACATATGGTGTCTGATAGCAAAATACAGCACCATAGTGGAGAGATTTTCAGAGTGATGTTACACAGCCTTTAAGGTGAATTTCAAATGTTAACATTTCTCTTTTAATAGGTGACATGACTATTATATGCATATGTGCCTGCTTTCTACATACCCCAGCCTCCTATTTGTAAGTGAATGAGGGTGTAGTAAATATTTAGTCACTAGTAATCCTGGGTGTTACGTTTTATTTATTTGCATTTTAGAGTTTGCACTCATTATAACTCTATAATTGGCAATCCCTCTTAACTAAGGACTCATTCAGTTGTTTTAAAAAAATCTCAACAGATTTTAGCCAAGGATTAAGAGGAAAAAGAGTTACCAAACAAGACTTCAAATGTTGTAAGACAGGATGACTCATTTGGAAGTGCTGTTAAATCCGTAAATCTTGAACAGGCTTAAAAATATGCCTAAAAATAAAGTGACCTAGGTATCATTTAAAGAGGAGAAAGGAAAAAGAAGAAGGAGGAGGAAGAGGAGGAGGAGGAGGAGGAGGAGGAGAAAATAAAGCTTGACAATAGGCCATTACAGCACATTGACTGAGCTGGTAAAGTCACCATGATTAAAATGAAGTAATTCACTTTGAACTAACACTACTTGACTCCTCTAATGTGCCTGAGGACTGTCCGTGTCGAGCCCAGAGGAAATCTTTTGTGCTTCAGTTAGCAATAAAGCTTGGAAATCATTATTCTTTCTAAGATGAACATAGATAACAGAGGAAACCAGAAATGTCCATGCTCTTGCATTAAACTTGCAGCCTGCAGGTGGCCTAGCTATATGCTGCCTAAAAATGGGTGAGGTTTTTATAGATGTACTAGTTTAAATGTCATAAAAGCCTCATCACATGAAGAAGCCATCAGCCAATGAATTTAGCTTATTAACGGGCAAAGCGCACTGTTGAGGATGTATGCAAACCACCATCAAGGGCGATAAAGATCACTCCCTAATGCATGAAACCTACACATTTAAGATTATCATCATTAAACAAAGCATTATATTGGCCTTTTGGTCTTTTCAAATGAGCTGTCCACATGAAGGTATCTCCCATTTTGTTCTGCTTTGTAGAAAAAGCAATCTTTTAAGAGCGGATGTTTTGCAATTTGGGGTGGGGGGGTAGTGACAGAATTGGGAAGTCATTCTGATTTTTGTGCATCTTGCTCTGCCCTGCTAAACGTGTAGCTTCTCTCATAGGACCGCTGCTTCATGTCCATTTATCTGAGTACCTACTGTGTATTAAACCCTCCATGACAAAACATCAAAACACAACAAAATCAGCTAGACACCCTGTTTTCCCTTCCCCGCAGTTAATTATGAGGCGATTTCAGGACATACTGTTACAGGTTACTCAGAGTGTCCCATCACTCAGTTCTACAATTTTAGAAGCAGAAATGAATTGTCTCTCTGTTCTTCCACGGAATAAATGCCTTCCCTTTGATGCTTTTATGCCACTGTGTAAAACACAGTGAAGTGAGGTACATGAAACTAGGTTAAAAAGCTTAATATAACTATACTAGGTTGACAAAGCTGAGGATTAAAATTCAGTCGCGCATGCAAAAAGTGTAATAAATGAATGAAAATATATGTTATGGGTCATTTCTGCTTTAATAGCACCTTTGTGCTATGGAATCCAAATAGCAACAGTCATCTTATACACGCCTCACAAATGAAAGAACATTAGGTTTCTAGGAAGCTAATGACACAGCCAGCACGGAATGAGCCTTGTGCCCACGGATTTATTTCATGCAAACATACAGGGCGTGTAGAGATAACTTATCAGTCAAAGATAGGACTCCATTTAAAGCTGCTGCAACATTGATGTTGTGGTTTGTCTCCATTTTTCAGCTAAATAGAGGTTTTCTTTTTCGCTTCCCATAAAGTCTTCAACTAGCTCAAGCCTTCTAATAAATTGCAAACTCTGTAACAATATATCTTCTATTATGCCGCTTGTTACTTTACTAAGACAGGAAATTAAAGCAATAAAACACTTTCAAAATGATAGGGCGCACTCAGGCAGTCATTTTTCTTATGTTCCAGTATTATTCTTCAAAAGACCTTTTATGATACTAATATTAAATTCTTTGAAGTCAGAAGAATCTGTTGAAAGTGTTGAATTTCTAAGATATAGAGCTCAAATATTGCATCTACTCATGCATTTATTAAAATTGAATATGGAGTAGAAAATTTTGAAACACAACGTACAATACGGCTAAATAATATATGACCAGATACATCTCGAGTCCACATTAGAGAGTCCATTGTGTGGAAATTTGATTGAATGCTCGGGAAAATCTATTTTGCTTTTTCTCACCTTATGTGGCCAAATGCACAACATATGTGGTCATTCACGGGAAAGGCTGGCCACAGAAAGACAAAGCTTGGTGAACCAGACAAACACCATCATGATCACTTATGCAGCATGTTCACATAAAGGAAATTGAATCAGCCTTATAAGGCTGTGCATTCTTGATTAACCTCTGAGAAAAAAGGTCAGACAACTGTTCTTTTAAAGGGCTAAAAGAGAAATGTAAAAAACTGCAATATATCCTAGGCAGTGCATTAGGCGATCGCATTAAACAGCTCATGGAGCGATGTGGAAAAAAGCTCTCTTCATTGACTATTACTAAAAAAAAAAAAGGTCTTATTTTCTTCTCAGCAATAAGCATTTCCATCCAACCTTAAGGAAAAAGAAGTAGATGGAAAATAAAGAGATAGGCAAAAAACCGTTGAAAGTGTAAATTTAAAAGAAGGGAGAGATCGTATAAAAGCTCCTCTCTCTCCCCTACCTTGTCTTAAGCACTTCATTCACACTACATACATCCCTAGCCACAGACCCCAACCTACACCCGCCTGCCCTCCCCCGTTCCTTCCTTCCTTCCCTTCTTTTTTGCAAAGGTTTGCAAAAAACCCAGCAGGCTGAAGGATGAGCACTCCGTCCCCTAAGAGGAAACAAAACCCCAACTTCCCATTAGGTAACATTACAGAGTTGCTTGAGCAGTGCAGGAATTTTCCTCCTCTTTGGAAACCCCAAAATGGTTGATCTCTTTCTCCACGTATCATTTTAAACAACTGCTATTTAGCAGGTGTGAATGTTCCAATTAAATAGCAAACACTTTTCCGAGGCAGCACTAAGAGCCTTTGCAAAGTCAGGCTCCATTCCCACCCACTTCCTTTCCTCGCTCAGCTGATTAAGGTCAGCACTTTAAAATTAGAAAACGGAGCCCTTGAACTCCTTGTCACAGTCATATACACACTTGCTAACATTAAAGGATCTTCCACACACCAAAGGGAAGTCAAACTGGGCTATGCTGCTAATTTACTTCAGTTCTTTACCAATTCCTATTCCTGTCTAGAAATATCTTTTTGATTTTTTTTTTTGAAACATTGTCCTGAATTCCCAGTGATAAAATTAGCTGGTCCAATCTGAGGCATTAGTCCTCGATAACTTCTGTTTCCCTTCTCATATGACACAGTTCGTCTCTGCTGGAATTCCTAAGCAATCAACTACCTGGCGATACTTTTCCCCAGAGACCTTTCTTTGCACACTATATCAATTAACACAAAAGCAATTTTGGACCCCCTCCAATACGCTACACTACCATCTGGCCTCCCTGGAAGCTCATGGAGAAGGGCAGATTTCAATTTGTCAAAACAAGGCAAATTCCCCAAATTATTTTCAAATTATGCATGTTTACTTTAATGTTGTGCCCATTCATCTCTTCAAAGGTACTTTGCACAGTCCTTTAAAGGGATTCTCCGGCTTGTGTGCTCTCTCTCACTCTCCCCCTCTCTCTTAAGAAGTAGAAATTGGGGTTATCAGGGCTAAATTTTAACTTTAAAGAAATAAGAGTTTATAAAAGCTAAAGAGCTTGCTAATCAGGGTCAATAACACATTATCAGATGTGTTCACACCCTACACGCTCTGTTGCAACTGCCCACTTATTAATTTGGGAATGTTTGATTTTTAGGCAGTAACACATCCATTATTATTTGAGAGGTCCTAAGAAGACTCGCATCAAAGAAATATGTTCCAGGTGTGACCATTTGCCACTCTTTCCCTGTAAGGCTCTGAAAATTCCTGATAGAATATAAGCAGTTAATTTGGAAGTATTAATAAATTAAGTCATTTTTCACTCATTATAAAGAACTGATTTGGCAGATGAGTTTGGCCATTACCTTGGAAAGTTCTGTTGTGAGGAGAGAGGGCAAGGGAGATGTAGAGTCAGCCAATGCAGCAGCCACTGGCACAATGTAAATTTATTAAAATTAAACACAAGTTCAGAAACTCTCCTTTCTCCTTAGTCATATTAGTCACATTATAAGTGCTCAACAGTCACATGTGGCTAGTGACTACCATTCCAGAGAGCACAGCCGTGGGACCTCCCCATCACTGAAGAAAATTCTATTGGGCAGTACTCATGTTCAAGAACAGAGAATGTTCCAGATGAAGGTGGCTGGCAGGAAGTTTCTTGCTAGAAAAGATGCAAAATGGCCCCCAAAGCAGGCAGGACAAAATGCATGAGATCAAATTGTGGTTTTTCCTGAAGGTGGACCCTTTCTATAAGTGTGAGGAGTCCAGGAAAGATGAGAACATCTTACTTAGTTTACCTGGTTGTATGTCCCTGGGAAGCTTTACTTCATTTTACTCGTATTAGTCGTTTTACTTCATTTTAGTCGTTTGGGTTGACTAGTATCCACCCTGACCTTTGCCGGCTGCAATTATCTTCCTATTATGCTCAGCCAAGTGCTATATGTCAAGCGGATCCTAACCCTGGTTCCAAGGAATGACCCTGGTCTGGCCCGCTGGAGGGTTGCAACTATCCTAAGCCGCTGCTCTGGATTACAATTGTTCTGCCCATCCGATCTCATTAGAGCTCCTTCTGGCTTCTTGCTTAGTGACTAGGAGGAGATACGCCCCCCACCCCATGACTGCAGATGCCGAGAAGACACATCCAACTAGCAAACACCTTACTACACGAAATGAGGACTGTCTGCGACTGAGGGCCACAGAGACGGCAGCAGAAGCAGAGATGAGAGGTCAGGTTCCGGGGACTACATGGGAGGCACTGGATCCGCACATGCTCCAAACCAGATTTTTACCAGACTGATACAAGTCTCTCCACGTCCATTTGGACCACAAGGTTCTCTCTCATCAGTGAGTATATATACACACACGTAGACATGCACACGGTATATAACTGATGCCTACAAGTTGTATAGCGTGGATTTAAAAAGAGTATTCCCAGCACAGGGAAGAATGTCTGCAAAAGTCCTGGTGCAGAAAGAGCCTGATAAATTGAAGGAACAAACAAAGCGTGGCTGAAGAGTCACAGGCTGGGTTGGTTGGGGGACACAGCAAGAGGCAGAGACATCGTGTGGAGTGTAGGGTTTATTTCACAAGAAATGAGAAGGCATTAAGTGCCTGTTGGGACAGTTACATCCCTTTGGCTGCTCCCAAAGATTGAGGAAGAGAAGAGTGGCAACACGGTGTCCTGTTAGGAAACCCAAGTGGACGCCTATGGTGGACTGGACCGAGATAATGGTGTGGGGATGTGGAATGTAATTGGAGAGTAGAATCAAAAGGACTTGAAAAGAAGATTTTTGGCTGGAACACCTGGGTGGGTGGTCATAGCATTTACCAAGATGAAGGACAGAGGAAGGAAGAGAAAAGGGTGAATGGAACTTAGAACAGTACCGCCCCTCCCCAAGTCATTTGATGAAAAAGATAATGTGGACTGTCCAAGTTAAACACAATTTTAAAATGAATTCTACATTCCTGGAGTTAAAAATTGCCCTGAGGAAACATTGAGTCAAAAATTCAACTTATGTTCAAGTCCCATAGGCCCAATACTATCAAAAAATTTTAACTGCTAACTTGTTTTTGGACAATTAGGCTACCACTTATTAGATTATAATAATGTTCCAAAAATACCATTTCTAGGATGAGTTTGATTCTATTCTAGTACTCTCTAGTACTCTTGTTTTATAGTCTTTCTATTAGGCTTAAGAAGAAGCGTTGATTTTTCTACACTTCTATTATAGTGGTTTACTTGTTTTCTTATTCATTTGTGTATTTCTCTGCATATCGTAAAAGCTTGTAAGTTCATGTACCTTTGTAAACTAGTCCTGTTTTTTTTTTTTAATTTTTAAATGTTGATTGATTGATTGATTGATTGATTTTGAGAGTGGGAGAGAGCAAGCATGAGCAGGGGAGTGGCAGAGAGAGAGAGAGAGAGAGAAACGGAAGCAGGCTCTGAGTTGTCAGCATAAAGCCCCACATGGGGCTCAATCCCACGTACCGGGAGATCATGACTTGAACCAAAATCTTAACTGACTGAGCCACCCAGGTACCCTCACTAGTCCTCTATTTTTAATCTCAAGTGATGCCAGGACAAACAGTGAATCTGAGATTATATGACTGTATTATACCATGGAAGCAAGACATCCCTTAATAAACAGCATATATATGTGTACAACAACATATATTAAGTCAATTCTGCTATTATATATATATGTCTATATTTAGCAGAATTTCAAATGCTAGATTAAAATCTTAATATGCCATATATTACAAGACATTTATTAAAAACATTTCCTTTGAATAACATTAGTTGGGTCCAGAGTAGGGTCATAAGGTACTCCGTGTTTCCATTTCATGCTTAGTGGGAAGGATGGAGACAGAGTCGGCTGTGGCACCAGTCAGGTTGACCATATGTTGTTTGGACTCTTAGGAATGGGGGGGTACCCTTTGGACTTGTTACTGTATGTGGCACTCTGTTTGTGGACCACAGTATGTGGTCTCCAGGTTCCTGAACGAAATGCCATGTGGGGCTCAAAGCAGGAAAACCACTTTCTGAAGTAAGATGGTGAGGATTACTGAGGCATCTTCCCAAGGAATGATAAGACAGTAATTTTTATATTTTGAAAGATAGTATAATGCTTCCTTTTTTTTTCTTTTTATACCTTGAAATTCCTGATGAATTGTTCCCCCTCGCCTCTTTAAAAGTTTTTTATTAACATTTATTTATTTTTGAGAGACAGAGCACGAGCAGGGGAGGGGCAGAAAAAGAGAGAGACAGAGAATCTGAAGTGGGCTCCAGGCTCCAAGCTGTCAGCACAGAGCCTGACATAGGGCTTGAACTCACAAACCATGCATGAGATCATGAGCTGAGCCAAAGCTGTTGCTTGACCAGCTGAGCCACCCATGTACCCCTATTTTCCCCTCCTTGAATGCTTATTTGGGAGTAGAGGAGTCAGTCTATTTGATTAAAGATCATTCCAGTATCTATGCAGACCTTCCCATCCTTTAAAGGAGACGACCATTTTACTGCAGCCCTGATAGGGGCAGGCAACTCAAAGCTTGAACCACAATAGAACTTGAGGCAAGCTGAAGTCATCTTTATTTCTAGCCTTCTTTCATGCAATTTATTAGTGATGGCAGATTCTCTTCTGAAGCTAGTACTGAAAGCATATTTTCTCTATGATTTTATTTCCAATGGGTTTTAAGATTTTTGAAGGCAGGGATTATATCTTTATGCTCCTTTATACTTATCAAAGGAGCTTCTATAGTTCCTTGCATGCAGTAGGTGCTAGCAGGATGGGAAGCCCTTTAATATTTCATTATTTCTATGATATTTCATATAATTTTGACTGAGCCTTTAAAGGAAACATTTAGGGGCTAATTTCCCATGCTCACTGGAGCTGTATTTGCTCTTCTTGAGGCTAACTATTGCTCAGGATGATGAGAGACTGGAAGCTGCTGATGGTATTCTTGCCTCTCTTCTTCCTCTGTGAGTGTTGATTTCTCTGGCACCTGCAAACCAGTTCTAACTGAAATGGCTGATAATAAAATGTTAAATATTTAAATCATGCTTTAAGGTTTACAGTTCTCTTTTATATTCACCACGTCACTTCCGTAGACCCTCCACCAATACAAGTATTGAGGTACTAGGTTCTTCAAGTAGAGTTTTTTGCTCTCAACTATCCGATCATGATATATGCAATATCAGCTGATTGTCTCCACCAAAATGGAGAAAGTTTCACTGCTTCATATAGAGTCAGTAAATGAATATCGCTGTAATTTCAACAACTATGGCATTTTGTCATTAAGAGGCTCTTCATTTCCTAGGAGCTTCGTGTTGACTCATCCAGATAGCCTGGTTATATCCCTAATAAACGTTTCGAGAGGAGCAGGAAATAGCCATTTCAGCAGGTGGCACTGCTCATATTTGCAGTTTCTGATACTCCTTTAGGCAACATAGTTGAAGGCTGCATGATGAATGAGCAGCCACTGATTGGTCCTATTGTGCACTTGCGATTCTTCTTCTTTTTTTTTAATTTCTAACTTTAGTATGCAGACGACGCTGTTGGCGATCAAAGCATGTGCACTCTGGGGCACACGCACTAAGCTAAAATATAACAATGATATGTGGTCACATGAGCTTTGTTCAGATGAGGTTTTCTTCAGGGCTGGTAGCAAGCTCTGATAGCTCTGAGTTGAAAGTTGACCAGAGAGGTTGAAATGTACTTTTTAAAAAATGGAACCCTGATTCATAGAAATACTATGCAAGGAATACCTAGTTCGAGTCTGCTACTTCTTACCTTCACCTCTCTCCCTCCCTCTCTATTTCTTTTTTAAAGTTTGAGAGGAACAGGTCTTGAGAGTGTATGACTTGCCTAGCATCTCACAAGATGGCTTTGGCATATAGTAAGGACATTTCAATTGCTGATGATGTAGAATTTTCACTTCAAACTTACACTTAATATAAAACTTGTCACTAAGGACTCAGAAAAAATCTTGGCAAAAATCTTGTACAGATGATGATCTGCAATACCTACCACTAACTACAATGAAAATAAAAATCTCTTCAGAAGCAATCACCTCAGCAGGAACCAGAAAAAATGCAAATCAAGACAACAATAAAATGCCATTTACCTCCATTTGATTAGCAAAAGTACTCAATGAGGAACACTTCTTAGGAAGTGATAGAATGTGGAACAACGGAACCTTATGTTGCTGTGGGAGTATAAATTGGTACATCTACTCTGGAAAACACTCTATCTTGTAAAGTTGAGAATTTATGAATCTTTTTATTTAGCAATTCCATTTTTAAAGTTTTTTTTTATGTTTTATTTATTTCTGAGAGAGAGAAAGAGAGAGAGAGAGACAGTGTGCGTAGGGGAGGGTCAGAGGAAAAGGGAGGCAAAGAATCTGAAGAAGGTTCCAGGCTCTGAGCCAGCCATCAGCACAGAACCTGACACGGGGCTCAAACCCACAAACCGTAAGATCATGACCTGAGCTGAAGTCAGACGCTTAACCAACTGAGTCATATAGGCTCCCCAGCAATTCCATTTTTTTTTTTTTTACAAATAGTTTATTGTCAAATTAGTTTCCACAAAACACCCAGTACTCATCCCCACAAGTGTCCTCCTCCATGCCCATCCCCCTCCCCATCCATCAGTCCTCAGTTTTTGTCAGCATTCAAGAGTCTCTCATGGTTTGCCTCTCTCCCTTTCCCTCACCATTTTCCCCCTTCTTCTCCCCCTTGTTCCTCAGTTAAGTTCCTCCTAATCCTCCTATACGTGCAAACATATGATATTTGTCCTTCTCTGCCTGACTTATTTCACTCAGCATAACACCCTCAAGGTCCATCCATGTTGCTACACATGGCCATATTTCATTCTTTCTCATTGCCATGTAGTATTCCATGGTATAGATAAACCACATCTTCTTGATCCATTTGTCCGTGGATGGACACTTGGGCTCTCCATGTTTTAGCTATTGTGGAGAGTGCTGCTGTGAACATTGGGGTCCATGTGCCCCTATGCATCAGCATTTCTGTATCCCTTGGGTAAATTCCTAGCAGTGCTCCAGCAATTCCATTTTTAAAATACTGTTTGGTTTTAGTTATTTTTCACTTTATATAAAGGGTATTATGGTGGAGTGAATTTTGGCCCCCAATGATATGTCTACTGGGAACCTAAATAACGTGACCTTATTTGCAAAATGGGTCTGTATAGGTGCTGTTAAGTTCAGAAGCTTGAGATGAGGTCACCCTGGATTAGGGTGGGTCCGAAACTCATGGGCAAGTGTCTTTAGAAGTCACATGGACAAGAAGGGGACAGAAGACAAGGCAGACAGTAAAATGACTAAATGTGTACAAGCTAAGAAATGCCAAGTGTATGACCTGCATTGGTTTCCCTCCAAAGTAATCAAAATTAATAGTTAGAAATTTCGACCTGCAATACCTCACAATGTGAATGTATTTGGAGCAGATGCCTTTAAAGAGATAATGAAGTTACACTGAGGCCTTTAGGGTGAGTCCTAATCCAATCTGAATTGTGGCTTTACACTAAGAGGAGGTTAGGACAAGAGAAAGACAGAGGGGCCTGGGTGCACAGAGGTGTGTTCTATCGGATCTAATGGAAAAGCAGAAGGAAGGCCCACGCATCACAAACATAGACACACAAGCTCTTTTTTGTGGGTTTTTGCTTGCTTGTTTGTTGTTTTGTTTTGTTTTCTCATAACATATGTCTTATGTCTCCTCTCATAACATAAGACATTTTCTTGAGAATGTGACAACCGAGCTGATGAGAAATATAGATGAGGGACCTGCCAGCCCACTAGGGCCCCCACCCCAAGTCAAGGATGCATGTCAGAGAGAGAGTATGGCTGTGTGGATGTGAGGTCAGTGAGAGGATCACAGCCACAGCCCAGGAAGACCAGAAAAAGATGGCAGTTCATATATTTTTGCAATAAATATACACATAAAGGAATAAATAATGAACACATTCATAGGTAGATAAATGCTAGGAAATTATAACAGAGCGCCATCTAATTTTGTACACATATGCTCAACTAATTCAAATTCTTCACTCACAAAGATGATCTTATTTCGGAAACAGACTCTTAACTATAGAGAACATACTGATGGTTACCAGAGGGGAGGGATGGTGGGGGGGCAGGGGGAAAGAGGGGAAGGGGCTTAAAGAATATACTTACGATGAAAAAAAAAAGAAAAAAAAAGAATAGAGATGATCTTGTTTTAACACAGATATTTCTTGCCGACATTTACAAAGAGTCTTGCCTAAATGGAATGGACACTGAGGTAAAAAAAAAGTGGGGAATTCTACTAGTTACATGACATGGGGACAAATTATGCATCAGGCAACCGACAGCCTTGTTGTGGAAACAATACTAGTAGCACAAGAAACAGGAGGATTTTGATGGTAGGAGGACGTGTGCAAATTATGTTACTAGTGACCAGCGGTGCCTCGGCACCACTCTTTTGCTTAATAATTTGCCTGTGACAAAGGACTGTATCCTGTAATATGTGGTGGCCTTTGAACAAGTTTCTCTGTTCGCCATCCCTAACCATTGAGCTTACAGTGCCCCGCTGTCACTTCTGTCCTGGTTTAGAATGTGGCACTTAGAGTTACAGTGTGAACCCCTGGAACCTTCTCTCTTTGTGCTTTCTCTCTATTGTTTGCTCATAATGAAGGGAATGGCGGTACACTTATTCAACTGGGGTGCCTTGAGATAATGAGGCCTTTGAATAAGGCATCTCCGCTCAATGGGATGCCTTCGTTCTCTCCTAACTTGGTAGAAATAGTCGTCTTAGGTGCTTGTTAGGATTGGGAGATAACTAGCTGTTATTGCTCCTGCCTGGATGGTTTACGTAACCTTTTACCTTGTCCTTGTCCCTTTCAACCCCGGTCACTGAGAGAACAGAGATGAATGAAAGGCTTCAGGTAGTTAAATTGTCCACTTGCTAACAGTGGTGTGTGTGTGTGTGTGTGTGTGTGTGTGTGTGTACTTAAGAAAGGGCAGTGCATGCAAAAGAAGACAGAAAACTGTGTTTTCATCTGAATTTGCACCACAGGTATAATGAGATTACTATATACACATTTGAAAAACCCACATAGTTAAAAAACAGAGTCCTGTAATCTCTTATTTTCATAATACATGGAAAATGGCAAATTGTTCCTTGAATGAATAAGCAAATGATTTCTCTCTTTATACTCATGTTTTTATTCTGGTCAGAATTTCATGGCTGTGTGATTGCAAGATCTAATCTCTTCTATTTTGATGGCTTCTTATTATTTTCTTCTTTATGCTTCTTTAATAATAAAAGCAAGATATGTTAAATATTGGCCTTTTGACGACAGAAAAAAATGTAACTTAGGCAATACCTGAATTTTTTTTTGCCTAAGACTCATAGGTTCACTTTTGTCAAATTATCTTTATATTGTGTCCTCTAAAATGATCAAAAGTTTGTCCTTTAAAAAAAACTGTTCTCAACAAAAAGCAATCTTTAAAGAAGAATACCGCTAGCATTTCTTCTATTGAATGCTAGAGGGAGAATCTCTGGGAGGTCCTTAGAAAAACATTTTGGTGGTACCGCAAGGTCCAGGAGGAGTGTTTGGAGAAGGACTCTTAACTGTGCAACAATCAATAGAAAGAATCCAAGTCACTCCTTGGATCAATCACTGGAGATTATTAATATAATTATTTTTAAGTTTATTTTATTTATTTGAGAGAAAGAGAGAGAGAGTAAGTGAGTGAGCAGGGGAGGGAGAGAAAGAGGGAGAAACAGAGAATCTTAAGCAAGCTCCACACCATCAGCATGGAGCCTGACAGGGAGCTCGATTCCATGAACTGTGAGAACATGACCTGAGCCGAAATCTAGGATCGGACACTCAACTGACTGAGCCACTGAGTTGCTCCTATCAATATCATTCATTCTTGAAGTGCTAAAAATTATAAGCAGGCTGGTAAAAATATGACCTTCCGGAAGGGCCCACTATCTGCAATCGAGAAAGCAAAGGATTTTCCTGTAACCTTCTCTGGCAACTCTGGAGCTGAATTATTGATGAATGGAAATATTCAAAACTGAGAAGCGTTTTTGGATTTCTCTATGTTAATCAACACTAAAGCTTTCGCTCTTCCCAATGTGTCTCAACACAACAGGAGCACTGATTTATTGAGGAAACCAATGGTAAGCTATTTCACGATGCTCTTTCTCCAGGGAGACTCAGTGGTATATCAATTAGGCAATATGTGACAAACTAAAATATTTTATCGACAACTGTTAAGGAATATTTAAATAGGATTAAAATATAGCCCTAGATATGCTAACACTTAAAAAAAAAAAGAAAAAGAAAAAATTTCCCTCAACAGGCAGTAACTTAATAAAAGATAATATATAGATATGTCAGCAGATAAAAGATAAAGAGGAATGTGATATAAAAAGAAGTGCTGATGTCTTTTACTCCCAAAGGTAGAAGCCCGGAGTTGCTAGGCATTCCTAAGATTAAATCTAGCATCGTGCTTATGCACCATTGCTAACACAGTTTAGGAAAGACTTAACATGAGTAAATTGAATTTATAGTTAAGTGACTTCCATCACTAAATAGTACGACTAGATCTAATTTTCTTTTTCATAGAGAAATGAGTGCAGTTTTCTTTTTAAAAGAATTTGTCATTCTTTAGCAGAAAGATCAATGTATGTTGAATCTTAGGCAGGCCACCCATGTAATAATTAAACAAAAGTTTCATAGCACAATGTTACTGTAACCATGCACATATTATATCTGTGTGCCTCTGGTTAAAAAAAGTAGTTACAAATGAAAGGTTATTCAGTGTCTCAGATCAAGGGTCACAGATTGAGTAAGTCTTACAAATGCATGAAAGTCAGGGTTAGCGTAGGCTGAATACAAGGAACCTGTGAATAGCTACTAGACTGTTCTGTATGGTGGATCTGAGGGAAGGCAGACTGAATGTTGTCAGATGTCCAAGAGTTTTAAAGAAGCCTAAAACTTGGATTTTTAGGTAAAAATCTTCCTATTTTAAGTATTGATGCATTAAAAAATAATTATCTGAGTTTACTAAAACACATCTACAAACCGNGCCTCAGGACTTTTTTTTTTTTTTTTAATGTTTACTCATTTATTTTGAAAGAGAGAGTGTGTGCCTTTGTGGATATGGGATGGGCAGAGAGAGAGAGGGAGAGAATCCCAAACAAGCTTTGTGGTGTCACTGCAGAGGCCCACGTGGGGCTTGATCTCACAAACTGTGCCATCATGACCAGAGCTGAAATCAAGAGCTGGATGCTTAACCAACTGAGACATCTAGGTGCCCCAAATATCAGCTACTTCTATATCAGATTTGGGGAATACATATCCCATGTTAAAGGTCTAGAGATAGATATTTATATTATTTTCTTTAAAACAATGCATGTATCTATTTTTAATAGTCTACAAAAATAAGTAGTCAAAATTTAAAAATTTAGAATTATTTTTAAAAAAGCAGTCAGCCACTTATAAATTTTTATCAAGCATCTACTTTTTGCTCAGGAACTCTTCTAGGCACTGAGGATATACTGATAAATGAGTTAAACAAAGCCCATATCTTTAAGGTGCTTATAATCTAGTGATAATGAAAGTCATGAAGCCAAACAAATAAGTGAGAAATTTCCAACTACTTTGTAAGTGTAGGAAAAGATAGGGAATATGATTAAGCAACGCTGTGGGAGCACTCTGGCCTGAGTGGCCAGGAAGGATTCTCTGAGCAATGATATCTGAACTGCGACCTGAGTGACAGGTGGATTCAGTCATGTGGAGACTGGGGAGAACAGAGTTCTAAGTAGAAGGATGGGCAAAGAAAAACTCTTCAGGAGAGAACACACCTGCCATGTTGGACTCAAAGAAGAAGGTCATTGTGGCTCAGGATAGTGGGAGAAGAGGAAGGAGTAGAGGAAGCCTGGAACTGCATCATATAGGGCCTTTTAAACTAATGTTTTTCAAATTTTAACACACATACCGATCCCTTGGGGGGAATCTTATGAAAACGGTATCTGAGTCATTATGCCTGAGATGTTGCATTCCTAAAAAGCTACCCACTGAAACCCCTCACACCACCCTCACCTCAATGGTGAGGTGTTAGACTGAATTCTACTTTTGGTAGAAAATCATGCAGACCTAAGAGGTAGATGGAGTGAGCCTGTAAACGGGCAGAGAAAACAGTGAGGCATTTCAGTAGCCCAGAAGAGAGATCATGATGGCTTGGACTTCAAGAGGAGCTGCAGGGTAGATATTTTGAACACAGAGAAATGGGCCTTTCTGCTGAATTGGAGGATGAAGGAGAGAGGAATCAAGTTTGGCGTGGGGCATATATGGCCTAAGCAAGTTTCCCTGATGGGGAAAATTTTGGGAGGAGCATCTTTTGTAAGTCTGGTGGGAGGTGGGGGGATGGGGGATTACTTCTGTTAGTCCATATAAAAATATGTCGAATGGTTAACTAAATGGAAATATCTAAATGGAAATAACTAAATGGAAATATCTAAAAGGCAGTTTCATATGTGAGCCTAGATGAGGAGAGAGATCAACACTAAGAAACTGACTTGGGGGTCACCCATATATTGGTAGCGTTAAAGCCATGGATGGCGTAATGCTGCTTAAGACGAGACAGAGATAATGAAGGGAAAATGACCAAATCAGGAGTCGGAGGGGGGCTCCCCATCACCTAGAGATCTGGAAGACAGAAATGATCCAGCCAAGGGCTGTGGGAAGAAGTGAGGCGGAAAGAAAACTAGGAGGGCATTTTGTATGTACACCAAGACAAGAAAACATTTCAAGGAGAAAATGGCAGGGCTAATCCTGAGGAAAGGTCAGGTGATATGAAACTCAAGAACTGACCATTGATGTGATGAAATCAGCTCATTAAAAAAAAAAAAAAACAATTCAAGCATAATTTAAAAAAAAAAAGTGTTAGCTTTTAATTGTTCAACACACATGGTAGATTTTCTTTTTTGGAAAAAAAATTAAAACTAATTAGAAAATTTTAGCCTAGTGACTATGAAAAACTTAAATTATTGGGTCATATAGATAATTTACATTTTATCTCATTCATCATGCTTATTCATAGTTTGTAAAAAGATTAAGTTTTCCTATCTTCAAGTTTTGACATGGTTTCTCAGACTAAAATGAATGAACCAGAAGGATTCTTCTTACACCTGGAAATAGCTATCTTATTAGGTTGATTGTCACTTCTGAATTCACTAGTAAATGGAACTATCAAAGTAGCTACTAGCAATTTCATTACTTAAAAACAAAAAACTTCCTCCAGGGTTATCTATAACCCTTATATTTATTTTAATGACCACTGTGTCAAATTACTAGAAGTTGATTCTATTATAATTAATTCTAGTTCAGAATCTAAGGATTTAATCTAACATCAGTAAGAAAACTGGAAAGAAATTATCAGTCGCTGTTAATATTTTGTGTGGTTTCAATTTGCATATCAATATATTCCCAGCACCAACCCTTTCTCCCATTTTCCTGTGATCACCCAATGGCCTAGCAGAAGAGCCAGACTACGAAAAGTGTATCGTTCCCTTCCCATCAGTGTCACTCAAAGTAAAATATTAAAATAAACAGTAGCAAGAGAGGTCTGTTTATTTTTAATTTTCCATATTTCTTAGAATATATCAAATATTCTTCTAAAAACTTATTTTTGGTAGTAATGTTTATTTTTTCTTCCATCATACGGTGATGTGTGCTGTATGGTTCCATTTGAAGATCTGGTCATCACTTCAAGTTCAACTTCAGTACCGCTGTACTCATCAGTTTTCCCAACAAAGCAATGTTGCTTTTAGACCAATGATTCTTAAACTATTTTGGGTTGAATGTCTCTTTGAAAGCTGATGAAGCCTATAGACCTCTGAAAAGATACACATAAATACATGTGCAAGTATTTTTCACAGCTTGTTTCCCTTTACTCCATGCTCATTTCCACTACACAGCTAGATTATAAAAGCCTCTGAGGCATCAGGTCACGTTTACTCTTGATCATAATGATCACTTACTAATCGTAAAATGGAAATGGCTCCAAACTGTGCAACTAAAACAAAAAGCGCTTCAATTCTGCCCAAAACAACTTTGAATGAAGAGGCTCATTGTTTGGTTCTGTATCAGAAATGATTGTAGCATAACTAGAAATGTGTACATAATCTGTGAAGGCTGACTGATTGAGGACTTTGGCTTTACCAATGGAAGACGATCTGTACCCACAAAAGAATTCAGTGGAAAATAGAATCCAAACTCCTATGTCTAACTTGGTCGGATGAGGAGTGGGTTGTCAAGGAGTACAAGAATCCCTATCTTTCATTTTGTTTGTACCAAAGTCAAAGAAGACCTTGTGGTCAGGGCTGAATCATTGAGACCATCTGTGTTAACAGCAAAAGGATTACAATTCTGCGTTTCAATTTAAAGCCTTCTGAGAAGAAGTAACCTTCAGAAAAGTTCTGCAGATTTCTGCCTGCTGAGAAATTGAAAGGCTAGGTGACTTTTTACACCAGCCTCCAGAAATGCTTCCTCCACACTGAAAAGTTTACATTCTTCTCCACTTCCAATCTCTCCTTCCAGAGAGGCAGCTGGGACAAAAGACAGTAGATTTTCAGCAGTATCCAAAATAGTAACTTCAGAGACTTGAGTCAAAAGTTTCACTTCATTCTTATAGCTGAAAATATCAGCCAAATACCCAAGTCAGGAACAAACTCCTTCCTGTTCTAAGAAGGGTCTCTTTTTCTCTAAAAGCAAACACAACTTATGCCTGTTGTTCAATCATGGGCTTCAAGATTTGTCCTCTGGACTGCAACCCTGTACAGCATTACAAGATTAGGCTTTTGAAATGAGGAAAATTAAATTTTGAGTAAGTTTCAGTCTCTTTAAAAACTTGTCTCCAGGAAAGAAGGAAGGAAGGAAGGAAGGAAGGAAGGAAGGAAGGAAGGAAGGAAGGAAGGAAGGAAGGAAGGAACAATGAAAGGAAGGCAGCTCTATGGTCCATTGCATTTAAGGAGCAACAGATATAAGGGTCTTCTTGCATTTTTTTTGTGTATAACAACTTTATTGAGTTATAGTTGACATCCATTTGAAATTCACCCATATCACTGTAGGTATCAGGAAGTGATATCTTTTTATTGCTGAGTAGTCTTTTATGGTATATATACCACAATTTCTATAGGCATTCATTTATTGACATCGGCACTTGAGTTTTTTCCAGTTTTTTGCTATTACTAATAGGGCTGCTATGAACCCTGTTGTGTAAGTCTTTGTAGGAACACCTGCTTCCATTTTGCTAAAGTAAATTCCTTGGAGTAGAATGGTAGGTCATAGCATAGGTATGTTTTTTTTTCAGTTTTCATTTAATTCCCCAATTATTTCCAAACTGCATATACTGTTTTCCATTTCCATCAGCCATGTATCAGAGTTCCAGTTATTCCACATTCTTGCTAACACTTGCATGGCGAGTTTTTTTTCTTTTCTTTTTTTTTTTTTTTTAATTTTAGACACTATACTAAATGTGTGCAATGGAAACACTTTAGTTTTCTCTTTGGCTTGATGTTTTGATTAGCAAGAACATTTTTATATAAGCTACATGGAGGCTTTGGTGTTCCAACATGTTTGGATTAACCAAAGGTGCATAAGATTCATTGCATTTGGTTTTCTTTGCAATTGCCCTGGATAACCTAGACTTCGTGTAAATGAAAGAGAAATGTCAATAACAATGAGGGTGGATTATTTCTATCAAAATATTTTAGACAACATCGCATGGTGATCACATGCATATCATGTGCACACCTATCCTTATTTGGCGTACAATAATTTCTTAACAGCAAAATGGAACAAAGTGATTTTTTACTGTTGGGGTTCTTTCGTGGTTTCCCCACATGTAGCAAATCATCAGAGTATTAGAAAGAAGTAAATGGAAATATTTTCCTGAAAATCCAGTTTGACATATGAAATTCTTCGGTGGACTCTCTGCTTACGAATCCCTGCTCTAGAGTTCCATGTTCTCATGTGTGGGAAAGGGAATCCCTCTGTTTTTCCCCAAGTAGGAGGAATTGTTACTTTGGGTGGTCCAAGACCAAGAGATTTTAAAAAAATAATATCTATCTGTTTTTGAGGGAGAGAGAGAGAGAGAAACAGTGCTCAAGCAGGGGAGGAACAGAGAGAGAGGGAGGCACAGAATCTAAAGCAGGCTCCAGGCTCTGAGCTGTCAGCACAGAGCCCAACATGGGGCTCGAACTCACAAACTGCAAGGTCACAACCAGAGCTGAAGTCACATGCTTAATGGACTGAGCCACCCAGGCGCCCTGAGACTAAGACATTTACTGGCTCACATTTTGTGTGGGAACGGTCACTGTGTGTTAAAGGACACAGTCTATGTCCAGTGTTCCCTAGCTATCCTTTCTTCTTTCAAAGAATTCCCCCAAGGTGGGAAGGGTCTGCACCCCACCCTCCACCCCCAGTTCAGACTTGCCAAGGACTTTCTGTTCCAAAACAACCATTTGTAACTGGCAGGTAAAACAGACAGGAGTTTGTTCTCTCCAGCTGGGTTAGCTGAAGCTGTGGGTTCTGGGAAGGTAGCTCTTTGGCTGAAGCTGTATTTATAGCTGATGAGTTTTCCATGGAGCCCTCTTTTGAGTGGCATCAGACGCCTGAAGAGTTATTCATAAATTGGTACTTTTTTCCCATTTTATTTGGCACTGTTTTTATGTACATGGTTTCTTGGTCAAGAGCCCTGGGGGAAAGAAGGGTTGGCTAAAGAGATTTGGGGTTACAAGTGAAAATGGTCTCTTCCAGTTATACGTCAAGGTTAGAATTATATTTGATTCAATGCCTCCTTTTTTAGTCATAACATTTTACATATTGCTTCCTTTTTAGTTTTAGTTTTGTCTCCCCAATCCGGGTGCTTATCTGACCACGCTTGCATTATCATAATTATTTTTTAAAAACTCACTTCCATAAAGTGTGCATATTATACATAGCATGTAATTAATGTTCTCTAAGAAAAGTTCAGGTATTGGGCAATAGTATTAAACATGAAACATAGGAGATGTATCAATTTCTTCTAAGAGTAGTCCTCAAGTAGTATATAATCCAAAGTTATAAAAAATGATATAGAGTTATTTGTCAGAATGGCTCACCATAACAAAAAACACACATAAAATACATGTATCTATAAAGCCATCAAATTAGGGGGGAAATGTCCAGGAAATTATTTGCTTAATATTCCCCTATCAAGTTTATTTTGTCCAGTCTCCTTTTCAAAGACAGATTACCACCCAAATCACTGAAGACAGATGGCTGCCTCTATTTTTAAAATGTTCTAGAGTCGATAATTTCACAAACTCCTTCAGTAGTCTGTTTCAGCGTTTAATCACTGTTACACTCAAGACGTTCTTCCTTATGTCTAATATATGATGTCTAAATAATGAAATACACTGAGTGGAATAAGGAGGGTAATTTTAACTCTCACAGCTGCTAGAACTAGAGACCTAAACAATTTTTCAATGAGACACATGGTTCAATTACGCTCTCTCCGGGGTTGACATCTCCATCCCTGACCTCTCACCCTCCTTGTAAGTCTATAATTCTCACTTTCCACAGGATATTGTCCCCTGAATATCCTACAGACCTTTGGAAATTAAACTAATGAAAGAAGACTCATTTCACTTCTTAAAAATGCAATTTCCTTCCATTTGTAGTTTTATGGGTTACTTTTTCTTCCAAATTTATTTTTCTCCCTGTCTTCTCTCTTTGCAAGAGAAAATGCAGCAAATTGCTACATGTATCTATTCATCATCCCATAGAGTTTCTCAATTAGTCAGTTGTGGTTAAGGGTCCATGGATTTCATTCCTAACCACTTCGGGTTCCCAGTCCCAGGTGGAGTGTCTGACCTTCCCATCGCCAGTGGATCCTCAATGTAGGACTTGGGGTAACAAAGACAACAAGAATAAGTTCTTTTTTTTTTTTTTTCCTTGCAGTCCATAGTGATGTTTCTTCTAGCCATGGACGTCTCCTGAGAAGCTATGATTAAGCATAAGTTTTTATTCCTTAATTCCTTTTAGGTGTTAGGAAACTCTTTCAAAAGGAGTTAGAGATGATTAAATGTTAGGATATGAGTTCACTGAGTATCCCTTCCTAGGGTATGTGAACTTTAAACATATTTGATGTGAGGAAAGAGACTGCCTTCCTGGAGGGTTGAGTTCACATTACACCACGGTGCCTTCTCTCAGGATGGCGACCAAAGACAGCTGCCGCATTTCTGCTGGCTGCAGGTGAGTGGCCGCAGGGCCACTGGGCTCGTCTCATCTAGCAAGTAAGTGCCCTCTGGATGACCCCTGCTTTCCTAGCGCCCAGTCAGACCATCACTTTCCTCCCCCGAACCCCGCAGAGCACACACCTTCCCTCCCCTAACAATGAACTTGCTGAATTCTTCCTTCTCTCAGGACTGCACAGAAAGGCTGCTGCGTTCTGTCATTGAAAATCACTGCAGTGGAGCCCAAAATGATCCCTTCCAAATTTCCCCAGAACTCAGGAGTTCAAACACTTACAATAAAGCAAAGACAAAGGTAGGCATCTTAAGAATACTAATTAGGGTCTCTACACTGAGATTAGGAAGCTATGTTGAAGTTAAACATTGAAACAAGGTGGGGACAAAGCTAGGTACAAGAATTTAAGAAATTCCTGGGGCACCTGCGTGGCTCAGATGGTTAAGCATCTGACTCTCGATTTCAGCTCAGGTCATAGTCTCATGGTCTGTGAGACTGAGCCCTGTGCTGGGCTCTGCACTGACAGTATGGAGCCTGCTTGGGATTCTCTCTCTCCCTCTTCTTTGTGACCCTCTGCCACTCATGTTCTCTCTCTTAAAATACATAAANGCGAAAGTCGGAAAGTCGGACGCTTAACCGACTAAGCCACCCAGGCGCCCCCATAAATAAACTTAAAAAGAAAAAGAATTTAAGAAATTCTCAGCATTCACATTAGTAATTGAGGGGCAGCATGTAAAGCTTCTGGTTAAGGAAGGGATCCCAGGGGGGCGCTTCGGTGGCTCAGTCAGTTAAGTGTTGGACTTTGGCTCATGGTTCGTGGGTTCAAGCCCCGTGTCGGGCTCTGTGCTGACAGCTAGCTCAGAGCCTGGAGCCTGTTTCAGATTCTGGTCTCCCTCTCTCTCTGACCCTCCCCTGCTCTCTCTCTCTCTCTCTCTCATAAATCAATCAATCAATCAATCAATCAATCAATCAATCAATAAGGGATCCCAGGGCCAGAAGGACTGAGTTTGAAAGTCTGTTCTTTCACTCTCTGGTCATCAGGCTTGGGCATGCCAGTCAACTGTTTCATCCGCAAAATGAGGACAGGGCCGACTTCATGTATGGTTGTTAAGCTAAAATCTCAGGCATAATGTGTGCATAGAAAGTGTTCATTGCGCTTAGTCATTAGGGATAAGCAGTAGCAAACTGATGCTGCAAACTGATGCTACATTTTCCAGACTTTTTGACACCAAGGAGAAATAGAGGGCAGAGCAGGTCTTCTTCCGGGACAGGAGTGGCTTCAGCAGGTACAGAGCCTATGGGACTGACGCCTGGGTAAGGTGAAGGGAGATGATGGGATCGATGGGAAGTGCCTGGCACCGAGCCCAGTGCCCAGAGGTCAATAAATGCTGCTTGAATTTGGTAAATTAGTAAGGGTCTGTTTTTGTTTGTTTGTTTTTTTTCTTTTTTCCCCAGATAGAGCAATAGTGAGAGAGTACAGAATTAAAGAAAGACATTAGAAAAAGATAGAGAGACGTTGCTGCTAATTATGTTGGCGTAGATATCTATTTTTAAGTCAAAAGGTGCAGGATGGAGGGCGAACAGGAAAGAAGAACAAATAAATTGGGAGAGAGCGGGGGACTGTGGCTTCCATTTAGTAAATACAGATAAGGAGAATAAAGGAAAGTGTGGTTGGATTGAATTAACTAGTGTGTTATTGACCAGTAACAGCATGACATTGCATTCTTCATGAAGACACTTAAGAAGGATGCTTAAGGAATTTCTTTTAAGGAAAAAATAATACTTTCTGTTGGCTTGGTTTTGCTATCTTTTTTAGGAAACCCCATGAGTTGGCCTTGGATTTGAACAGAGGCAGTTCCAGAGGGATCCCCATTTTCTGGACTTACACTTGCAAATTGCCCAGAGCTGGGACCTTACTGTGGCTCTCTTGCTGTCCTCTGATTTACTGTCTAGTTTGGTCCTCACAACAGTTATGTGAGGCAGATATTATCATTTCTCTTTGCAGATGAGGACACTGTCACAACCACAATCAGAAGGAATCTGGGGGTTACCTGAGGTCTCTGAATGCATCCCTTTAAATGCTAAAGGACTTTCTGGTATGTTTTGTGATCTTTGGCTGTGGGTGAATGGGCACAGGTAAGTGCCTGTGGGGCACTTACCACAGGCATTTGCCAATTAGGGAAATCTTTTAACAATCCATCCATCCATATACAATGGATATATCCTTGTGTGGGATAATATATCGGCTTGACACCTTGGCCCCGGGGGTGAGTTTAAGTTCCCTCTAACCAACACAGTTCAAAGCAAAGAAATGATTACTTTTCCGTTTCTTTTGATAAGATCTTCAGCCGAGACCTGCATTCTCATGATGAAGGAAAAGAGTGGAAGCCAACATTTTCCTTCGTTCTAATTCTTAATCCAGGCCCCAACTCCCAAGATGCCTGAAGCTAGTCAATTAACCTCTGTGGGCTACTGACAATGCAGTAGTAAAACTGGACAAAAAATAGAAACACACACACACACACACACACACACACACACATCTAAGACAGTTTTGCTCTTGTACACATTTATAGAAAAAAAAGTACACAGAAACAACAGAATCTCTAAAAGAAGTAAAGTGAAGGTTCCAAAGGGGCAAGAGGTAGTTTATAGAGGCTAGATAGCACTGGCCTGCACACAACAAATACTTGATTAAAAGAATCCTAGGCATTTGACTGAAATGGGCTCATTTGCTATTTAGTTTTCTAGAGTTAATGACACTTGTTCTGCACTACATTATTTTTGTCCTGTTTAAATAATAATTTAAGAAAGAAAAGAAATGGAAACACAGGACCAAGTGCCCTTTGGTTCGCTGGAGGGGAAACACAATGCTAAATAGTCTCATTTTTTAGTATACCATCACATTTAAAATAGTTTTCTCCCTGCGTTAAATTAACCTACAAGTCTCAGAAGTTGAATGACTTTTCTTATGGGTCTTTGTGATTCCTTTACCCCGAACATTCTGCCTGATAGATGAATATACAAACAATATCGAAGCTTCAGGCTGTGATATACAAATAAGAACAACAAGAGATAATGCAACTAGAATTAAATTCGGAGACTGTATTTGTTTTCTCTGCATGCTTAATGTCCTCTCTGAGGATTGAAAACTGTAAATAATAAGAATTTTATTTTTTTAATGTGGTCCATTTGTGAATTAAATACAAGGTTCTTTGTGTTTTCTAAAGCAAGCATTTTTTTAAATTGAAATATACGTGCTTAGTTACTAAGTTCTACCCTCTTCTTACCCACAAGGAAAAGCTATGGAGGTAGGTAGGGACCTGATCATATACAACGAAGATCCTTGTGTAGGTAAATAGTTGGATGATTGAAAAGGAGGAAGGATTTTTAGCCACTGGATACATTTGTTTCATATCACTTCCTTAATTGAACTGTTGGAGAATTCTGACTCTGTAGCTTTAATGCATCCCTAAGGATTAATCAAATCGAATAACAATGCCAAGTGCAACCTATGCTTTATGCCCTTGTTTCTGCCTCTAAATATAAAAGCAGCTTGAAGGAAAATATTTCATTAGACACCTATGTTTGTGCACAGCGCGGTCATGACCAATGCAAGAGTGAGATGTAGTTGTGATTTTAAAAAAATCAAATTTGTAAAGTTTAAAAAATTGTGAGTTTTGAAAAGCACTCCATTTTCTTTCTTTTGTTTTTTAATTTTTATTTATTTGTAGAGAGAAAGCATGACCAGGGGAGGAGCAGGGGGAGAGAGAAAGAGTCTCAAGCAGGCTCTATGCCCAGCATGGAGCCTGACACAGGGCTCCATCCCACAACCCTGGGATCCTGTCCTGATCTGAAATCAAGAGTCAGATGCTCACCCAACTGGGCCACCCAGGAGCCCCCCAGAACACCTATTTTAAAAACTGTAAGTCCAGTATTGTTAGAGGAAGAAAGAGGGGCGCCTGGGTGGCTTAGTCGGCTAAGCGTCCGACTTTCGCTTAGGTCATGATCTCGCGGTTTGCGGGTTCGAGCCCCGCGTCGGGCTCTGTGCTGACTGCCAGCTCAGAGCCTGGAGCCTGTTTCAGTCTGTGACTCCCTCTCTCTCTGACCCTCCCCTGCTCGCGCTGTCTCTCTCTCTGTCTCTCTCCTAGAAATAAATAAAACAAAAAAAAAATTTTAGAGGAAGAAAGAAAATAGATGGAATTTTGGTCCTGGGGCAACCATCTTCTAGACTTCCCTCATTTAGAGTCAGGATTGAAATAGAAATATTAGGTTTTCTGCATCAATTTAAAACATTTCCTTAGGTTGTTGGTGATTTCAAAGGGGAGGAACATTCTAACCAGTGCGGGTATTTAGTTTATGTCATTCCCTTTATTTCAATGTGAGATGATTTATCCAGCAATAAAATGGAAATAATAAAAGCACTGCTTAAAATCATACCACTGTGGACATTTAAAAGTGCTCTTTGGGGGTGGGGACATTTCGCTACGTGATGGCTCTCTGTCATGCCCACCCCTACCCCACTATTCAATATGAATAATTGCTCTCCCAAAGGAGTGTGTGTGTGTGTGTGTGTGTGTGTGTGTGTGTTTCTGTTTGCCATTTTCAAGCTACACAGTGATAAAACTATGGAAATAATTATGATATGACAAAATCATTGTTATAAAGGCTAAACTTTTGTGCTGGGGCAAAACAATGAGAAAGGACTTCAGTGAGGGTCCAGGTTCTCAGCAAGTTACCTGGAGCAAAACGAAGTGATAGAATGAAGACTTTTTCAAGAAGGACACCTGCAGTTTATCTGAAGCAGGATTTTATACCCGCTTCCAAAAACCAGAGGTATTCTGGCTCTGTGAGTGCAGGTTTGACCCTCTGAAGAAAGCAAGCCACCCTCCTCTGTTTCTGCAGAATTCTTCATAATAGATGGGGAGTGCTGGCGCCCCTCCTCTGGCTGTTCTACTGATCTCGCCAATGAGTCTTCCACCAACACTTATTGAATGTCTATTAATGTGACAGTGTTATTCACACAATAAGCTTGGGGGAGAAATAATTAAAAGAAAAAACAAAGTGTTGCCTACCTTCGAGAAGCTTGGAACACTAGGGATAGACTCCTTCATCAGAAAGATCTTTCTAAACTGATAACTGCTTTGAAAGGGGCTTTGAGTGTGCAGGAGGTGTGCAAGAAGCAAAAGTGATCTAGGCTAAGGGGACAAGGAAACTTCCCAAAAAGAACAGATTTTGAGTGCAAAACAAAGATGAGGTCTATTTCTGAATCCTTATTACCTTTGCTAGTCATAGTAGGATATTATTAGAAGAGGCTAGGAGTAAGTGGGATGGATTACACAGATGTTAGGAGTCTGCGTGTATATGAATGTTTTGAGAGGCCAGACATTGTCAATGACGGGGTATGAGTGAGTTCGTGAAATCAGCGGGTGAGATAATCAACGTGATAATGTTTCAGACAAAATCATGGGCACGTTCCGAAACCATTTCTTCATCATTAAATATTTTCATCTGCCTCAAAAATCTATTTGAGATTAAACTTGAATAATGCCTGTAAAGAAGCTATCACAGTGACTCCCTTTTAAAACGGAAATTATGATTTTCAAGGGCAGATGAGAGGCTCAACAAACAGCTCACAAGGCTGTCCATAACGAGAGTGATCACAAAATTTGCTGTCCACATCAGGACACTGTTGAGCATGAGAGCATTGGAACAAGCATGCATACTGCAGACTGTGGTCTCCCTGTCTCTCTTGACTGCCTAGCAGACATGATGTTCAAAAGCAATTAGCCAACATTCCGCTCTGTGCACACAAGGCATGGCCAACTCCCTGAAGACTGTGCTTCATAGGATGACGTGGTGGAACTCTGCCTGGAATATTGTGACAAAATACAACTCTGATAATGTGGATCATTTTGAAGTATATAGCTATTAGAAGGGAAATGTCATGGCTGCAACCAACCATTTTCCCTTTATTAGAAAATTAATACCTGCACATAGTAAACCGCTTAAGCCATATGGATGGGTATAAAACAGTACGTACAAACCTCCATCTTTTCCCTGGTCTCACTGCTCATTATTTCTTGAATACCCACTCAAGCATGTATGTGTGAGTGTCTGTGCATGAATGTGTGTGTGTAGGTCTATGTTTCTATAGTTAATGCTTCATATCTAATAATGTAATCTATGTCTTTTAAGAAATAAGTGAATTTAGAATGGATGGTTAATGCCGAGAATATAAAACATTCTTCAAAGACAAATTAATAAAATGCTTCCACCTTTAAGACCAATGGCAGCACCACAAGACTGTTGGTTTTCCTTTGCAGACCATGAGGACCTTGGCCACCAGGGTGAAGACGTCCCTGAGAACGAGGTTCAATGTCCCTGGGTTGGGAATCCCAGTCCCTTCTCCCCACTGACAGCAAAAGAGTTTTCTTCCTCTCTCCTGAATGTCGGATACTCTCTTTTTGTAGTTTAAAGTCATAGACACTTTGTCTTGATTAGCCCAGATCACCTGCACCTGGATGGACTCCACTGTCTTCATCAAGTGCCTCAAGGTCAATCAAGGATCATCCTCATCCCAGAGACAGAGCAGGAGGCTCTAAGCCAGCTCTTGTTCACACACCAATCACAAATGATTTCTGCCTTCTCCGCTCCCTTTTTTTTTTCTAAATGCAGAGCGTGTACAACAGCTGTGAATGTGAGAGACAGGCCAGTGCCCCGTGCAAAGAGAAACAGTCACCAGTACTTGGAAAACATTATGGTGCCTGCCATCCTGAGCTTGTGAAACGAGGGACAATGAATACATTTAGCCATTAACAACTTTATTTCTAAAGCAAACATATGTGCTTGCAATATGAGCCTGTGCTCCTTGGAATTAATTGCCTGACGGAAGTAAATTTAAGGCACAGCATCGTTTACGAGGCAGAGACACCAAGAGGTTCACAACAGCCCAAGCAGGTAACTCTTCCACAGACCCTACAAAGGAAGCCAATGGTTTGTTTTCCAACATTTTTAATAAATGCAGTGGTATTTTGAGAGTTTGAGAAGGGGAAAGTCTGGTCATCTGTGGTGTTTCTTACAAAAGACTGCTCAAAGCAAGGCGGCAGGAAAACTGGGATATCTCAAGAACCCACTGTGGCCTTTCTTGCTGGTGGCTCCTCATTCCTTTAATTATTTTCCTGGAGCTACACTTTCCTTTCTCTGCTGCGTGTACTATTTCTCCTAGTTGCCTTGAGCTGCGAAGCATGCAGGAATGGTAGTGTGTCTCTGCTGGCATGCCCTGCCTTTTCAAGAAAAACAGAATAAATACAAGACAACTAGGCTCCTAGGATAGTTCTCCCTCTTGTATAAAACCAAACGATATGCACACTTCTGGACCTCTGGTAGCTGACATGGGCAAGGCTCTTAATTCCTTGACTGGGAGAAATTCTGAACCTGATTCAGTCAAAACTCTAGAGGGTATTAAGAGGAAGTATCAAGGTGGGGTCATTTCCTACTTGGGTGAAAATACCTCCCCCACTTAACCCTGATATTCTCTCCTTCCAGCGGGGGCTTGGGTTCCCATGTTTCCTCTTTCTCTTCTCCCCTAGAGAAAACATTCTGATACTCCTTACCATGATCAGGGTCTGGGGGCCTTCGTACTCCTACCCGAGCTGTTTTTTTTACAGGGATTATTTTTTTTTGAAAACATTCTATGTTATTAAAGATCTCTCCATCAGAGACTAATACTTTACACAGATTCTCTCTCAAAGTGCGTGTGGAGAAGAACTCCTTGGGTTTCCACAGAAGAGGCTGGGAACAGTGAAGGGCGGAGTGTCGGCTGTATTGTGAGTCTCTAGAGACAGAGACCAGCCTCCATCATGCTCTCTCTCTAAGCTTATGGGGGTTTCTTCTGAGGAACCATGGTGCAGCCTTACAAATATTTTCTTCATCCTGCGGCGAACGTCTCCAGTCATGGGAATGTTTGTGAGGACTGTTAGTATAACCCAAGTGGGCTGGGGATTGACTAGGAAACAAGAAAAACCCCTCTCCCATTCTTGACAGACCTAGGCCCCTCTTCATGGTGACCCAGAGCAAAACGCGACTCAGAAATTTTGGTTTCGGAATTCCCCTCAGCTTCAAACATTTCCCAAATCTGAAGTCCGCTATTATCTCGGCCATCTGCGCATTTCTGTAAAAAGATGCTGAGTTGAAAGTTTCTGCAAAGATGTAGATATAATTTACATTTCAAAATTCAAAGTGACCAGTTTGGTATAATAATAAGGATTCACTGAAAAATCCATATTCTATCACATTTTCTCTAGAAGTCAAGAAAGAATATGTTCAACCTTCCCAGCTTACTGCCTGCCTACTTAACTCCACGAAGACAATTATCTGGTTTTAGAAGCAAGAGGGAGTATTCCAGGAGTAAGCACAGATGTAAGGACGGAATCTAGAAGGCCCCTCATACATTAGCCCTGTGTCCAGGTGGGGAATTCCCTCCTGCGTGGGTCAAGGTGGACGCGCTGAGCGCCTCAGTACTAACACACATTGTTTGACAGCAAACGGAAAAACAGATGACCAGGATATAAATAAAGAGAAGAGAAGCTGCTTCCTTCTATTGATATCTCTCACCTATGCAGAGATTATTAAGTGCAGAGACTTTCCAAGTGGCTTACACGTGTTAGGGACCAAACCATATACTATATCCTCCCCAAATCCACATGTTGAAGCTTGAACCCCAGTAACTCAGAAAGCAACTGTATTTGGTGATAAGGTTTCAAAAAAGTAATCAAGGTAAAATTAAGTCATATGGGCGAGTCCTAATCCAACATGACAGACAGGTTTCCTTATAAGAAGGGGAGATTGGGACATGGATCCTTGGACACGGGCACAACCATGTGAGGACACAGCAAGAAGACTGTCATCTGCAAGCCAAGGAGAAAGGCCTCAGGAAAACGTAACCTCCCTGACACCTTAATCTTGGACATCTATTCTCCAGAACTGTAAGACAATACAATTCCACTGTTTAAGGTATCCCGTCTGTGTTATTTTGTTACGTATGTCCCAGAAAACCTCTACAACATTTATTAAGTAGTGCACCCCTCACTGGAATCCTCTGATGTATGTGCTGTGATTAATTCACTTTCCACATGCAAAGTCTGAAGCTCACAGAAATGTCACTGGTGAAGGTTTCAGCCCTGGTAAGCGGCAGAGTCAAGTCTGGGTATCTGCAGGCTGGGCCTGGGGAGCCAGGCCCTTCTCCTCTGTAGGACAGGTATCTGTCCGTGGCTGACTGAAGAAACCGAATGAGAAAACGGACAGACACCACCTGGAACATCATGGACTCCTGTCAGAAAAGCCAGGCCCTTGCCCCTCTTGTTTCTCTCTCTTGCTCAGATATGGGCTAGAAAGCTGTTGCTTGTGCGGTCAGCAAAGCCCAAGGACGGTTTCTCAGGGAGGAAGGTGAGCCACTTAGCAAAGGAGACTCATCAGAGGGTTTGGGACTTTAGCGAGAAGTGGTGCAAACTGCAAGGTAGACAGACTGAGGGAAGAAGACAGAAAAGACATGTCTCCGCCCGTAAAATATATTAAAACAAACAAACAAACAAACAAACAAAAAACAACTCTGTCTGCAGAGAAAGGGTCTCCTATTCCTAGCTATGAAAGGGTCCTTGGCCCTCCTGCTTATTTCCTGTGCACCTTCCCAACGGGGAGGCTGCTCGGTTCACACCACTGACCCACCCAAGTACCTAGAAAGTGCCTAGAACTCTGTCCCTGCCTTTTTGTGTATAGAGAAACATGTGGGGAAACAGATCTTGAGACACCAGAAAACTCCAGCCTATTGCTTCATCAAGAACCATGAAGGAGCAATGGCGGCTTATCAGACTCTTGAGAAAAACCAAAAGGGTGGAGGATGAGAAAAACTTCCATTACAGAAAAACAGAGATGTTTCTCGGAACTGAAGATAATTCTTTTTAATTAGAATTCTTAAACAGATCCGAGAAGAGAGTATATTCATTAAAAATGCATAAAAGTAGATCCAACTGCTATAAAAACAGAGTGGTCAGAAGCAAAGACCTCTGGATATTAAAAGTGTGCTCACACTCCTCCCTTTCACCAAACGGACGGGGCATTTAATAGAATACAGCATTAAACTTTGTTGGCCATCTTGGAGCCAGAGGTGAGGTATCGATCTATCCTCTGTACGGTGAAAGACAAAAGGGTGAAAGATAGTAGAGGAAAGTGTATGGTGGTGGAGGCAAGTTTTAACAAGTCCAACATTTATCCCATAGGAGTTCGGAAAGAAGAGGGTAGAGATAATATTGGTAAAGAAAATATAGAGAAATAATAACAGAAATGTTCTTTCCAAGGTTTGAGATTGAAATGACCCACCATGTCCTCATGAGGATGCGTGAAATACTCTCAAACCTACACACATCCAGGTGAGGTTTCAGAACTCCAAGGACAAAGAAGACATCCTAAAAAAAAATCCAGAGAGGAAAAGAAGAATGATAGCTCCTGTAAAAATACACTTCAGTCTTACAATTAGATGTTCATTTTTCGTGCTTAATAGCTTAAAATAGCAGTCTGGGTGGCTTTCCTTCACACATTAATTCAGGGAACCAAGTTTCTTCCACCTAGTAACTCCGTCATCTGCTGCCCAGTGGTGGAAAGGAAACAATGCGGAAAACCATAGTTGCTTCATAAAAGCCTTGGCCCCTAAAAGGAATATACCATTTCCACTTTTGATACCTGGCCTAACGTAAAGGAGGCTGGGAAATGTAATCTGTGTGTCCTTGGAGAAGGAGAGCAGATTCATTCCAGTGAATAACTAGAATGTTCTTTTACAGGGTGAGAGTCAGTCTAACCAAAGTATGACAACTAACAGCAGAGAAGAACAGTGGTGTTAGGAAGTAAGAGAATTCTTCAAATTCTGAAGAAAAAAGAATTTGAACGTGAACTTTTATGGATAGCTCAATTATCAAATTAAGTATAAGAGCAACGACTCAAAAAGTTTACTCCCACTCAACCTATATGAAAAAAAAATTACTTCTCAACTTCGCCAATTAAAAAAACATAGATAATTTCAAGAAAGGAGGCAACATGGTTTGTAAGCAACAGTAGAGACTATGAGTGAGAAGAAGCTAGAAAGAAAGTAATAGCAGATATAATATACTGTGATGAATGGTAACATCTTTTTAAATTGGTATCACTTGAAAGGCAGGATTGCACGTCACATTTTATGAGTCAAATTATTGCATTTAGTTTCAGAACAAAAAAGAAATCACATTATCACATAATGGTAAATGCTATTAATTCTATTTTAGATCACACTGTAGCTGGAACATCAAATACTCGATGATTATGATGTAAATATAAATAAGAATATAATTAATACATCAGAGAGTAGAGTTGTTAAAGTAAATCTTGAAATTTTTATTGGAGGCCAAGAGAGTCTTTCTAAATTTCATAAACTAAGAAACATAAAAATAAATATGTGGTAAAATATGATAATGATGACAAGGGTAACTATAAATTTGTATTCCTAATGGTTGATGGAGAATGAAATTGGGATATTGGGGGATTGGGAGTGATCAAGAATTTCAATATACATTTTATATATCCCTGAATTGCTAGCATTAAAACAAACAAACAAACAAACAAACCTAGGGGCGCCTGGGTGGCTCAGTCGGTTAAGCATCCGACTTAGGCTCAGGTCATGAGATCATGGCTTGTGGGTTCGAGCCCCACATCGGGCTCTGTGCTGACAGCTTTGAGCCTGGAGCCTGCTTCAGATTCTGTGTCTCCCTCTCTCTCTGCCCCTCCCCCGCTCATGCTGTCTCTATCTCTCTCTCAAAAATAAATAAAACATTAAAAATAATTAAAAATAAACTATTTGCATGGATTACTTCTATAACAAAAATTATTTTTAAAAGTTCATTCAATTCAAAATGAATAATAACATTCTAAGTGGTTGAAAAACAAAGCTGGATGTAGAAACCTCTGGAAACTTTTATGATATATTGGCTTCTCCATTATTAGTTACTTAATCTCTCAATTCTGTTGCAACTAGGTACCTAATCTGTTAATTTACCTTCTCTAGCTCATTTTCAGTGTTGTAGAATGAAGGTCTTGATTTAAATAATTCCTAAGTCCTTCCTCTCCAATGCTAGGTCCCAGTGACTTCCATATAATGATGCTGTATGTAAAAATAAAATAATCCTCACTTCAATAAAGGGAAGTAATTAATGTTATTTCTGTGTTGGTGTAATAGCTCTTTCTCCTTTTATATTTTTACGTGAAGTTTGTCTACTATGACCTTTATCAAACTCATTTACTTCTTTTTTTTTTTTAATTTTTTTTAAGGTTTTTTAAAATTTATTTCGAGAGAGAGAGAGAGAGAGACAGCATGAGCAGGGGAGGGTCAGAGAGAGAGGGAGTCACAGACTGAAATAGGCTTCAGGCTCTGAGCTGGCAGTCAGCACAGAGCCCGACGCGGGGCTCGAACCCACGAACCGCGAGATCATGACCTAAGCGAAAGTCGGACGCTTAACCGACTAAGCCACCCAGGCGCCCCAAACTCATTTACTTCTGAATCAATCACCATATTCAAATAAATGAGAGTATTTCTATGGAGGAAAAGAGAATTTGTTCCCTTGATAGCCAAGGACCTAGGAAGAGTGATTGGATAGGAACTTTGGAAGAGTTTTCCCTCAGCTGAACAGAAGCATAAAAGCAGGTATCAAATATAGCTATCGAATTACTCACTGTGTATTTTGTAGGACTAAATCTTTGGGGAATTTCAACTTTATTAATGGCCTCTTCTGAGGCCTCAATTTCTGTAGGATTTGTGCAAACATCTCCGAGTTTCTTAGTGTGCAAACTATACCCATATGATATCCTCAAGGTTTATTCCCTGCTTCTGAAAGCATATTTCTTTGAATTCTACCCATTTCTCATTTGAGATATTGGAGACAGGTTTATTCTGAACAATATACTTGTTTCAGAAAGGGGCCTTGCACGTCCAGAAGAGGGGCTGAATAAGGATATAATTTTAATGCTTGTCTATTTTAATAGAACAAAATGTTTTTAAATAGTCAATAAGTGTCTACCACAAATTATTTATTTTCTAACACTGGCTAGAAATTAAATTTTGGCAGCAAATCATTTATGCCTTTGATGAGAGAGAGAGAGGAGGGGAGGGGAGGGGAGGGGAGGGAAGGGGAGGGGAGGGAAGGGGAGGGAAGGGAAGAAATCTACTAGGTGGCACTTAGTTTCCCTTGATCCAATTCCTTAAGGAATAATTTCCTACATTTCATGTTTTCACCAATTCATATCTTATTAGCAAGGATTGACAGTTTTGTATTATCAGCATATAAATATTGTCTACTAAAAATGGTAATGAAATGGTACTAAAAATGGTACAGTCATTTGACTGTATAAATTAACATAAAGATTCCTATTTCTTTAATAAAAAGTATTTAAGAAATATATTGCTTCTATGAGAGTAATAAGACAATCACATTTTCATATTTTCATTTTTGTAATTGAATATAGGCTTACTCTAGTTTTGTAATCTTTATCATATTTTATATACCTTCTTATTTTAACTCTGTTACCAAAAAGGAAAAAAAAAACAACAACAATAACAAAAAACAGCAGTACATTAAAAACAAAAATCACATTTTGTTGGGATTTTCTCCTTGAGCTGCCGTAGGAAGTACTGAAAATTTTAACAGGTTACTTTTCATGACGCTCTCAGGCCATTTGTTTAGTACTTTAGGTTTTTGGGAACTTCTTACTCAAGCACTCAAACTTTGGGAACTGCTGAACCAAATCCCTGAAACCGACAGAAGTTTCTAAGTAGAAAAATGCTTGTAAACTTGTTTAAATTTCATAGTTTATCAGAATGATGGTTTATCTATGGTTTACAGATTCTTACAGCATCTCTATGGATAAAATATGATAAGATAAACTGTACAGCTGTAAAAATGCCTGCTTCTTATTTGAGCCAATAAGTATTATAAAGACTCATATCATGGTGGTCAAATATATGAGTATATTCTCTTTTTCTCCTCCTTTTCTCTGAAAGGAAAAAGAGCATAGCAATAAAATGTACAGTAAGAAACAGGAATTACTGGCATGTCTTTGAGGTCAAAATGTTGTTAAGGTTTCATGTGACAGAAAGGATGGAACAAAAGACTTTATAACTTATGTNTTTTAATTACTATTCAAAAATATATAGTTCTACACTGAGGATAAATAACAAAAAATGTAAAGAATGGAATAATTTAAAAATTCCATAGGATTTAATGAATTCCTGGGTACCTGGGTGGCTCAGTCAGTTAAGCATATGACTCTTGATTTTGGCTCAGGTCATGGTCTCACAGTTCGTAGGACTGAGTCCCACATCGGACTTTGCACTGATGTGCAGAGCCTGCTTGGGATTTTCTCTCTCCCTCACTCTCTGCCCTTCTCCTGCTCATGTTCTCTCTTTCTTTTGCTCTCTCTCTCTCTCTCTTTCTCAAACCAAATAAAAACAGTAAAAGAATAAAAATAAGTTAATGTCTACTAGGTGCTGTCCACTAAGTTTGTAATGGCTTATCCAGTAACTGCATGTATTTTCTCTCTTGTTCCTTCTCGTCTTCTTTCTACCTCTAGCCTTCTTGAATTCTGAGGCCACAATGGAAATTGCATCTCTTGGGTACCCTGTGGTGAACTTCCCTGATCAGGACCAACCACTGCCCCTCTCTACCCATTGTCCTTTGTCTAAGAGCACACAAATCCCAAGCCTGCCCTCAGCCAGCACAGCAGGGGTACCAGTGCAGGGGGTTCCTAAAAGACACAAGAGTAGCTTGGGCTCAGTGTCCCCCATCAGTCTGGCCATCAGAGGTGCACTACAAAGGTGCACTCCTTCCTCGGTGCTCCTGTCTTCCTTTCTACTTCACAAGGATAGAAATTCATGGCAGGCGAAACACTCTCCCCACCTTCTTTGGCTCTGTCCCCCTTTCATATGTGCTTCCCACCTATTAATCTCTTGCAGACCTCATCCCATTCTGGATGTCTGCTTCCTAGAAGACCCCAGGAAACCCGAACCCTTTTGATATCCACCTTAGGGACCTGCCTACCCTTCTCTGCTTTACCTACCACTGCCTACCAGAAGCTTCCTTCTGATTACTTCTCACCCTCTTTCTGTTTTCCAATCCTTTCTTATCTGGACATACCACCTAGCTCTATCATGTCTCTCTTTGTCATTTAGGTCTGTTATAGTCTGTTTTGCTTCCTGATGTATCCCGAATCCTTAAAACTGTGGCTGACACATAGTGCGTGTTCAATAGGCATTTACTGAATAAATGAATGTCAATTCTGAGAAAGACTGAAAAGCATAGTTCTGGAATATGGTTCTTTTCTGACAATGTAGATACAAGTTGACTCTTATTGTTTCTGACATCTAGTGGCAGGATGGAAAAACTATCCTGAGACCGGAAGTAACTTCACTGGCTGGCTAAAGTCCAAACAATAGAAAATGTCAAAGCCTGACTCTTCAGGGTATATAAATTTTTTTATAAGTTTAGTACACCTTTTAGATATTTAGCAGGTTATGTATTCATCAGTGAGAACTCCAGTAAATTCTAGCAGACAGTAGTGAAATCCAATGAGAAAGGACTAATCAACCCTAGCTGGGTAAATAAGTGAGAGAGCAGGCTGAATCTTATCATCACAGATCACATTCTGACATCCCATGCCACCTACCCATTGAAAAAAAATGTACACATTAAATCATAAAAAAAAAAAAAAGACTCAGTAAGTTGTAGTGTAGCAACAATAGAATTTAGAGCACATATAATGAGTCAGGTTTTAATTCTCAGATTCACAATGGCCAAATAGTGCACTTGAACTCCAGAAGAAGCTTAACCAAGGACCTAGTGACCTATATCCACACCATATTCCTACTCTGGCAAATCAGACAGCAAAGTGAGAAATAGCTGAGCAGCAGAGCAACTCACTTTTATTACTTTTCTCCCTTTTATTACTATGCATTCAATAAATGTGTGCTTTTAAGTGCCACCTATGTGCCAGGCACTGTTCTAAGCTCTTGGGGCACATCAAGGGACAGAAGGGACAAAATTCATTGCCATCGGGAAGCTGATCTCAGGTTCCTCTTATTCTCCAAAGGACTGCAATTCTACAGATGTTGTCACATGACAAAGATACGCTGTCTGTAACAGGCAACAGGTGACTAAGTCTGCTCGTGGGAATAGTAAGATCTGTGGTGGCTCAGAAAGGAGCAGGGGATCAGGGTCTGTTTTCCTATGAGGGGCACTTTACTAGGCCAGCTACTCCAAAGAATTGAATAAGTATTAGATTTTCTGTGAGGGCTCTGCTGTCTGAGAAGTAGGTCAGAAAAAGATAGTTCCAGAGGGCAGAAAAAGACTCTACAGTTCCAGAATTCCCTGAGGAGTTGGGTGGGAGGGGAGGACCACACTGGCCCTGAGATGACAGAGGGTGCTTCGACCCTGAGATGACAAAAAATAAAAAACAGTGGTAGGCATCAATGACCATCCTTAACCCTTTATGTGGGTCAAACATATGCTTGGAAATCTATCAGTTGTAAAAAGGGATGAGAAAGATTTTATATGCTTGATAATTCCTTTACTCAAATTTTAAGAAACCCAATGAATTTCCTAGTTCCTGATGTGAGATATCTGTCTGTCTATCATCTATCTATCTATCTATCTATCTATCTATCTATCTATCTATCTATCTATCTATCTATCTATCTATCTATCTATCTATCAGCCTGTCTGCCTGCCTGTCTATCTTATCCATCCATCCATCCATCCATCCATCCATCCATCCATCCATCCGTCCGTCCGTCCGTCCGTCCGTCCATGTGTCTGTCTTATCTATCTATCTATCTATCTATCTATCTATCTATCTATCTATCTATCAATCGATCAATAAATATAGAATTAAGTAGATCTATTTCTTCCCTTTGTGTCTTGGAGAATACACATCTCTAATAATATCATGAAGTTTCATTATGAGTTTTATCAACAGATGAAGATATTAAACTCTACCTTAAATGCTTACAGCTTTATAGTCCTGGACAAGTTACTTCATTTCCCTTTTTCTCTGTCTCTTCATCCATAAAATAAGTAATAATAGCACCTACCTCAACTCAGTATTAGTGTGGAAACACCTGGTACATAACAAAACATGTTAGTTTCCTTTTACCGTACGGGTTGCTTTTGAGTAACTCATAAAGATAAATATACTGTGATTTTTCTGCTTCATTCCAAATCCTAACTAAAGATGTATAATGTGAGAGACATAAGATACCTCACTGCCTTGCTGCTTTCTCTGTGTTAAAATCAGACTTTTTATTTTTTTTTAAGATCATATTTTTTAAAAAAATGATGTTCAGCATTTAGGGAAACATATTGCTAATTCACAAGGTTATCCATTTGATGGTGTCTGCCTAATGCGGTGATTGAATAATTTATGCTAGTGTTAATTAGACTCCTCCTCTTTGCTAAAAGTATCTAAGTCAAGATAAAGTTACTACATTTTCAAGAGACATCTAACAGAATAAATGCCAGTCTATTTTTGAAAAGTTGTTATAAACTATCAGTTGACTCTTTCAACTGTATCGAGGGCACAAAGCTCAAAGTACACTGATTTTTAGCACTCATTTTTACTGTGATGAAGTAAAAAAGCCCTTTTAGATACATTCTACCTTGCTGGCAGGTTCTGACAATATTTCACTTGAAAATCACTGGAAATGTAGCCATTCTTATTGATCAGAGTATGGTGTCTGAAGTGGGATCATTTGCAGTAACCCTTCACATCCCAGCTCCCAACACTCAGGCTCCCTTGAGGAGGGGAGAATGGCTTAATGTCCCCGTAAGTAAGGTTGAGGATGCTGGGATGGAGACTTCCTATTTTGGAGCCTTGGAAAGTGGCATCTTCATCGGCAGATCCTTTTTCTAGTTGATATGGGAGCAATTTTGAGGACCAGAGAGGGTCTTGGACAGCCTCGCCGAATTTCCGAAGAACACAGAATGGCACAGTGGAACAATTTACTTTTTCTTTGACTTTAGAAAAGCCTAGATGTAGCTGACTAACATGAAGGAGTCTTTGAGTCAAGAGGAGGTGGCAATGCTGTGGATGCCATATAGACATGCGGTTGGGGAACCAGATGTAAAGACAGACATTTCAGAGACGAATAACAACAACTGAGAACCAGATGGGACTATGTAAACCACAGCTGGCTTCTGTGTGGACAGTTACCAGATGAGAACCAGATGCAGATCCCAACGCCGAGATCCTCTCTAAGGCCACCACGCATTGATGCCTGAGGAAGGGTGGGGAGGAGGAACATCTCAAACTGATGAAATTGAGTTTACCTGGACTTGACTAAATAAAAATCCCTCCAATCAAGTCGAATAGAAGCCCGGGATAGAGGTTCAATTTAATAGCAGAAAAAGAGTATCTTTTCTTTCAAATGTATGTCTAGAAGAGTTTGAAGACACTGGCAAATGTGTACTTTTCCAAAATTTCTCTTGCACTCTTCCTCTTCATGCTATTATTTCCCAAATAGTGTTTTGTGAAACATGAGTTCTGTGGCACATTCCCAGATGTTCTAGAGAAAGTAGCAATTCCTCTGGTTATTAATTTCAGGGGAATACTACAAAATATTAAAGTTCTAAAAACTCTTGCAAAAAGAAAACCTTTCCACTTTGACTTCAACTAATCTTCTCCAAGTCATTTCAACACAACATGTTTTTTTGTTTGTTTGTTTTTGTTTTGCCAAACATCTGTGAGGGAACTAGTGTTCCATAGAGAAGTTTGGCAATGCTGTTCTGCCAATCATAACATATAATTTCCATCTCTGCCTCTTCAATTTAAAACACTGTATTTGTGGGGGCACCTGGGTGGCTAGTCATTTAAGCATCTGACTTCAGCTCAGGTCATTATCTCACGGTCTGGGAGTTCAAGCCCCACATCAGGCTCTGTGCTGACACCTCAGAGCCTGGAGCCTACTTCAGATTCTGTATTTCCCTCCCTCTCTCTCTGCCCCTTCTCTGCTCATGCTCTGTCTGTCTCTCTCTCAAAAAATAATAAACATTAAAGAAATTAAAAAACAAAAATCCCCACTCCATTTGTGACTGATTTGTGTCTCATTTAATTTTTTAACAAATTTTTAATTAATGTTTTTTATTTATTTCTGAGAGAGAGAGAGAGAGAAAGAGAGAGAGAGAGAGAAACAGCGTGAGCAGGGGAGGATCAGAGAGAGAGAGAGAGAGAGACACAGAATCTGAAGCAGGCTCCAGGCTCTGAGCTGGCTGTCAGCACAGAGCCCAATGTGCGGGCCCGAACCCATGAACCATGAGATCATGACCTGAGCTGAAGTTGGACGCTCAACCAACTGAGCCACCCAGGCGCCCCAAGTGCCTCATTTTAAATCAACAGATTCAGCAAGCATTGTGTGATCTCTTACTATGCGCTTCACTTGACTATAGAATTTTAGAACTCCTGGAGCACTGCTCCCCAGCCTCACTAAGACTGACATCTAACAGAGAGACAGTTTAAGTTGTATGACTTTATGACTTGATACCTTGTATGTTGGGAATGACTACCATGTGCTCACTCACCCACGTGCTTACTCACCTGCTAACCCTCTACCAAAGCTTCCTCTCACCACCATCAGGAGCGTGCACAGGAAGCTGAGTACAGCTCAGGAGTAGGTATGGATGAAGCATTCAGAGCACTGGGGGTGCCGGGGGGCTGGGTGGGGGCTCTGTGGGCAAGGTGTCCCAGCAGCTCCCCAGCAGATTCCCCATGGCGCCCATGATGACAGGAATGGGATCCATGCCCGTTTGCTTCATTCACATCCTACCGGTCGCTTCCCACAGCCTCTTTCCCCCCAATCCATCCTCTGAGTCACGCAGCTCATGACTCGGTCCTCCAGATGGGTGAGAAAGTTTTGGGTGTGTCCCCTGAGCTGGGGACACTGGGCACTGGCTTATGTGCTCTCACTTTCCCCTGCAGGAGAAAGCAGGGTTCAGGATGGGCTCTCCCCGCACTGAGCTGTGCTGACTTGGGGGAGGCGTACTGTGGATAAAGTCAAACTATCCCTTCTGCCCTTTCCAGTGAGTCCAAATTAGGATTTTTTTTCCCCCTAACAGTCTGCTGGAACTTTTCTGTCAGACCCCTCGATTTCCATATAGGTTTTCTCATCCATGAGAGAAGCCATCCTTGTTTGTCCATAGTAGTGTTCTCAGAGGTTCCGGACCACAGCCTAGAGGGGCTGGAGCCCATTCAGAGGTCACCTCAGGGTCCACAGCTGGGAACGAGGTCTGTACTATTTCCCAACACAGGGGTGGGGGAGAGTGCCCATGTCCCTTGGCTTATAGGGCTGGGTTCCACAGATCTCACCAAGGTAGTTCTGTCCGTGGATGGATATCGTGTTGGTGTTACTGTTGAAGCACGGATAGGACAAAGGGCAACTTACTTGGCTGTCTTGAAATAAGTATTTTTTAATGGCTTCAATATTTCTATTTTCTAAAAATACACAATGTTTCCTATTCAGTACAAGTCAAAATCATGGACTTCTGTGTCTAAGGAAATCAACTAACTGAAATCTACTCAGTATAATTCTTTAGTAAGAAATTGTCCTAGATAGGGGCGTCTGGGTGTCTCAGTCGGTTAAGTGTCTGACTTCGGCTCAGGTCATGATCTTACAGTTCATGGGTTCAGGCCCTGCGTCGGGCTCTGTGCTGACAGCTCAGAGCCTGGAGACTGCTTTGTATTCTATGTCTCCCTCTTTCTCTGACCCTCCCTTGCTGTGCTCTGTCTCTTTGTCTCTCAAAAATAAATAAACATTAAAGAGAATTTTAAAAAAATTTGTCCTAGCTAATGTAGAAATAGACTGAGAAATATAATATTAAATATGTAAAATGATAATATATAAAATAAATTATATAAAATGTATACATAGCAAGCACATTCTTTAAGATTTAGTTCAGCCATTTCTTTCTACTGAGGTCACTGTAATATGTATTCTCTACCCTATGACTTTGCTATGTTCCTTTCCTTGAGTCCCTATAATATCTTGTGTACATTTCTATCATTATATTTACTATATTGTACCTATCGCCTTATACAGTTATTTCTCACATTACAAAGTTTGCTTTTTATTTGCCAGAATTGTCAGGCTTATCAGTGTATCACTGTGGCTTAGTACATTACCTGATGTATAGTAACCATTTAGTAAAATGTCTTTTCTAAATACGTTTCTTTTCATAATGCCTGAGTTTATGAATATATACATGTAACTTCGCTCAACAATAGATGAAAATTATTCTGCATACTGCCCCGGACCAATGGGGGAAAGAATGTGCATTCTAGGTGCCCACATTCTCCCATTCAGCAGTTTGTCATCCAGTGAAGATCAAAGAGCAATTTTAGGGAGAAAGAGCAATATACACAAGTTAGGGAATCATTTGACTAGTAACAAAAATCCCTCTTTACAAAAAGTCTTCTAGTGTGAAGAGCATAATCAGGCTGTTAACTCTCTTGTTATATCAAGTGACATTCACAAATAAATACACTGAAATATTACCATGATATATATATAGTCGTGGTACTATCTGAGGATCTGGAGGTCCTTGGATAAAAGGATATAGTATTGGACTAGACATATATTGATGAATTCCACTGGTAGTTCCTTCACTGAGAGGATAGTTTGATCAAAAAGCCACAAAGCTTCCCACTGAGATATTAAAGAGGAAAAAGTGAAGATTCATTAATACTTTAAAGGTGAACCTGCCTAGTGCTGATCACAGCAGGAGACTCTGGCTTATGTAAATCGATGCCTTCATTAAGGATACAAAAATATTTTGCAAATTATGGGAGGTCAGAAATAGTGATTGACTAGGTTTACCTGTGAACTCTTTCATTAACATTCTATACTTTCATAGAAGAGAGCTGATCTGAGTAGAGAGTAGAGAAGGGTGATGTTTTTATTGAGATTCCTATTCACGCAAGATACTGGTTGACGATTTATATATGCCTTGCTTAATGAAAAACCTTTAAATACATACAGTTGGTCTCATTTGATACTTGAGCCCACTAGACATGAGATATATCATGTGGTGTTTAAGAGAATGGATCCTGGAATTACATGCCCCTGGATTTTAATCGGTCCTCTGAAACTTGTCTAATAACTCTGTGACTTTAGGGAAGTTACTCAACCTCTCTATGCCTCATTATTCTGATCCTTTAAATAGGGATAACATAGTGCCTACTTTGTTAAGCTAATTGTGAACTTAGTAAACCCTAATAGGTATGTTATTAATATTATAATAAAAGGCTCAGTCCATTCTGAACTATTTAAAATAGTTTTTTTCTCAATTGTAAAGTTACACTATACATAAATGATGTGTTCCAAGGACTATTAGCTCTCAGTTCTATACACATACCCCTAACCTTCCCAAGGTAAATACTGTATTTTCAAGTGTTATAGGTTGAATTGGGAACCCCTCAAGTTCATATGTGGAAGCCCTAACCCCACTATTTCAGAGTATTTGGAAATAGATAACTAAAGATAAAATCAGATAGGTAAGATGAAGTCCCTAGGGTAGGCCCTAATCCAAATATCTGGTGCCCTTAAAGAAAGAAAAAAAAAGGTACGGAGAGACACACACAGTGAGAGCACTTGTAAAGATCAAGGTAGAGGTCAGGTTGATGTTCTATAAGCCAAAGGTCATCAAAGACTGGAGCGAACACCAGGAGATAGAGGAGAGATGGGTCCAGATTCCTCCTCACAAACCTCAGGAGAAACTAACCCTGCAACATCTTGATCTCAGGCTTCTAGCCTCCAAAACTGTGAGGCAATACATTTCTGTTGTTTGGGGCACTTTGTTTAAGGCAGCAGCCCAGGCAAACCAGTATACCCAGCGTCCACTGCTGTGACGTATGGTCATGAAAATAAGTCCCAGCCCCAGTCACATGAGCAGAAATATTATGTACAACTTCCAGTTGGCCTCTTTTTTTTTTTTAAATCTTTTTTTTAATGTTTATTTATTTTGGGGAGAGAGAGTCAGAGAGCAAGCAGGGGAGGGGCAGAGAGAGGAGACACAGAATCTAAAGCAGGCTCCAGGCTCTGAGATGTCAGCAAAGAGCCCGACATGGGGCTCAAACCCACGGACCACGAGATTATGACCTGAGCTAAAGTCATGCTTAATCAACTGAGCCACTCAGGTACCCCCTCTTTTTTTTTTTTTTTTTCTTTTTAAAAGAAGGTATTTGTTCTTTAAAGCTAAAAACCTATGGACAGGAAAACCTTTTAAACATAAAAACAAAGTAAAAAAAAAAAAAGAATGTAATATATAAGGATTCTCTATTTGGTTACAAATGACTTTAAATATTTTGTTTATCAAAACTAAGAAGCTAAGTAACATAAAACTGGCAAAATATTTTCAATATATAAGTACAAGTGATATTTTCAATATACAAGTACAAGTGAGGGTATATACAATATAAAGTATTCTTGATCAACAGCAGCTGGAAAAGATACACACATTGCACATAGCAACGAAATACATAGTAACCAACATCACAGAAGTCAAAACGACATTTCAAGTAGGTAAAGTTAAAAAAGAAAACAAGACACTCACAATTAGCAAAGGAAAATGCACATCTTCTTCAAGCCTGGTAGTGAGTGGGAGGCTGAACTGTTATCTCCCTAGGTGGTTGACATTATGTATGAAAAAGTTTAACAGTGTTGTTCATATGCTTAAAACCAGAAAATCTACTTCTGTAGTATAATTTTAAAGAATTTATCTCATGGGTTCCTGGGAGGCTCAGTCAGTTAAGTGTCCGTCTCTCGGTTTTGGCCTAGGTCACGATCCTGTGGTTCGTGGGTTCAAGCACTGACAGTGCAGAGCCTGCTTGGGATTCTTTCCCACCCTCTCTTTCTTCCCCTCCCCCGCTGGTGAACACACACACACACACACTCTCTCTCTCTCTCTCAAAATAAATAAACCTTAAAAAAAGAAAAAAAAAGAATTTAATGAAAGTAATGAAAAATACACTCATGCCACTGCTATTAATAATAGCAAAAATTGGAAATAAGTACAATGGTAGGTTTTAAAGTCGGTTATGTATAAAATGCCTAAGTAAACACAGCACACTTCTGGAGCATAAAATTTATGCTGCTACAAAAAGCCTAATCCCATAGAGAGTGCTTATGATATTCTACTAAGTGAAACAGCAATTTATTAAATAATAGTGTATAAAAAATTCTGGAAGGTGAATATTGGTTATCCCTGCTCTGACATTACTATTTTTAAATCATTTTTTTTTCTTTTGTTGTTCATATATTCCAGTTTTTTAATCAGAAAAGTAAAATCTGACTGCTCACCCTATAGAATGCCACAATCACCCAGTTGTCAGATTTAATGTCACACTCAGGAAAGTTTTTGCTTCGCATAGCAGGCGGCAAAATTCTCTTTCAACTAAACACTTACAAATCCCATAAAAACAAATCACTCGAATTTTTTCATTATTGAGGATTGACAATTATCAATTTAGGAGTGAAAGCCTTCCTCCTCCCTCTCATTACTGTTCTCACTCAGACTTAGAGCAATGTCCCCTCCCTTTTGTCATCTACCCTTTGCCTGACACCCTGTAGCAAAAGATCCTATGTCTACCCAGAGCAAAGCAGTCAAGCGGGAAAAGGCACTGCCTTCCCCAGGGGCTCTATAGCAGGGAACGTTCACTCTGTGGAATGCATCCACATACAATAGAATGCACACCTCTGCTAACAAATGATGCAAATCTACTGTGGAAAAATTCCAATCTACTCCGTTAAACACTGAGAAAGGGTACAACAGATATGTCCTCTGTGTCTTCGTTTGTATAAAAAAGTAGGTGTATGCACATGCTTGAATATGGCGAGCATAACTTTGGGAAGGGGGGCTGGGGGCTGGCACATAGAGGACGAAGCAGTCTACAGCCACCGTATATCTTTATACGGTACATATCCCCCGTATATGCAGACGTACCATTAAAGCTAAAAACACATTTTAAAAAAGCAAACAGTGATCCACTGTTTTAATGGATCCATCCATTAAAAAAGAAAGATATATCATTGCTTTCTTTAAAACTGAAGGCACAACATTTCCAAATTATATAATTGAATCTTATTTATTTTAATTTTTAAAAATGTTTTTATTATTTATTTATTTATTTAAACAAATAGTTTATTGTCAATTTGGTTTCCATATAACACCCAGTGCTCATCCCCACAAGTGCCCTCCTCCATGCTCATCCCCTCCTTTTATTTATTTATTTAAACAAATAGTTTATTGTCAATTTGGTTTCCATATAACACCCAGTGCTCATCCCCACAAGTGCCCGCCTCCATGCCCATCCCCCCCTCCCCCCACAT